>NC_081414.1:25012716-25352359 GCF_030272615.1 Cryptomeria japonica
GGTCCCATTTTTTTTGTCTATCCTTGCAACATCTATTGCAATTGTTCATTCAACAACTTTTTTTGTAGTAGTTAAGGTAGAATAAGTGTTACCAATACACAAATATAATGTGCCTACCTTTGCACCTTTAGCTACTACTAATGCACCTTTAGTAACCTTCCAAACATAAAGGTAACTATGCAACCTTCATTACCTAGTTGTCTTCATAAATTAAATTCTTCTTAAATTAGGGACATGCCTTACCTCCTACAACAACCAGTCATTTCCATTCTAGATCTTAATTTTTATCTTTCCTTTTCCAACAATCTGACAGGGCTCATCATCACCCAAATATACCTGTCCAAAATCACCTTGAAGATAATCTAGAAAATATTTTCTATGGGGTGTAGCATGAAATGAAGCCCCTGAATTTATTACCCATGAATCATTATAACATTATCTAAACATATAATTAATGCATCTTGTAAAGTATTACTTGCAATATTGGCTTCCTTACTGTCATCTTCATTTCCATCTCCTTGTTTGTTTTTCCAAGGCCAACAATCTTTCTTTAGATGTCTTGTCTTTCCCCAATACCAGCAAGACTTTCTTCCTCTAAATTGAGAGCGTCCTGTTATGCCCTACATATCTGGCCCCATCATTTTCTTTGATTTGAAAATGCAGGTCCCCCTTTCCTATCTTTTATTTTTTTTCTTTTTCCTTTTCCTTATGTTTTTGCTTTGTCCACTTCAGAATCCTAGAGTTCTGAAGTGGCCTTTTTGTTTCTTTGTTTCTCTACTCAGGACCTCGGAACCCCGAAATCCCAAGATTCCAAATTCCTATTTTGTTTGTTTTCTTTAAAGCCTCAAGATTTCGAAACTCTGGAATCCCCGGTTCTTTGTCTTTCATTTTGTTCAATAGATTTCAGAACCTTGGAACCTCAGGATCTCGAAGTCTGTTGCTCGTGTTTTTGCTTTTGAACCACGGGATCCTGGAGCCCCATAATAACTTTGTTGTTTTGAGTTCACTTCGGAACTCTGGAACCCCAAAGTCCTGGGGTGCCTTTTTTGTCTTTCCTTTCAGGGCCTCAGAACCCCAGGATTCCGAGCTTCTCTGTGTTTTGTCTCGGGATCCCAGAACCCTAGAATCCCGAGGTTGTGCGGATTTAGTAAGGATGTATGGTTTCTTTGAGGAGGTATAAATAGTGCGAGTTGAGTAAGTTTCATTTTATTTGCACACTCTTTCATTCGAAAACTAGAGCTCTTCCTCCTCGGCTACCTGACTTCTTGCAACACACTTTGCTTCCGTTTGACCACCTCTTTCCAGGTTGGTTCTTTGTTGTTTTTCTTCCTCGTTTCGTATTTGTTTTTCTTTCTTTCCTAGTGTTCATTAGGTTATATTTTCCTTGCTTTCAATAAATTGGCCTTTTTCATTTTCCTTTCTCGCACGGCCCTGGTTTTACCTACCTCGAGATTTCAAAGCCCCGAGATCCCGAAGTTTTCATTTCACTCACTTCAGAACCCTGGAACCCTAGAGTTCTGAAGTTCCCTTTGTCCTAAGTTAACCCACCTTGGAATTCCAAAACTCCAGAATCTCAAAGCTTATGACATCAAAGAAGTTTACCCTTTTCAGGATTTCAGAACCCTAGAATCCCAAAACCTTGTCATGCCTAGAAAAGTTTTAACTCTGCGGGATTTCGAAACTTCGAAACCTTGAAGAACATTCAAAGAGTGTTAACTCACTTCGGGATCCTGGAACCCTGAAATACCGAAGTGCATTTTTGGACAAGTTCACTCATCTTGGAACCTTGAAGTTTTGGAATTGATCTTCTCATTGCCATTACTCATCTTGTAATCCCGAAATCTTGGAGTTTTTGAGTCAATCATTTCAATGCTTTTTCACACCTTAGGACTTCAGAACCCCAGGGTTCTGGAGTTTATTTTTTTTTACCAATATGTTACATCAACTGATTATTGATCTTTTCTTGTAGAGTAAAGAAAATTAATGGATGCATCCTCAAGTAAGAAGAAGAACAAAGAAGAAGTCAGGTTAGACAAGAAGCCAATCACCATGAAATATCAATATTAAGGGCAGACCTTGGCCTCCAAGCTAGAAGGTGAGATTCAATGGGTAACTGACACTGAAATTGGTCACATTGAGATTAAAGATATATCAAAGCAACTTGTGGATTGCCTGATCTACAACAAGTGTTCTCTTGGTTACTGTTCTTCATAGTCTAGTATCTTCTTCCATTTGAATCAACAACTTGTCCTTTCAACTCTATTGTTTTGTGAATCATATTATGCATGTTAATGGTATATGATGAATGAAACAGTAGAGAAATTATATGATCTTGTGATATTCATTTCCATTTATATGTAAGTTGTCTGACTTTGCATATTTGCTGGAGAGTTACGTTGAATGTTGATTGAGTATTATTGATAATACCTTATTGTGAAACATTGACTTTGTAGTTCATTCAAATGTTAAGTATTGATTTTCATATCATCTCTCTTTACCCTGATCTATCTTTTGACATTTTTTTTGGATTAAAGTGAAAATTTAAAAATACAAAAAAAAGGAACTTTGTTTACGTAGTTACAACCAGCAAGCCCCTTGACAGGTACAATCACATCAGCTATTGAGTGATCCAACATCATCATGACCTGACTATAGAGACCTTGGAGTAGTTAGTCTTTCAAGATTGACTACTTTTCAGGAGAGGTGGTATATGTTCTCTTATCCTACTTGACTGTTGGTTAGCGTGTCAAAACACCTGTCAACAAAAATTGGCTCTAGAAGGGCCTAGTAACAAAACGTGTTTGAGTTACCATTACACTATCACAAAATGATCTAATATGGTAATCCTAGGAGACGTACTTCTTCCATTCACACAACCCAACCTTGGTTACAATCAAGAAGAAATCATTTCCCAACTATATCCTCTTTCTTGGAACAATAGAAAGAATTATAGTGATTGGTTGTGCATGCGTGAGGTGCTTGACAATGAAAGATAGAAAAGTAGACGCATAGAAGCTGAAGCCCAAAGACAACTCCTTTCTCAAAGAAACCCTCAACCACCTCCTCAACAACCAAGAAATTGAGGTAACAAGATGGAGTGTATATCTTGTTTTTCTCCAGAGTCATTTCATAAAGTTCTTAGGAGCACTTCTTCCCCATCAGACTTGGTAGAATTAGGACCTCTTACTAGAAGAAAGAGAAATAAATCTAAAGGATAGTCTTCGACAAACTCCCCTCTACAATCATCTTAGCCTACCACAAAAAATCAATTCATACCTTGTCCCCAACCTGTTGCCACACCTTTTGTGAATCAAAATCCACCATGACCTTTGATGGAATTCTTTAACCAGACTCAAACACACTTGCGAAACATACCTAGAGGAATACATGACTTACCTAGGAACCCAGATAAATTTTGCAGTAAGCATGAATTTGGGGGACCTAGGACAATGGAATAGCACATCAAAGCATTCAAGGATGTAGTCATCTGTAATCATATCAAACATGAAGATGTGGTATGTCAACTGACTCGAAGACAATGAGTACAATTGGTATCTCACACTACCTTCCAATTCTATTACTAGCTGAGATATTTTGGAGAAAGATTTCATTGCCCAATTTCGGGTATATGTATATCCAACAACCATGTATCATCAATTTGCCTCATTGAGGAAGTTGCTAAACAAACCCTTGACTACTTTCAATACAAGCTTCTAAAGGGCATACAAAATATTGCGAGACCCTTATCATATTGCACAACTTGTAGCCATTAAAGCCTATTTTAGGGTCATTGACCCTTGGAGTGCAATCTTATCAAAAAAACTATAGCTGCAACAGAAAGAGATACTCTGGAAAAAGTCTATTCTTTGGCCATAAAAATGAACCAAGAATTGAATCAAACGCCTAGAGGAATTAGACATAACCTTCCTATTAGCATGAATTATGGAAATTATAATCAACTCCCAAGAGTGGCATCGTCAACGCCATTTGGAGCATTGATAATGAATCCCATTCCATTATACAGACCTCAACCAATAGAAAATCAACAAGAAAACCAATAAATGGCGACTCAACCTTTACAATGGACCAATCCCAATGCTACTACTTCCCAGGTTCACTTCAATGGTCAAACCCATGGAATGGTACAACAATACAATGCTCTAAATTTTGTAGTGACAAACCAAGTGGCAACCTCATAACCTACCAATCAAGGCTCACACCTCTCCTCAGAAGTGGAAGCATTGAAGAAAATGCTTTCCCAAGTCACTTCTAAATTAAGACAAATGAAGATTAATCCTCAAGGAGGGTATAACCAATCTCAGTCATCTAACAACCAGTGTGGGTATCAAAATCAGAACCAAAATCAAAGATATAACCCCAAACCTTACAATAAACAATGGAACACCAGTCCAAATAATGGGGGTGTCAACCATGACCATCCTGATGTGAGGGACAATACTAACCATCTGAAAACTATTAATATGGTTGACATGAATTTGATTACCAATTGGTGTAGGTTACATGACACAACCTCACATTTAGAAGTCAGTTGTGCTCAAATGGAGAAGATGATTAGGATTACTCAAGATGATTCACAACCAAAGGGATGCACCACTGAAGAACCTGATAAGGTTAACACTACTATGCTAGTTGATATCTTCCTTTTCAAAGCATTTGAAGTAGAAGCAGAGGGTGAGCCATAGGTTTACGATGCACAAGCTTTTTAGAATACAAGAAATACCTACAATTTGAGAAGTCAAGAGAAAGGACCATTCACTACGCTTATACCTCCCAAGGATGGGCAAGTTTCACCAAATCCTACTACAAGCACTAGTCCTTGGCCACCTGAGCCCTTTCAAGGAACACGTTCCAAACTCAGAAAAGGTCAATAATACCTCATAAGGAAATCATATGATGTTACAAGAGACATGGAGAACACTTCTACCACAATGCCTTTAATATAGGTGTTGCAGAATTGCCTCAAACAAAAGGAAGCCCTCCTCAAAAGACCTGATCAGTTGGAATCCCAATGTAATGAAGTCAAGATGGAAGGGATAGAAGAAATTAATGCTATTCATCCCAAGGCTACTGAGAACCCATCGCTCTTGTTAAGTATAAGTACTTTTGGGAATAATTTACACAATTGTTTGATAAACTCAGGTGCATCCAGAAACATGATGCCTTACTCTATTTTTCCGAAATTGGGTCTTAACCTAGTTCATACAAACAACAAAGTAGAGCAGCTGGACAAAATTGAGGTCAATGTAATTGGGGAACTAAAAAATCTATACATCCAGCTAGGCGCAAACTCACGGGTATACCACTATATAGACATTCAAGTTGTTGACATACTTGAAGTATACAAGATTCTCCTTAGTAGGGACTGGTCAAAGAATTTAGGAGGTTACTTTTCCACATGTTTTACATACTTATGGGTTCCATGGAAAGGGGTCAGTAATAAGATATGGATTGAGAGTGAACCAAGGTTAAAGAAACTAGTCACTGGTTACAAAGCTACTAATGAGGTAGCATATATTGAATTAAGTCCAAGGGTTTACAAAGTCAATGAAATCTTAACTTTCACTACATCTCCCACTTCCATGCCTCAGCAAGTGGTTGCCCCTAATTATTCAGGGAGGATTAAGAACTTTGTTGCAAAAATGCGACAAGGGATGCATGTGTTAGGAGATGATCTACACTTGGAGGATTTTATATTGCTGCAATGGTGTAGGATTCATCACAAAGAACACTCAGAAGTAGCCTACATCCCCTGTAGAAACAAAGTTACAAAATTGATGAGCCCTTCTCTTGATGAAAAAACTAACTATGACATCGCACTTGAGGAGAGTGAAGAGTTGGATTTCGAAACAGTAATCCCTCAACATGAGTAATCTAAAGTAGAGGTTCCTAAGTGGGAGGTAGATGAACAAATCATTGATCAAATCAAAACTCCTACAAAACCTCCACTTCAATAGCCCATTCCTACTACTGCTAAAATTCTCCAAGAGATACAGAGGCTAGTAGTAGTATAAGTTCAGATCAACACTAATGTTGTTCCTAAAGAACAACAACAAGCATCAAAGGCAACTCAAACCCTGATAACCACTGGACCCAAACAAAAGAGTATCAAGAAAATTAAAGATGAGATCTGACTCCTGAAATTTGATGGGTCTAGATCCAAACAAGGTAGCGGAGTAGGGGTGGAGTTAAATAATCCTAAAGAAAATGATTTCCTAGCTTCTTATCGAATCCAATTCCCTTGTACATATAATATGACATAATATGAAGCATTAATCAGAGGACTCCTTTTTTCCCTCAAGAAAGGTGCCAAGTGTTTGAGGGTATAGGGAGATTCAGAGTTGGTGGTTAAATGGGTAAGGAGTCAATATGCATGTCATGACAAAAGGCTCACAACATAACAAAACCATGTATGGGGACTGATTGAGGATTTTGACACCTTTGACATCCAATTGGTACCTCATAAAAGAAACAACATCTCAAACACATTGGTTGTTGCTACATGTACGTTGGAACCTGTAAGTTAGTCTCCACTTAAGAAATTTTCTATAGAATTGGTTTTGACCCCTACTATACCCAACAACATTACTCATTTTCAGGTCTTTGAGGATGATAGACACATTTTATCTTTCTTTTCTAATTCCAGAGTCTTTGAAGATCAAATTATAGATGAAGATGATAGACCAGATGTTGCTGATGAGGGAAGTGAAGGTGATATTGTCAACCTTCCAACAAATATCATCCCCAAGGGTATGGTAACCTTAGAACACCTTTTTGATTTATACCCCAGAGTGAAGGAAAGGTTGACCACTAACATGGATGCAGGAAAGTATGAACCATATAACATAGGTCAAAAGGATCAGGAAAGGATAGTATACATTGGGAAGATTTGCACTCCCATTGAGAGGGAGAAAATCTTAAAAATCCTAAAAGAGTTTATTGATGTAATAGCTTGGGGCTATGAGGACTTAAATTTTTTTGATACATCTATTATGACACATGTCATACCTCTAAAGCCCAACACCTAGGCATTCAGAAAAAAGCATCAATCGGTTAATTCATTGATTGAACCCCTCATCTTCAAAGAGGTCCAAAAACTGCTCACTGCTAGGATTATCTTCCTGGTTCACCACTCCACCTGGGTGGCTAATTTGGTGCTGGTACAGAAGAAGAATAGAGAGATCATACAATGCGTTGACTTCCATAATCTCAACAAGGCATTATAAAAGGACAACTATCCACTGCCTTCTTTGGACGAGGTATTGTAAATTTTAAACGGTTCACAAATGATGTCTTTCCTTGATGGCTATTTCAGGTACAATCAAGTGTTGGTCAACTATGAAGATTGCATGAAGACAACATTCACCACTAAGTGGGGTACCTATGCATATCGTTGGATTCCATTTGGATGATCAATGCCAACACAACCTTTCAAAGAGCCAGAGATACAACTTTTAAGGATTTAATCGACAAATGCATCATCATCATCTACATTGATGATCTCACTATATTTTCCAAAGATAGAAAAGATCATCCAGATCACCTATGCAAAATACTAGAAAGATGTCGACAATATGGGATATCTCTCAATCCCAAGAAATGTGTATTCGGGGTGACTAAAGGGAAGCTCCTTGGTCACGTGATCTCTGAAAGGGGAATATCAATCGTTCCAAACCAAGTGGAAGCACTGCTAAAATTACATATGCCAGGGAGTAAGAAATAAATGAGATCTTTATTTAAAAAGATTAATTTTGTAAAAACATTCATCACTGGATTCGCAGAAATTGTCAAACCGTTGAATGAGATGATGAAGAAAGATGCCAAAGTAGAATGGAATGTTGAATCTAAGGAGTCATTTTCTCAGATAAAAAAATCCATTGCAGAATCTCTCCTATTGATTAGTCCTGATTATACCTTTCCATTCTACATATACTCATTTGCTTCATTGCATTCTAGTGCCGCTATCCTAACACATAGACACGTGGGCGATGAAAAGGTGATTGCCTTTATGAGTTCAACTTTTAAAAATGCTGAATAAGATACTTTTCTCTTGAGAAGCAAGATTTCTCTTTGGTGAGAGTTGTTAAGAAGTTCAAACACTATATCTTGAGGAGTAAGATATACAAATTGTGCCAGATCAAGCAGTAAAGTCATTAATAATGCAGTCAAAACTTGGAGAGCACTGTGGAAAAGGGATGGCCATTTTCAAGAGTTTGATATGGAAATGCACCCCATGAAATTGGTGAGAAGTCAAGGTGTTTCACAGGCTATGGCAACTGATACTCCTCACATCCAATACCAACAATAGACTTTGGAGTCATTCACCCAAGATCCCTGGTACACGAACTTGGTCTTTGTTTTGTTAAACAATTGGTGTCTTGAGGGATTTACCACCACACAAAGAAGAGCCTTGAGGCACAAGAGTGCCAACTACATGACTAAGAATTTGACACTATATAGAAAAAATTATGAAGGCATCCATCTCAGATGTCTAGATCATCAAGAAGCCCATAAGATGATTGAGGAATTTCACAAGAAGTATGGTACAAGTCATGGGTTAGCAGATGCAACAACACACCAAATCCTAAAAGAAGGTTATTACTGCTCCAATATCTTCAAGCACACTCATGAATATGTGAGGCACTATCATACCTGTCAGACTGCGGCTTCTAGAGAAAGGAATCTAGTCATGCCTCTTCAGCTAGTATTTGAGGTCAGAACTTTCGCCCAATGGGCATTAGATTTTGTAGGAGTCATTAATCCTAATTCATCTGTAGGGCACAAGTTCATTTTAACTACCACAGACTATTGCACTTGGTGCACAAAAGCCCAAGTATGTAAGAACACAACTGTAGGGACGGTTCTTAAGTTCCTTGAATAACATATTATCACCAGGTTTGGAATGCCTTTTTCTCTGGTATGTGACAACGACCTAACCTTTACTTCTTCATAATTAATGCAATGGTTGTATGAGTTCAAGGTAGTCCTCAAGTTTTCTTCTAATTATTATCCTAGGGGAAACGGAGTAGCTGAGTCCACTAATAAGAATTGTAGACACCTAAAAATGGTCAACTCTTGCAAAGTCATACTTTCACATTTGCGCATTGCCTCATTTTAGGTTTTTGCATCGCATTAACATTTCTCCTATGTCACGTACTTGGTCTTTATCATTTGCAAGCATCGAGTCCTTCATCTACATTCTTCATTCATCTCGCTCTCAAATTTGGTCTTGTCGACAACACTATCCAGTCATGATTTTGATCGATTTTATCCTGTCGCATCAACGTGCATGCTCATTTGTCATCATTTTGGACATCGTCAATCCTAATTAGGGTTTTTTCCTCTTATCGATCTTGTCATTTTGCGATCGATTTGTCATCGATCGTGGTCATTTTCAATCTTGTCGTCTTGCAATTTATTTTGTCATCGATCCTTGTCCTCTTGTCAATTTTGTTATTTTGCGATCAACTTGCCATCGATTGTCGTCTTTTTCAATTTGGATCAATTAGTCATTGTTCCTCGTCAATTGGCGCATTTATCAATCAAATCATTTTATCACATTGGTCCTTTGTTAATCAGAGTCATGATCGGGTCAATTATCTTTCATCAAGACCTAATTGTCATCTTTGCATTGCTAATTCATCTTCTAGGGTTTCGTGATTTAATCATTTAACCTTGTTTGTCATTTCCCCTCTAGG
The DNA here is from genome assembly GCF_030272615.1 of Cryptomeria japonica. Lineage (NCBI taxonomy): Eukaryota > Viridiplantae > Streptophyta > Pinopsida > Cupressales > Cupressaceae > Cryptomeria > Cryptomeria japonica. Next base: position 25,022,433 of record NC_081414.1, read on the forward strand.
TTAAATAATTTATTTATTTATCCTAGGTCTTCATGTCACAATTAAATGTTTAATTTAATTGGCTAACTAATTATTCCTCTTTTTGTGAATTGATTAATAAATGAAAAATTATTAATTAATTCACCTAATTTCTCATAATTCGTAATTTTCTAATTTCCTCTTTTTGTGAATTAATTAATAAATGACAAATTATTAATTAATTCACCTAATTTATCTTAATTCCTAATTATTCCTCTTTTTGTGAATTAATTAATAAATGAAAAATTATTAATTGATTTACCTAATTTCTCCTAGTTTCTAAATTTCCTCTTTGTGAATTGATTAATAAATGAAAATTATTAATTAGTTCACTAAATTCCTATTTTCTATTTTTCCAATTTTCGTAATTTCTAATTCAATTTCCTCCTATTTTTCTCCTAATTTCATGGGAATGACATTTCAATTTGTCATAATTTGTCATAATTGACAATCAATCAATTTTGACATAGAAATTTGTCATAATTTGTCATAAATTATCAATCAATCAATTTTGCATAGAAAGTGCATAATTTGTCATAATTTGTCATAATTGACATAATTGATTTGCAATTTCCATTTGAATTGAATCATGCTAATTTGATCATTTCTCCAATTTATCTATAAATTGGATGAATTTCTTCAATCTCAATCTAATAATCATTTGATCTAATAATCACATTATCGAACTAATCACTTTGTCAAATCAATCACGCTTCGAGTATTTCTTGAGCAATCATCTTGTCTACTTGCTTTCATATCATGATCATGCTCTTGTAGGTGAGATCCACAACAAAGTTATTTGGAGAAGAAAGAAGGACAATGGAGCCGCATGAAGGAGACATTCGAATTTGCATCTGGTTTGCTTAGTTTTTAGTTTTGAATGTTTTGCTTTCATGTCTCTATTGAGTGTGTTAGGATTGATCATTGCAATTTGCTTTCGTGATTGAGCTATGACTAATATTGAATTTGCTTTGATGATTTCCGATTTCCTAGCTACATTAATTAGTGAACCCGATGTGAACACTAACCATCTAACCCCTTAACTGTGTTTTTGAGTGCTTTTGAGTTGATTTGCAGGTCAAAAACCTAAGAAACAGGGTAGTGCAGGACTTTCTGGGAACTTCTGCGCCTATGTCAAGCATTCTGCGCCTGTGTTATGCATTTTGTGCCTATGTCAAAGACAATCTACGCCTGTGTCATGACTTTTGTGCCTGTGTCAAGACTTTTGTGCCTGTGTCAAGACTTCTGTGCCTGTGTAAAGTCCAGAAATAGAGGTAAAAGACAATGTTTTTCACTTGCAAGTTGTTTTCTTTTGCATTCTGTTTCTGCTTTTTTGGTTTTGTTGGTACTAATTCTCTGTGCAGAACCTTGGCATACGCATGGCAAAGACAAACAAATGAAACTACTAACACATTTTTGTGCAGGTTCGATAGTCAAAGACTAAACATATCAAACTTCTGACTTGGGTTTTACAGGTTGCCTTGGAATACAACTAAACTTTGTGTTTGAAATTAATGTTTAGGCACCCAGTGATTTCTAAATAGGATGGAATGAATGTATGTTTGCTTTGATTGTCGAGTTTGACATTGGAGTAGGAGAGTATGCTCTCATCCTTCTTAGGGTGATCAGAAATCCAGATCTTCGATACCATGCTCATGTCTTTGATTGTGTGTCACCTTTAGAGGGCCTACCTTCCCGACCATTTGCTTTTGCAAGCAAGTGATAATCATGAGAAGGGAACGACCCAAAGTGAGTATGGCTAGAATACCTTGGCATTCTAACTCACTATAAAAAAATACCTGATGAGCGAAAGCTTTGAAGGAAGGGTTACGTGGGAATTGCAGTTACTTGGGAAGTGATGACCCTTGAACTCTTTCTCATATCAACATCTAAGTAGGACCTCATGGTCTAAATCGTGCTTGTGTGACTACATTTGTTTGGTATCTTGATGGGCTTATGTCTCAATCAAGCTTGCGTGACATCAAGGAGTAATGCTTAACAAAAATCCTGACTAAACACCTTGTATTTAGAGGCCAAAAATATTTCTAGTTGCTTGAGAAGGACAAGTTTGGATACTTGGAAGAGATACTAAGTTCACCATGGGGAGATTTCCATGGGGACTGATGCTTGGCTACCCTGAGAAGTGAGTGCCGTGGAGGGGAGCCCGTGGGGTCAAGCATCTATGTATTCTCCTTGAATCCCATAACAAGTCTACCTCTCAAGTACCTAATGTCCTTGCCTACCATAAGAAATGTGTGAATGAGCATGATTGTCTTGAGTCTAAGTTGAAATATCTTGTCTTCTTTGCTTGTCAAAAGTTGAATTGCATCTCATTTCAAAAACAAGACAAATTGATTCAAAACAAGGTTAAACACAAGAACATTTCATCCAACAAAGTTCAAAACACCTTCAAACATGGTTGTCAAACATTGTTTAAAATCTTGTCTCAACATTCATGTCACTTAGATTTAGGTTCATCCTAGGTTGCATGTTGCAAAGTTCATTGTCAAGTACCAAGGTTAGGTTTCACCTAAATCATACTCCTTTGCATATCAATACGGGTCATCCATTTGCATGTGTCCTCTTGCATTAGAGTAATACCATTGTCATACATTCATATTTGCATACCCTAGGTCTCTTAATTAAGCTTAGGTCATTATCATATCATATTAGGGTCACTTGCATAGTAATTGTCCCTTAGCATATAGTGTCAAAATTAAGTTTTGTCATACTTGAGTAATCCAAATCTTTGAATAAACCCTAAGTCATTGTTAAGAAGTCTAGACCTTATCAAAACTTTTCTCTTTTTGTCATTATTGTCATTTGGTCAAACCTAGCCTAGTATCCAAGCATATAGGGGAGACATTGTCATTTTGTCCTTTTGTCACTTGGTCCTTTTGTCCTTTGAGGTCTAGACATCATTTCAATTTCCTAAAGGGTCTCTTTCTTAGATTTGCATTCCAAAAAGTTTGTCAAAATCTTGAAAAACAACAAAAACATAGGTTACATTCTTGCCATAGATTGCATCTTCATTTATTTAGGTTGCATTTAGTTGCATATCATACATCATCCTTTTAAAATAAAAAAATCCCAAAAATATTGCATAGTGACATGTCTATTGAAACAAGGTTCCAAGCACCAATGATGCAACAAAGTTTGACGTATCAACCAACAATGCAATCAAATTTTAATCCAAGGCAATCACAATTATATCCAACCCAACAACAAGGCAATATCGATCAAACTTTTTATGATGAAACAACTCTCCAAATACAAAAACTAGAGGAGAAACTAGCTCAAGAAAATGAGATATTGGAACAAAGAGTGAAACACATTGAGAAGAATAGATCACAAATGTCCAAAATGTTTCAAAAATTTCCAGGTCAAAATCCAAAAATTGAGCCAATTGATGTAAGATCTCTTCTTGAACGATCAGACATACCAGCTCTCCTCTCACAAATAGAGATGATGAAACAATTTCAAGAAAAGAGACAACATCAATTTCAACATTATGTGCCTCCACAACAAGAACAAGAATGTGTTTACTATCAATCAGATTTCCAACCATCACAACCAATTGTTCAACAGCTCCAACATTTCCAACAGACACAACCAATGGTCCAACATATACAACCAACACAATCAATGGTCCAATTTCAACAATATGTCCAACCAACTATATAATGTCAACAAATAGTTCAACCAATGGTGGAATATCAACAAGTTCAAGTTTGATCAACATATCAATGTCAACAACCACAACCAAACATTCAAAAACAAATGTGGCAGCACACACCAACCCAAGTTTCAAACATGTCAGAACAATTGAACCAAGTCCAATATCAAAACATGACATTAGGTCAGAACCGACTCCTTGCCAAACAAGTTCAAATTCCAGATACAACTATGTCAAAACCTCAAAAGAAAGGTGGCTTTATTGCAATGCTCTTCAGGAAACTACCAAGTGAGTTCTTTGAGGAAGATCAAGATAATACACTTATGTCTAGCAATGACTCATCTCCCCACAAACAAATTGATTCTCTAGTGGCATCTATCCCTACACCTTTAGAAGTTTCACAAGAACCTTCCATATTGTCCTCATCAAACAATACACCCAAGGATGAAATTATTCAAGGGCTATCCATAATTGATTGCCAAGATAATCCAATTCATGATGCACATCCTTGTCATGTTTCAGAAATACAAGACCCAATGCCACCATGCACTTTATTGCCATTACCTGTTTTAGAGGACCCCATTCGAAGTCCCTCTTCCTCATGTTCAAGCATTGATTCCTTGCCAGAATCCATCAAAAATATTCAAGTGCATTTCCTTCATGCCAAAGCATTAATCCCTTGTCAGAATCCTCCATGCATATCCAAAGTCCAACCCCATGTCAAGAGGATAATTTAGAGCATGAAGAAACGTGTCTTGAAATAGATGAAGATCAAGATCTTGAAACCTTATCATCCCATCCAATTGTTGACCAGGATCCCATTTTCCCAGACACTCACGATGATTCCCCTATTCTTGTCCATCCTATCCAAAGTCCTATTGACACTCCATTCCCCGAGAAAGATCAAGATATCCTAGTCCATCCAATCCCCAATGATCCCATTCCATTTCATGAAAAAAATGTCCTTTCAAATCCCATTGACATTCCACTTTCTAAGAAAGATCAAGATATCCCTTCCATCCTTTCTGATGATCCCATTGAAAGTCAAGAGCAAAGCACCTTTGAAGAGGATTCCAATGATCTTCCTCCTTGTCAAGATCAAATTATTCCTTTAAATCCTCCACAAGATCCACTTGTTCCTCCATCTCCACGTCCTAATCCAGCATATCCACTCCAAGATCGCATTTCTTTTGATGATCCCATTATTTCTCCCATTCCATCTCTTGAAGAGCTTATCGTTGAACCATGTCCACCACACAATCCTAGTCCCCCTCATGATCCTAATACCCCTCATGATTCTAATGTGTTAGTGCAAGATGTTCATGAACCCTCGACATGCATAATGGGTTCTTCCACTTTGGTGCAATCCGATCCACTCCAAGATCTCATTATTTCTCTCATATCATCTCCACCTCATAATGGACTCGCATCTTCTTCCCAAAGAAAAGAGTATCCTACAAGTCAAGATATTCATAAAGGCAAAGGAGTAGATCTTCATAAGCAAGAATCCCTCCATATCAAAGAAGATCTTAAGGGTCATGTCTACATAGCTCACTCTCAAGACGTTGGTATCCCTCCATCAAAATCAAAACATACACCTTCCCCATCATACCTTCCATCCATCTTAGGTCCTTATATTCCTTCATCCTCTATGCAAGGTCAGCAAAGGCACACATCCTTGAGTAAATTTCATCAATCCAAAAGAATTCCATTTCATTCATATCCATCCATGCATTCCTTTCCCCCTCCAAGCAATTTGGATGCCAAGCATAAAAGTCATAAGTCTAGCAATCCACATGTATTCAAGGATCAATATGTCCAATATAATCGACATGTCAAAACAAAGAACAATATGATCTATAAAGAAAAAAATATATCCAAAAGGCCACAAAGGTCCACTGAGCAAAATAAAGCAAAGTCAAAATATATATGGGTTCCTAAATCCCTTGTGCAAGCAATGCACTCCAAGGAACCACAAAAGCATGAAAAATCAAAAACCATGTGGATCCCTAAGCGGCTCCTTGAAGCACAAAAGCCTTAAGAAACATCCAACTTGGCATCCAAAATTGCTATTCCTCCATCCAAACCTCTCAAATTTGTCCCTCCATCACCTTCTTCATCCATTTTGGGCCCTTATGTCCCAAAATCCCAAGCTATTCCTCCATCCAAATCTCCATATCCAAAACCCACTTTTCCTCCATCAGTCCATCACCCCTCAAGGTGTGTGCCAATGTCGATCTTGCCTTCATTTCCATCTGCTCAAGCCCAATTCTTCCAATACCCTATCCATTATCCAATGCATATTTTCCATCCTTCGATCCCTTTGGTCCAATCCTTTGCATAAATCCTAGCCTTAGTTTCATCTTATTTTCCATGTCCTTATCCTACCAACATCTTTGAGCATACTTTTAAAGGTCATGGTCCTTTTTTTTCAAGGCTACTATCCAAACAAAAAGATGCTTGAGTCCTTCTTCCATCCCTTATCATGTGTTCATCTTCTATTGAAAAAGTCAAAATACAAAAAAAAAAAAATTGAAAAAAAAAAAAAAGACAAAAGAAAAAAATAAAGCAAAAATAATTCATCCACTAGTGAAAACCTAGCAAACAGGCACCTTGGGCAAGTACCGTGATGAAAACCTGGCAAACAGGCATCATGCGTAATTTATGAACTTCTTGTACACCACACTTGGGGGCAGGTTTCCTCCTTCATATCCTATTGCCCTTCATTATCCTATCATACCATGTCATACTCCTCCATTATCCTATTGTCCCTCACATCCATTTCCTCTTTCCACCTTTGATCTTGACAAGGCTGAGGATCTTCATGAGCATCACGCATCTTGTTTGTAGCTTTCAATCTATCATAGCTTTTGGTCTTTATCCATTTGCTTATTTCAACCTTTCATCCATATTCCCTGTCTTATTGCAACTTTCTGCCACTATCCCATATCCTATCTCGATCTTCAATCCATGTCCCTTATCCATTCTTGGTCTTGTTTATCCTATCCATATCTTATCACTATCCATACACTCTTTTTCATTCCTTGATCTTGATCTGACATAAGGACGCAAAATTTAAACATAGTTTCAAAAGCCTCTTGACATGTCCCTCATGCCATGTCACTGCTTTACATTGTCATATCCAGTCTCTTGTCCCATCACACAATAACCCTTGAAAATTGCATCCGCATTGTCTTCATAATCAAAGGCCTTTGTCTTCCCTCTATCCACCATCATTTCAAAAAGTCTATTTATTCACCTATCATATTCCTTGCCTTGCTAGACACTGGGGGCAAAATCATAAAAAATTGAAAAATGTCTTGAAATAATTCAAAAAAATTGAAAAATGTCCTGAAAAAATCTCTAAAAAATTGAAAAATGTCCTGAAAAAATCATAAAAGATTGAAAAATGTCTTGAAAAAATCCACTAAAATAAAAAAAATGTCCTGAGAAAATTACTAAAAATCAAATAATGTCCCAAAAAAAAAAAAAAAAATCCCTAAAAAGTCATATAACGTCCTCAACAAATGAACACAAAAACATTTCAAAACGTTAAAATCCAAAAACACGCATTTTGCAATAAATGATCCCTTTGTGCATAGACAAATCACTGAGCATACATCCAACAACTCGCAATCAACATTGTGCTTTACTGAAATCATGCATAAACAGATGAACTTTTTAAATCAAACCAGACATTCAAATTGATCAAAATTATCATATCAATCAACCTCAATATCATTTGTCCTTGTCTCTACTATCATGGGTCTTATATAGGGTGTGGTATACTCAAAACCAGACTGTGTCCTGTCTTAGACGGGGTACCACATGTCCTGAAACCAGACATCATGATCATCTTATCAACACTTTCAACTTTTGACAATGAAGATCAAGATGTTGGTTTGATTTGTTGGACTTTGTGCATCTTATCTTTTTATTGATTTATCTTCGATCATGTTCCTATGTTGCTCGATGATGTCACTGAGTGATTTAGAGTGACCGGGATGTTTCATGGTCTCTTTGTTTTTTGTTGTGATTGCTGTTTGTTTGTGATGTGTCTGTCTTTTGGAAAAAGGGTTGCATTTTAGCTTTGGCCTTCCATGCCATGATGCTACGCATGCATTTTGCTACATTAAAATAAAGGTTCTCACCTACAAAGTGCATTACTGAAAGCAAGTTTTTCTTCATCTCTAACTGTCCTCCGTCTCATTTTTCTTCTTACTAACATTTCTTTAGTCAGTTCGGATAGTCAGTTTGATCTAGTGCTTCGATTTCCCCAAACACATCTGCTGCATCCTGCATTCATTGGTTAGTACATTTGCATTACGTCAAACATCATATCAAGCATTTTATTCATTTCATATTATAAATGCATCAAAAACACATAAAAAAATACATCCATACATGTTCCACCATAAACAGTGCATAAGTCATCCATACATGGAAAATAACATAAGTCATAACACATTGCATCCCATCATCTCGATGCATATCATATCATATGTCACAATAATATTGGAGTACAAAATTGGACTGTCTATCCTAAGTATGGCCCGCAGGCTGACTCCAAAATATCAAACTACATCTGTCCGTCATACGGAGCATGTGCCTCTATCACTGGGTGCTCCCTCTGTCCTCCTCATCCTTGCCATGTCTCGTGGATGATGTCCCTCCTGGTCCTGGCTGTGGTGGTCTCATAGGTCCACTCACCCCCATGCTGCTCAATGACCTCCAAGAGCGTGCCCTGCTCTTTGTCCTCGATCATGCCCGATATGAAGCTGCTCTCTACTCAGGTGGAACTACACACCCATATAGTTTCCTCCAATGGCATATCTCCTCTCTGGTCTCTACCAACATCTATGCCATCTCGCGTGCACTAGCATCCTGAATCGACCCAATGTACTCAGTGACTCTCTATTCCTCTCGCTGTGCCTGAGCTATTGCTGCATCTCGAGCCACTGTGAGTCTGGCTATCTCCACTCTGAACTTCTCATGCTCTCTCTCTAAAGTTGTAATGTGATCATGCTGACTTGCTATGGTAGCCCTGCACATCTCCATCTCCTCTATCCTAGTTGTCTCCAACTCTATGGGTATATCCTGCAATGCCTCATGCTCGCCTGAATCTGGCTCATCCTCATCATCCCCCTCCTCATCTCCATCCTTTTCATCCCCCTCATCCTCATCACCACCCTCATCCTCTTCATCCTCATCATCTCCCTCCTCCTCTCCAGCGAGTGGGAAGTCCTCCTGTCTGCTCGGTACTGGAATGTCCGGATCTGTCAATGGCACTGGCCGTCGTCGTGCAAACCATCTCTCATACTCCTCTATCGTCCCGACGTCCACTACATCTGATCTCCAATCCCACTGTCTCTGCTATAGCTATGAGAAGTCAGCATATGCTATGTGTGGCTGAATCATACTCCCCCACTGACTCGTCTCTCTGTGAGATCGGGCAAAGTGTGCAGTCCTCCTAGGTACATCCTGCCTCTCTCCAAACTATCATCTGACTCTCTCTGGCAGGTACAACTCAATCACTCTCTAGTGATTCACTAGTCACCCAATTAGGTACCTCTCCTGTCTGCAATACGGTAGCTCCTCACTGTCATCTGACCATCCCGGACAATCACGATATGGCCTCCATATGAACTCTCTCAATCTGTCTAGCTCATGTCGCCAATACAATATGTATCCAAATGGCCCTTGTCTCAGTGCTCCTGCATAGCAATACACATATGGTCGGTGTGGTACTACCTATCTCTCTGTAATCGGTCAACATATGACTATGTGCTCAAATGCCCATACCTGTAGCAATGTGACTCCACAGCTTAATGTCTGCACTCCCTGATATGCTATCTGATGCAACTGAAAATATAGCATAGCCAGTACACATGGTCCCCATGCATACACCCCCCCTCTGTCGCCATCTGCTCTAGCACTCTTCCCCATCCAATAGGGAATCCATGTCCTCATCTATCTCCTGCTAGTAGACAAGCTATCACCATTGCTATCACCACGTATCGTTGATCATACTTTGATAACATGGTCTCCCAGCCGATCTCCCTCTCTATGATATCCAGAACATCTGCGTCGCACTCAAATACTCTGCACAACACATCTCTCCCTGTCACTGGGTTATACTCTACCATCTCCCCATGAATCGGAATGCGGAGGATACGCCATACATCCTCCAGTGTCACAATCGCCCCTCCAGTTGCCAAATGGAATGAGGAAGTCTCCGAATGCCATTGCCCTGCCAATGCGGTAAGCAGTCCTGTGTTTGCCCTAATCTCAGGCATGAATGTGACATAGTATATCCCAAGTCCTGCTAATGTATCTCTATCCGTGCTCCTGAGTCTATGTCGTAACATGAAGCAGTCAGGTTGGCTCTCCCGCGTGATCAATGGATACTGTCGACTCTGCATCACAATTGGGGCATATTTTGTCAGTTTTAGGGTTTACTCCTGCGGGTTGCATTTCTTCATTTTCATGCACAAATCAGGGTGTTTCTAAGCTATTCTGACCTATCCTACCCTTATCCCCCCTTTTTGGATCATTTGCATGCTGTTTTGACCAAAATTAGGGTTGCTAATGCACAATTGCGCCTGTGTTATGAGTTTTGTGCCTGTGTCACATGTCCTGCACCTGTGTCTCCCTACACAAGCACATAAGACATCACACAAGCGCAGGATTCGCCTTACACAAGCACAGGAGTCCCTTTCTGCATCCCCTGTGGGCCCCGCAATGTCCCGCAAGCAAGTCAAATTCATAAAATTGAAGACATGGATTTTTGAGATACATACCGCTGCTCCTGCATCATCTAGTCATCTATACATGGGTACACATTCTCCAAGGTGGTCTACCCTTGGAATGTTCGCCATCTCTCTGCAAGTGTCCTTTTCCAGAGCAACAAATCCTCCTATTTGGCTAGTGCAAATGAGCAATTTTCACTCTCTTGGTCTCATTTATAAATCTTTGTCAGTGCATAGATGGATGCGCACCCTCTCCATCTTATGTTGGTCGCGGTCTTTTGTGTCGTTAATTGCTTGTCCTTCATGCATCCAATCTCCGATTGTCAGTCCATTCGATCCTATCATTTTTGTCGATCAATTGGCCTCTTTTCTGCATGTTTTCGGCCAATTCCTCGAGGGGGCATGCATATGTCATTGTCATTGTCTAGGGCATTTTCATCATCATTCTTTGAAACAACGCTTAAAATTGCATTGTCTCAAAGAGGGGCAAAATGTAGACACCTAAAAATGGTCAACGCTTTCAGAGTCATACTTTAACATTTGCGCATTGCCTCATTTTAGGTTTTTGCATCGCATTAACATTTCTCCTATGTCACGTACTTGGTCTTTATCATTTGCAAGCATCGAGTCCTTCGTCTACATTCTTCATTCATCTTGCTCTCAAATTTGGTCTTGTCGACAACACTATCCAGTCATGATTTTGATTGATTTTATCCTGTCGCATCAATGTGCATGCTCATTTGTCATCATTTTGGACATTGTCAATCCTAATTAGGGTTTTGTCCTCTTATCGATCTTGTCATTTTGCGATCGATTTGTCATCGATCATGGTCATTTTCAATCTTGTCGTCTTGCAATTTATTTTGTCATCGATCCTTGTCCTCTTGTCAATTTTGTTATTTTGCGATCAACTTGCCATCGATCGTCGTCTTTTTCAATTTGGATCAATTAGTCATTGTTCCTCGTCAATTGGCGCATTTATCAATCAAATCATTTTATCACATTGGTCCTTTGTTAATCAGAGTCATGATCGGGTCAATTATCTTTCATCAAGACCTAATTGTCATCTTTGCATTTCTAATTCATCTTCTAGGGTTTCGTGATTTAATCATTTAACCTTGTTTGTCATTTCCCCTCTAGGTTAAATAATTTATTTATTTATCCTAGGTCTTTGTGTCACAATTAAATGTTTAATTTAATTGGCTAACTAATTATTCCTCTTTTTGTGAATTGATTAATAAATGAAAAATTATTAATTAATTCACCTAATTTCTCATAATTCGTAATTTTCTAATTTCCTCTTTTTGTGAATTAATTAATAAATGACAAATTATTAATTAATTCACCTAATTTATCTTAATTCCTAATTATTCCTCTTTTTGTGAATTAATTAATAAATGACAAATTATTAATTGATTTACCTAATTTCTCCTAGTTTCTAAATTTCCTCTTTGTGAATTGATTAATAAATGAAAAATTATTAATTAATTCACTAAATTCCTATTTTCTATTTTTCCAATTTTCCTAATTTCTAATTCAATTTCCTCCTATTTTTCTCCTAATTTCATGGGAATGACATTTCAATTTGTCATAATTTGTCATAATTGACAATCAATCAATTTTGACATAGAAATTTGTCATAATTTGTCATAAATTATCAATCAATCAATTTTGCATAGAAAGTGCATAATTTGTCATAATTTGTCATAATTGACATAATTGATTTGCAATTTCCATTTGAATTGAATCATGCTAATTTGATCATTTATCCAATTTATCTATAAATTGGATGAATTTCTTCAATCTCAATCTAATAATCATCTGATCTAATAATCACATTATCGAACTAATCACTTTGTCAAATCAATCACGCTTCGAGTATTTCTTGAGCAATCATCTTGTCTACTTGCTTTCATATCATGATCATGCACTTGTAGGTGAGATCCACAACAAAGTTATTTGGAGAAGAAAGAAGGACAATGGAGCCGCATGAAGGAGACATTCGAATCTGCATCTGGTTTGCTTAGTTTTTAGTTTTGAATGTTTTGCTTTCATGTCTCTATTGAGTGTGTTAGGATTGATCATTGCAATTTGCTTTTGTGATTGAGCTATGACTAATATTGAATTTTCTTTGATGATTTCCGATTTCCTAGCTACAAGAACATTTTGGATGTTATTAAAAAGTTGCTTATGAAAAACCCTAGAGACTAGAACAACTAATTGAAATATGCCCTTTGGGCTGATAGAACAAGAGTCAAGGCTTCCCTAGGGACTTCTCCGTGCTACCTCAAGTCTATGGCCAAAATCCGGTTTTCCCAGTCAATTTACAAATTGCAATCCTCCAACTAATGAAAGAACTTGAAATTGAGGACCAGGTAGAGGTTCATCTCTTGAACCTGTTGAAACTTGATGAACAGAGGATGAATACCTTATAGCATTTTGCTAAGTACCAAGTTGTCATTAAACGATGGTTTGACAAAAGAGCCAAGGTGAAAGCCTTTAAAAACTCTAACCTAGTACTTTTATGGGACAAATCCAAGGAGACGAAGGGTGATCACCACAAATTCAAAAGACTATGGTTAGGTCTGTATCAAATTGTTGAGATTTTAGGAGAGAACACTTTTTGATTAAGCTTGTTAACTAGAGAACCTGTGCTATTGCTTGTCAATGGTTAGTTACTCAAGCATTATTTTGATTAATCCAAAGTTAAGCTCGATCTATTATATTATAATAGTTTAGTAGTTTTGGTTTTGTTATTTTTGTTTTGTTTTATTTTGTTTCATTTCATTGTCATTGTTCGTTGTTCTTCTTTGTTTGGGGAAGGTATTTATTCGCAAGTTTTTTGATATGGTAGATATTATTTGCATAATGATGTGAAATATTAGGAGACTTTGACTCTTACCTCTTTATAACTTTATTATCTTTTGGCTAACTTTGAAATCCTTGCCTACATTCATCCAAGGTGGTATATAATGGTTTAACGATGATTTGTGTTCTTGATATTCAATTAGTGAAGGCTAACTTGACTCCTTAGCACCATCCGCACATTAAAATACATCATAAAATCTTTGAAGCTATCAAAAGAACTTGTTTCCAAGTGAAAAATCAGAAATCAGTTGTTTCTCGTTGTCCACCGTGGTCCCCAACCCAGTTCAAGAACTTCATCATTTTAAAAGTTGCTTTTAGTTCATAATGAAAAATGCTTCAAAGTGATATAAATAAAAGAGAGAAAGAAAATTTAATATAATTACTTGTTACAACTTATTTGGGTGTTTCACATAACCTCCACTGGGGCTGTAGATGTCTGGCTGGCAGTGGAGCACTGCTTGACGAGGACCACAGGTATCTCTGTCGAGGCTATAGAAGCCTGGCTGGCAGCAGAGCTATGCCTAGGATAACATCACATAAAACACATGATTGATTTCACTCACGCAGCTTGGGCCCAATTTCCTTTGTCAGTCTTCACGATTAAAAAGATGGGGTAATTAATCAACAACTACTAAAACTATAAGAATAAGTAAATAATAAACAGGTAGTTATAAAAAGTGAAAGTATGCTGGATCATCATCACCACCACCACAACTGTGCCTTCAATTGATGCTGCATCTTACACTTGCTTTTTGGGCATTATTTTTGCATGATTCAAAGCTCCTACCTCTAGAGCACCGTCATAGAAATGAACAGCTGGTAGTACTTTAGAAATAGTTAACTGGAGTTTGTAGGCATCGACTTTCATGTCGACTGCAACTCCTCTGTTTTTATAATCCTAGATTATAGGCATGATTCTTTCCTAGAGTATAGGGTAAAACTCTATAAATTGTAGAAGTTGGGCCATTTTGAAAGTCCGTGAATTGATGATTCAAGGCCATTTAATTAGAGAATTTAGTTTTATGCAATTTCTTTCTCATGAACTCTTGAAATATTGTTATTCATTTTAAAAAGATTAATATAAAAACAACTTGTGGATTGCCTGATCTACAACTTGTGGATTGCCTGATCTACAACATGTGTTCTCTTGGTTACTATTCTTCATAGTCTGGCATCTTCTTCCATTTGAATCAGCAACTTGTCCTTTCAACTTTATTGTTTTGTGAAGCATATTATGCATGTTAATAGTATATGAGGAATGAAACAATAGAGCAATTATAGTATCTTGTGATATTCATTTCCGTTTATATGTAAGTTGTCTAACTTTGCATTTTTGTTGGAGCGTTATGTTGAATGTTGATTAAATGTTATTGATAATACCTTACTATGATACATTGACTTTGTAGTTCATTAAGTTGTTAATTATTGATTTTCTTATCATCTCTTATTACCCTGATCTATCTTTTGACATTGTTTTTTGGATTAAAGTGAAAATTTAAAAATACAAAAAAAAGGAACTCTGTTTACTTAGTTACAACCAACAAGCCCCTTGACAGGTACAATCACATCAGCCACTGAGTGATCCAACATCGTCATGACCCGACTATAGAGACCTTGGAGTAGTTAGTCTTTCAAGATTGACTTCTTTTCAGGAGAGGTGGTATATGTTCTCTTATCCTACCTAACTGTTGGTGAGCATGTCAAAATACTCGTCAACACGTCCTCTTTGACTTTCCTTGTGACTTCTCATGATTTCCTAGGCTTTTTCCTCTTTCCTTTGATCTTCCCCTATTCTTTATATTCAAAATATTACTCAATGATGTTGAAGTCTCACCTATGATTTTCCATCACATTTCCTCGCTTAGGATAACATCAACAACTTCATCAAATCAAAGTGTTTGTACTAGAGATAGTTACTTACAACCATAACCAAGATATTCCATCTTTTTGGCAAAAAACATAAAATTAAGAGAGCCCTAACCTCTTCATCAGAGTTAAATTTTAAAAAAGTCAATTGGTTGGTAACTGTATTAAATTCATTTAAATGATTTGCTACAAATCCTCCTTGACTCATTTTCATATTAAATAAATGCTTCATAAGAAATACCTTATTCGAAGCTGAGGGTTTCTCATACAATGTTGCTAGTGCTTCCATCAGGGTTCAATCATTGTTTGTTTTGATACATTGAATGCTAAAAACAATGCAAGGCACAACTAGATGGTCCATAGTGCCTTTCTATCCAGAATATCCCAATCTTCATTTGACATTGTGGTTAGTTTCTTTGTCTTTCTTTCCAATGGCTGCCACAGATTCTTTTGATACGAGTAATCCTCCATCTGCATTTCCATAACTGATTATTCTGACTTTTGAACTTCTCGACCTTGAATTTGGTTTCTTCCATTGTCCCCATTCAAATATGAAAGTCCCTACCAATTTACAGAAATACATGGCTCTAATACCAATTGTTAGGGTTTAGACAAATCCAGAGAAAATACAAATTAACAATTATATGTAGATTCAAATATACCATAGATGAAGAATCATACACAACACAAATAATAAAAAGATTTAACGTGGTTCACCCAAGATGGGCTACATCCACAGAACACGGTCATCGAATCTTTTCTTATTATCCAGTAATATAGTACAATACCATTACAATACCATTTACATTCTAGGCACTTATAACATGCAAGTTTTAGGGCAACATACAAAGTCAACCTTTTTAAGGTTTTTTTTCAACAAAAAAAAGAAAGGATACATAACAAGTATACAATACTTGCATGGTCAGTCGTCACATACCAACAGGACTAGCTTGGTTGTTATTTCCGAAAGCCAACTTGTTAACAAGTATCTCTGTCTCTTAACTATTCCTTTTCTTATCCATAATGGCAAAATTCCCTACTTACAATTTTTGCATTTTTCCACTATATCTTCAACCTTAATCTGTTGCCACCAAAATCCCTCTTGAGAGCAGATTTCAACCTCTTTAGGAAAAGGAGGTGAGGGTTTCCAGAGAGTACATATCCTAACATACATACTATGATATTTTTTTTCCAATGCCTCATCCGCTTTGACAAATTTCCAAATCTTTTTCCCAATGAGCTTTAAGTTTTCCAGGTCCCAATACTCTTCAGGTAAGTTATAGAAGTAGATCTAGAAAGATTTCATCAATTGATGCCCTCATCGGGTCAAAGTTTGGAAGCCAATCTTTGATGTAAGAGCCCATACCACCCATCATGAAAGGGCCATTATTGAGAATCCACTATTTTTCCTTGATATTTTCATAGATCACCAAGAAGAAACCATTGGGAAGGGTTTTGATCAGAAAGTTCTTGTTGGCCATTTGGAGGAATTGATTATGTGTTGCATTGATGTTTTGTCATTAATGTCAACACTAGCTATTTGGATGCTTTACCGACACCCTTCTGGTCCTGGTAGGTTGAGTAGTTTCTAGTTGGTTTGGATCTGACATGATCTGGTAGGCTCTGGTATATTTTAAGGAATTGGCTTGTTCATGATACTCATATTCATATTCACTAAGTTGGTTTTGGTCTGGTGATCAGATGCTATCATGTTTGCTTGGAAGCTTGGCTTGTGGTTCCGGCAAAGGTTTCACTGACAAAGCTCTTGATGAAGATATTTGATGATATGCATAAGTGGTGTTGGTGCAGCTTTTGGTGGAGTTTCAGGATCCTGTTGGTGATCACGTTCGAGAATTTGTGGATGGAGATCATTGCTTTAGCGTATGGACCTATATTGGGTTCCGATTGATCTAGGTTATGGACCAGCTTAATGTAACATATGGATTGGACCTCTTGATGTGTTTTCAAGATGTCTTATGTATTGGATATTATTTGTTTGGTCTAAGGCCGACATGTTTTGTAATTATGTAATTGGTTTATTGTCTGGTGGCCATGCTGATTGTTTATGGTCGAGGGTTTATATATATTGATGTAAGATCTCATTGTAGATCATCATGGTTATGATCAAAGGATGTAATGTGTGAATAATGTAATATCATTCAGGTAGAGGATTTGGTCGATCATTGGAGATCAAATTGGGTTTATGTAAGAGGATTTAGTCATCCATTATTGAGCTTAACCGAAATTGTACTTAGACATAGGAGATGTTATCTTTGCAATTCAAACACTTCTCCAGATTGTAGTTTGGTTTTCTATGTAGTCAGTGGGGCTCCTTTTGTTATGAGCAGTACACTCTAGGCTGTTGGCCTTCCTGCAAGTGTAGGACCCTCAATTGTAATTCACATACTTACTGTAGAAGTATTATCTGACTGTGGGTAGGCTTCTCACCATGGTTTTTCCCTTTATTGGGTTTTCCACATATAAATATTGGTGTCATGTGGATGGTATTTATTCTATGATTATTGTTTATGCTTAATTGGTTTAATTGCTATTCTGGTATTTGGTTTAAGCATTTTGGTATTAATGTTTTGGGTTTCGATATTAAATTTTTAATTGCTAATGGTTCTGGTAATCTGTGACAACTGATTCACCCCCCCTCTTAGTTGTCTTCTGGTTATTTGAACTATCTAACAATTGGTATTGGAGCTTTGGTCCTCTCTATAGAAAGCTTAACCACTTGAGGAAGATCCTATGGTGACTAACAGTTCAAGTTCATCTAGTTCTTTTGGAGATATCTTTCAGAGGGATATTCCTAGGCTTGATGGAATAAATTACATAGTATGGAAGATTTGGATGGAGAATCATCTGAGATGTCTTGGCAAGGAGATTTGGGAGATCACACAGAATGGTGTCACATCTTATAATTCAACATCTAGCAATCCTCCTCTGACAAACTTGAATAAGGATCTTGAGAATGATTGTAGAGAAATAGAAGCCCTCTTGTGTGCACTTTCTGATCGGCAAATAATGGGATTGACTGACAAATCATCTGGAAAGGCTAAATGGGATAAGTTGGAGACTCTTAATGAAGGTGACCCTATAGTGAAGATTGCTAAACTTGATGGTTACCGAGTGAGATATGAAAACCTGAAGATGGAAGAAGATGAAAGGATTACTGCATTCATGGAAAGGGTAAATGAGATTGTTATGGGAATTCAATGTTGTGGTGGAACTCTGAGTGAAGATGAAATTGTTTCTAAAGTTTTGAGAGTCCTACCACCAGCTTACAAAATGAAGGCTATTGCTATTAATGAGTTGAGAACAATGGCTAATACATCTATCAACAAAGATACTTTGGTTGGGAAACTATCTGCTTTTGAGCTTGAGTAATTTGGACCTTCTAGAGTTGTGAAGACTGAACCTGCTTTTCATGCATCTGCATCAACAACTGGTAAGCAAGATTGGAAATATTTGTATGCAAAGGAATTGGATGATATGAAGAGAGAAGATGATGAGTTTGAGCAACTTGAAGCACTATTTGCTAGAAGAGTACCTAAATGACCGATAGGAAGTAAGTATGAAGGAAAAGAACCTTTTAAATGTTTTGCATGTAATAAGATTGGTCATTTTGCATCTAGATGTCCTGAAAGGAATTCAAGATTTGAAGAAAGAGTTAGAAGATCTATTAATCCTAACCTTGGATATCAGAACAAGTATAAGTATAGGAAAAACAAAGACAAATCATGCTACATAGCAGATGAGGAAGGCATTACTGATTCTGATGATGAACCGATAGAAGACTCTGCTAGTGGTTCCAACAATGGGAAGGAATGGGTGTTCCTGGCTATCAAGGAAGATGTTCTAGTGCTGGAAGATAATTTACCTGAAGAGAAGGCACTTTCTACTAAAATTGAAGACAAGGATGAATGGGTAATTGACAGTGGTTGTTCACATCATATGACTGGAGATAAAGGGAAGTTTCTATCTTTGCAAGAATTTGATGGTGGTTTGGTTAGATTTGGAGATGACAAAGCATGTATGATCAAAGGAAAATGAACTATATCATTGGATGGTAAGAACAATACTGACAATGTTTATTATGTTGAAGGTTTAAGGCATAATCTTTTGAGTGTAGGACAATTGGTGGATAAGGGATTTCAATTATAGTTCAAGGATGGAAAATGCAAAATCATTAACAGATCTGGTTTGGAGATTGCAACCCGTACATAGACAAAAGGTAATATATTTCATTTCAATTTTGGTGAGAAGCCATGTTTGATTACACAAATTGATGAGAGTTGGCTATGGCATAAAAGGTTGTGTCATGTGAATTTTGATTGCATTGTGAAGATCAGTTCAACTAAGGCAGTTAGAGATATACCTAAGATTATGAAGCCCTATAATCCGGTATGTAAAGAATGTCAAATGGGTAAACAGGTCAGAACCTCTTTTAGGATTATACAAGATAAATCTAATGATGTTCTTAATCTTATTCATACTGATTTGTGTGGCCTTGCTAGAGTTAAAAGTTTTCAAGATGATAGATATTTCATGCTAATCATTGATGATTATTCTAGAATAATGTGGGTTACTTTTCTAAAGGAAAAATCTGAAGCATTTGAAAAGTTTAAAATCTTTAAGGATAAAGTGGAAACTGAGATAGGATTGAAGATTAAATGTTTGAGGTCAGATCATGGTGGAAAATTCACATTCTGTGAGTTTAATAACTTTTGTGAGAAGCATGGTATACGAAGACAATTTTCTGCTCCCCAGACACCTCAACAGAATGGAGTTGTGGAAAGGAAGAACATAACTATCTTGGATGCTCCTAGAACAATGATGATGGAAGCTAGTATACCTCATATCTATTAGAGAGAAGCAGTGAGAACAATGGTTTATACATTCAACAGAGTACATATCAAAGGAGAAACCGATAAGACAACTTATGAATTATGGTTTGGCAATACACCTAAAGTTAAGTATTTTAGAATCTTTGGTAGTAAATGTTATATCAGAAGAGATGATATCATTGGAAAATTTGATCCTAGATGTGATGAAGACATATTTCTTAGTTATTGTAATGAAAGAAAGACATATAGATGTTATAACAAGAGATTGTAGAGAATTATGGAGAGTGCTAATGTCAAAGTGGATGAGCTAAATAGAGGTCAAATCAGAGTTTATGATAAGGAACCGATAGTGGAAATGATTATATTTGAACCAGTAGCACCTTTACCAGAATAGAGTGTTGAACTAGTTACTCTGACAATATCACAAAATTCTACTGTAACTGAAGAACCGAGAAGAGGAACAGAGAGTCAGAAGACTCCTAGGTATTTGAGACTGAATCATTCAGAAGATCAGATCATTGGGGATTAGAACAATGGAGTAATGACAAGAAGAAGAATGGCAAATAATGAGGTATGCTTAATTTCTTAAGTTGAACCAGTATCGGTAATTGAGAAATAAATTGAATGAGGATGGTCAAGTTATAAGGAATAAGGATAGATTAGTTTGTAAAGGATATTCTCAGAAGGAAGGAATTGATTATGGAGATACTTTTGTACCTGTAGCTAGGATTGAAGCTATAAGATTATTTCTTGCCTATGCTGCCCATAAAAACTACAAGGTTTATTAGATGGATGTTAAGTGCGCATTTTTGAATGGGGATCTTGATGAGGAAGTTTATATTGAGAAACATGATAGTTTTTCACTATCAGATGATACAAACATGGTTTGCAGGTTAAGGAAAACTTTATATGGATTGAAACAAGCACCTAGAGCTTGGTATGCAAGGTTGGATAAATATCTTTTAAAGCTTGGTTTTACTAAGGGTAATGCTGATTGTAATTTATATTATAAAATCATTGATGATGATATACTGATTATTGAAGTTTTTGTTGATGACATTATTTTTGGAGGTGAAGACAAGTTATGCATGGAATTTTCTAAGAATATGGAGAAAGGATTTGAAATGTCTATGGTTGGGGAAATGAAATTTTTCTTAGGTTTGCAGATTACTCAAACTGATAAAGGTATTTTCATTTGTCAAACTAAGTATGCCAAGGAATTGCTGAAGAAATTTGGTATGGGAGATTCTAAACTGGTAAGTACTCTTATGGGTACAAGTGAGAAATTGACAAGAAAAGATGTTTCTGCACCGGTAAATCCTACAAGATACAAATCTATGATTGGAGGTCTGCTTTATTTGACTCAGACTAGGGTTGACATAACGAATGTTGTTTGTATGGTATCAATATTTTAGAGTGATCCTAGAGAAAATCATGAGAGTACGGTGAAAATGATTTTTAGAGACTTGCAAGGTACATCAGAATATGGTTTATGGTACCCTAAGGATGATAACTTTGCTTTATGTACATATACAGATGCTAATTGGGTTGGAGATGTTGATGATTGAAAAAGTACTTCCGATGGAGCTTTCTTTCTTAGAAAGAAACTTTTTTCATGGATCAACAAGAAATAATCATGTACTTTATCTACTACTGAAGCTAAGTATGTTGTTGCTGCTACTAACTGTACACAGGTTTTATGGATGAAGCAAATGTTGAAGGATATAAAGGTGGATTGTAATGCATCGGTAGTTATTCACTATTATAACTCTTCTGCTATTGACATATAAAAGAATCCGATATTTCATTCTAAGACAAAGCACATATCTATCAAGTACAACTTTTTGAAGGAAAAGGTGGAAGCAAATGAAGTTAGATTGGTTTATGTGAACACTAAAGAGAAGATTGCATATATTTTCACTAAACCTTTGCCTAAGGAATCATTTGAGTACTTCAGAGACAGATTGGGAGTTTCTGCCCCTCCAATAGAGACTTGATTGTTGTAATTTGGCATTAGTCTTGTATGCATTATCAGAGATATTTTTCATTCCGGCACTGATGTGGGGATGCTACTGCTCAGGGGGAAGTGTTAGCTTTGTGATTCAGTGGTTTATGTTTTTGCTTTGATATTTTTGTCAGATTTCTAGCATTGATGTCAAAGGGGGAGAGATATTGATGTGAAAAAGAAAAACTTAAGGAGTTGTACACATTAGGGGGAGAGATATATGTACAATTCAGAGCTTTATAGAGATATTATTCATAAGGGGGGTTTGGTCTTTGTTTCAAAACATTTCTATATCTTTGAGCAGGAGATTGTTGGTTGTCTTCCATTGGGGGAGACTTGTTTGGCATTTCTTGGTGCTTAGATGTTTTTCACATCTAGCATTGCCATCAATGCCAAAGGGGGAGATTGTTGGCCATTTGGAGGAATTGATTATGTGTTGCATTGATGTTTTATCATTGATGTCATCACTAGCTGTTTGGATGCTTTACTAGCACCCTTCTGCTCCCGATAGGTTGAGTAGTTTTTGGTTGGTTTGGATGCGACATCATCTGGTATAGTTTGGTTATGAAATTGGATTATTCATGATTCTCACGTTCATATTCAGTAAGTTGGTTTTGGTCTGGTGATCGGATGCTATCATGTTTTCTTGGAAGCTTGGCTTGTGGTTTCGGCGAGGGTTTCACTGGCAAAGAATCTGATGAAGATCTTTGATGATATGCATAAGTGGTGTTGGTGCAGCTTTTGGTGGAGTTTTAGGATGCTGTTGGTGATCATGTTCGAGACTTGGTGGATGGAGATCATTGCTTTAGCGTATGGACCTATATTGGGTCCCGGTTGATCTAGGTTATGGACTGGCTTAATTAACATGTGGATTGGACCTCTCGATGTGTTTTCAAGATGTCTTATGTATTGGATATTATTTTTTTGGTCTAAGGCCGACATGTTTTGTAATTATGTAATTGGTTTATTGTCTGGTGGCCAACTTGATTGTTTATGGTCGAGGGTTTGTATATATTGATGTAAGATCTCATTGTAGATCATCATAGTTATGATCAAGGGATGTAATGTGTGAATAATCTAATATCAATGTAGGTAGAGGATAAACTTCCTCTTCAAGATCATCATTTATAAATGCACACTTTACATCCATCTGATATACTTTATAGTTCTTATGAGCTGCAAATGCAAGAAATAATCTAATTGCCTCAATTCTAGCTACCTGTGCAAAGGTTTCATTATAATCAATTCCCTCTTTCTGTGAATATCCTTTACAAACTAATATTGCTTTGTTCCTGATTACCTTACCATCTTCATTAAGTTTATTTCTAAATACCCATTTAGTTCCAATTACATTTTTGTCTTTAGGTCGGGGAACTAATGTCCATGTATTGTTCTTTTCAATTTGTTCTAATTCATCTTCCATTGCTTTTATCCAATGTTCATCTTGACATGCTTCAATAACAGATGTTGGTTTAATTTGAGAAATTAAGCATACCTCTTCATTTGTCAGTCTTCCTCTTGTCATAACACCTTGATACTTATTCCCAACTATCGGATTTTCTGAGTGATTCAATCTCACATACCTAGGTTTATTCACATGTTGTTCTTCAATCACCATGGAATTATTTGATGATGTCACTGTGACTGGATCCACATTCTATATCGGTGTAGTCTATATTGGTTCATTTATGATCATCTCAACTGTTGGTTTAGAATCTACAGACCTTGAATTTCCTCTAAATTGTTCATCTATCTTAACATTAGCACTTTCAATGATCATCTGCAATATTTTATTAAAATATCTATATGCCTTGCTCTTAGATGAATAGCCAAGAAATATTCCTTCATCACTTCTAGGATCAAATTTATCAACATACTCATCTCTCCTAATATAGCATTTGCTTCCAAATATTTAGAAGTATTTAAGAGTAGGAGTATTACCCAACCATAGTTCATAAGGGGTCTTACCGGTTTCACCTATGATGTGAACTCTGTTGAAAGTGTAAACCGCTATATTCATTGCTTCTCTCCAGTAAACATGAGGTAGATTTTCTTCCAATATCATACTTCTAGCTACTTCTAGAATAGTTTTGTTCTTCCTTTCCATAATTCCATTCTGCTGAGGTGTCTGGGGTGCTGATAGTTGTCTTTTGATTCCATTCACTTCACAGAATGTATTAAATTCCTTAGATGTAAATTCTCCTCATTGATCAGATCTCAAACATTTGATTTTCTTACCGGTGTCATTCTCTACCATTGCCTTGTATAACTTGAATTTTCCAAAAGCCTTTGATTTCTCCCTGAGAAAAGTAACCCAACACATTCTAGAATAATCATCAATAATTAGCATAAAATATCTATCTCCCTATAGACTTCTTGTTCTTGCTGGACCACACAAGTCAGTATGAAATAAATCAAGAACATTATTGGATTTCTCAGAAATAATCTTAAAAGTTGTTCTAACTTTCTTTCCCATTTGACATTCCTTACATCCCAGATTATGAGGTTTCACAATCTTAGGTAAATCCCTTACTACCTTAGTTGAATTGATCTTTACAATGCAATCAAAATTTACATGACAGAGTCTCTTATGCCATAACCAACTTTCATCAGTATGTGCAATCAAACATGTCTTATCACTTTTATTCAAATGAAAGATATTACCTTTAGTCTAATTACCGGTTGCAATCTCCAATCCAGTTTTGTTCATGATTTTGCATTTTTCATTCTTGAATTGTAATTGAAATACCTTTTCAACTAATTGACCAACACTCAAAATTGTATGCTTCAAACCTTCAACATAATAAACATTGTCAGTATTGTGCTTACCATCCAAAGATATAGTGCCTTTTCTTTTGATTAAACAAGCTTTATCATCACCAAATCTTACTAGACCTCCATTATATACCTGAAAAGATAAGAATTTACTTTTATCACCAGTCATATGATGTGAACATCCACTATCAATGACCCATTCATCTTTTTTTTAAATTTTAGCTGCCAGGGTCTGCTCTATCGGTGGGATAGTAGGTGCAGGTTGATCTTCTTTTATTGCAACAAATGCCCATCCATTGTCTATCGGTTCTTCATCAGAATCATCTGTAACTCCATCAACATAGTAACATGATTTATATTTGTTCTTCTTAAATTTGTATCTCTGATATTCCGAGTTAGGCTTATATGTTCTTTTAGCTTCCTCTCTCAATCTTGCATGTCTATCAGGACATCTAGATGCTATGTGACCAACTTTATTGCAATTAAAACATTTAAACGATGCTTTACCTTCATACTTACTTCCAACTGGACCTTTAGGCATCTTCCTTGCAAAAAGTGCTTCAAGTTCTTCCAGTTCCTCATTTTCCCTCCCGATATCTTCAATTTCTTTTGCATAAAGTGCTTTCCAATCAAATTTGTTAGATGATGATGATTATGTAGATGATGATGCTCTAAAGGCTAAATTAGTCTTAACTATAGTAACATGACCAAATTCCTCAAGCTCAGATGCTAAAAGTTTTCCAACCAAGGTATCTCTAGATACTAATGTATTAGGCATTGTTCTCAACTCATTAATAGCAGTTACTTTCATTTTTTAAGCCGGTGAAAAGCTCTTAAAACTTTAGAAACAATTTAATCTTCACTTAAGGATCCTCCACAACATTTTATTCCTAAAATAATTTCATTAACTCTTTCCATAAAAGCAGAATTTCTTTCATCTTCTTCCATTTTCAAATTTTCATACCTGACCAGTAACATTCCAATTTTGCAATTTTGATAGTGGTCTCTCCTTCATTCAATGTTTCCAATTTATCCCAAATAGCTTTAGCATTAGATCGGTCTGATCATCCTATGATTTGTTGATCTGATAATGCGCTCATAAGTGCTTCTCTTGCTTTGCAATCATTATTTTGATCTTTACCCAAAGTTGGTGGATTAGATTGATTCAAAGTAGGACCAACATAGCCATTCTTTGTAACTTTCCATATGTTTCTTCCAATGCAATTCAAATGTGTCTCCATTATGATCTTCCATATACCATAGTTAGTTCCATCAAGTTTAGCACTATCCTTCCTGAAATTTTTTTTTGCCATAGGATCTCCTCAAGCTGTTAGGCTTTTGTAAAAAGAGGACTTATCTCTGAAACAAATTGTTAGGAACCGGAAGGACAACAAAGATTGGGGGGGGGGGGGGGTGAATCAGTTGTTAATGGATTTCAACCCAATTATCACTTAATTCAACTTAATACTTAATACCGATAAACCAAACTTAATGTCGGTTAACAGATTAGCAGTTAATATCAATACCAATGAAACTTAATGCATGAAACAGAAAGAGAAACAACATCCATAACACATAACACATATATTTTTGATGTGGAAACCCTGTAAGGGGAAAAACCATGATGGGAAACCTTACCCATAATCTAATGATACTATTGCAGATAGTATGTGTATACAAATGGGGTCTGCACATGCAGAAAGGCCAACCGCTTAGAGCACATTGCTCAAATGGAAGTCGCAGTGACTACAGTATGATGGTTAAATCCTAGAATAATGTACTGCTTCAAAGTGCATCTACAATGCTGGATTCAGTACTAGTTTAAGCTTTAATAAACACCTTCAAATGATGTCTGCATGATTTGCTCTATGATCTGCTCATATGATTTTCAATATTCACACATAGCATGATCATACCACAATTCCACACTTCATTTCACAAATGAGATCTTACATTTATACAAAACCTAAAACCAAATCTAAAGGTTGGCACACTAAGAATATTACAATTAAATTAATTACAAATAAGTCTTGATGCGATACAACATGTCGACTCAATACATTTACAACAATATCTGTGTCGTGCTGATCTGGGATAGATAATGTATACCGGTCCATAACCTAGACCTATCTGTCGGTAACAAAAAATATGTCAACCTGATTAGACCAATAACCAAAACACCAAAACCAAGTATCCAAACCATGTCTTTGACATAATCAAGTGATCTCTAGATGATAACAAGTCATCATCAGTGTCGGTGAACCATATAACCTATTGGTGAGCATATATCGGTGACTGTGCATAAGTCACTGACCTTGCTAGTGAACATAATGTGTCGGTTCAACAATAAACCAATATAACCATAGTGCCAAATCAACAATGTAGATCTCCAGAAGGATAAGTGTTTACATCAATGACAAAACCAATGCAACACATCCATAATACCAACATATATCTCACATCTAACTCTACTACTCACACATATTTGCTCTTCTTTTCTTGTACACATTCCATACACACACACACCATCTATACATCCACATACATGTATATATATATCGATAATCACATACACCAAGAAAATATGTCAGGCGAGCACAAAACGTTGATACAAATAATGCATTGCTCGAATCAACACGCTACTCAAATATACCTCGACCAAAACAAAGTAACCAAGTCATCATTCACTGATCTACATTATTCTTTTTGAATTATTGGAACACACACTTCAATTATACGAGGCAAAAATAAATGATTTTTGGACCCATAAACACAAATTACAAGAAAAACAACTTCCAACTACAAGATACGAATACCATAGATTCTGAAGCATAGGATTCATAGATCATATTGCAATACTAACATCCAGGTAGCAATTTGACTGTCATAACTAATACTAACACTTGATACAAAGGGAAAATCTCAACCATGATTAGAAAAACACTAGATTCCAGAGAAAAGGATCTTCTAGAAACTACTCCTATAAATCATACATCCCGCTCTACTCAATATCATACCCATCTTCCACTGCTGCTCAGCATTACATATATACCTAACTTCCACTACTACTCAACATGTTGCATCGGTCGTAACTAGATCAAAGGGTTTGACATCAATGACAACATTCACACCAGTCTAACAATTAGGACTAGATCTAATATCACAAACATTGACACTCATGTTACCATTTTGGAGGCCTTGTTTTGGTGGGACCAAGGCATTAAGATCCATAGTCTCACCAAAAGTGTTGACCTTCACAATTTGAAATATGGGATTAATTTTTGTCCTTGAAAATTTTATGTCATCTTTATTGCTCATTAATTTTGTAAAAGTAGTCAAGCAACCTAATTTTGAGTTATTAATGATGGACTTGAAAAGCATTGAGAGGGGGGGATGAATCAGTGACACCAAAAACCAAACTACTTTAAACACTAACTGGTAGATGAACTTAACAAAGCTTTTAGACACAATTCATGTAATCCAAAATGATATAACAACATCCACAAAAATTAAAGCATCCACCATAACATAAGTGTTTGTACGTGGGAAACCCAAATAGGCAAAAAACATGGTGAGATGGAACTCACAAGTTAACTATCTGCAGTAATAGATAACTGACTGGTTAAGGTCTACAAAGTGCTCAGCTAGGAGCAAATCTTGTTAGAGATCCCAAAGCTTTATTAGAAGCTTATACCCTGTAAGGAGTAACCTCGATGGAGGATTTCAGAATCCAAACTAATGGATCACCCTGTTAAAGGATTTATACATTGAAGCTTGTTAGAGCTTACCCAGTTAGGGAATTTGATTCTACTGTAATGGTTAGAAAACAACAAGAATGGTTGATCTATTCTGAGTAGCACAATACTTGCTTGATCAAATCCTTCTAAGCATATTCAACACTGCTCTTTTTCATATTCTGCAACTTAACTTCTCACAACATAACACTTTCACTTATCATATATCACACATAACATAATTCACTATGATGTCAATATATAGGCCTTATGATTTCATGTCGATCTTAAGAAATCATAACACAATTTCCTAGGTGCAGTGTATTTGGACAAGTAACCATAACTCATCACAAAAATTGCTGCCAAGTAGTGGGTGTCGGTAACTCATCACAAAAATCAACAAATACCGGTTGGAACAATTAATACCTATAGATAGGAATTTGGAATTCATCAAAGCAAAAAGAAATTAGACTAGCTCAATCACAAAAACTAGACTGCAATGATAAGAAAATCGTAAAAACATTCAATAGAGATATGAAGACAAGATAATCAAACCAAATGCAAACCATTACAAACGTGAATATCTCCTCCATAATTCTCCATTGTCCTTCTTTCTACTTCAAATTACTTTGTTTGTGGATCTCACCTACAAATGCAAAGGCATAGTATGAAAGCAAGATTGACAAGATGAAATGGAAGCGTAAGGATACTAGAAGCGTGATTGATTGATTGAAAATGTGATTAGATCCATTGATTGAAGAAAATCATCCAATTTATAGACAAATTGGAGAGATGACAAGATTAGCATGAAGAGATTTGAAAGGAAATTTCAAATCAAGAATGACAAATATGACAAAATATGACAAAATTGACATTTTCTATGCAAGATTGATTGATTGACAAATTATGACAAAATTGACATGCATGATTGATTGATTGACAAATTATGACAAATTAACAAAATTGAAATGCCATTCCCATGAAATTAAGGGAAATATTAGAAAAATAGGAGAAATAGAAAATTAGGTTAGAAATGATGAATTGGAAATTAGGAAATTAGAAATTGATGAAATTAGAAAATTAGGTAAATTAATTAACTCACAAAAGGAGGGGGAATTAATTAGCCAATTAAATAAATATTTAATTGTGACAAGAAGACTTAGGATAAATAAATAAATAAACAATTTAACCTAGAGGGAAAATGACAAAAAAGATTAAATGAACAAATCATAAAACCTTAGAAGATGAATTAGAAATGCAAGGATGACAATTAGGTCATAACAAAAGATAATTGATGTAGGTTCGATCATGATTCTGATTGACAAAGGACCAATGTTGATAAACGATTAAGATTGGTTGACAAATTGACCAAGATTGACAAGGAGATCAAATTGATAGGCGCCAATTGACGAGGAACAATGACTAATTGATCCAAATTGGCACGATTGAAAAGGACAATGATTGATGACGAATCGATCACAAAATGACAAGATTGACAAGAGGACAAGGATCGATGACGAATCGATCGCAAAATGACAAGATTGACAAGGACGAGGATCGATGACAAATCAATCGCAAAATGACAAGATTGACAAGAGGACAAGGATCGACAAGAGGACAAAACCGTAATTCTATCATCAATTAGGATTGATGATGTCCTAAATGAAATTGAATTGACGATGTCCAAAATATGACAAATGAGCATGTACATTGATGCGATGGGATAAGATCGACCAAAATCATAACTGAAGATTGTTATCGACAAGACCAAATTCAAAAGCGATAAAAATGAGGAATGCAGAAGAAGGACTCGATGCTCGCAAATGATAAAGACCAAGTGCGCAACATAGAAGAAATGTTAATGCAACGCAAGAACCCTAAAATAAGGCAATGCACAAATGTTAAAGTATGACTCCACAAGCGTTGACCATTTTTAGACGCCTACATTTTGCCCCTCTTTGAGACAATGTGATTCTAAGTGTTGTTTCAAAGAACAATAATGAAAATGCCCCAGACAATGTCAATGACATATGCATGCCCCCTCGAGAAATTGGTCGGAAACAGCCAGAAAAGAGGCTAATTGATCGATAAGAATGATAGAAAATGATAGGATCAAATGGATTGAAGATCGGAGATTAGATACACAAAGGACAATTAGTGGAAGGTGCAAAAGACCGTGACCAACATAAGATGGAGAGCATGCACGTCCATCTAGGTACTGACAAAGAGCTATATAGGAGACAAAGAGAATGAAAAGAGTTCATTTGCACTGGCCAAAGTGGAGGAATTGTTGCTCTGGAAAAAGACCCTTGCATAGAGATGGCAAACATTCTAATGGCAGATCACCTTGGGGAATGTGTATGCACCTACAGATGATCAAACAACGTGGGAGCAGCGGTATGTATATCAAAAACCCATATTATCAATTTCATAAATTTTACTTGATTGCGGGACATTGCGGGGCCCACGGGGAATGGAAAAATGGACATCTGCGCCTATGTGGGCACATTCTGCGCTTGTGCGAGGATGTTCTGCACCTATGTAGGGTACACAGGTGCAACTTGATGTTGCACAGGCACAGGATAGGGTACACAGGCATAGTTGTGGACTGAAAACACCAATTTGACTGAAAACAGTGCACGGATAATCCCGAAAAGAGGGATAAGGGTAGGATAGGTCAAAATACATAAGAAAAACCCTGATTTGTGCATGAAACCAAGAAATGCAGCCCTTAGGAGAAAACCCTAAAACTAACAAAGTGTACCCCAATTGTGATGCAGAGTCGACAGTATCCATTGATTACACAGGAGAACAGACCCGACTGCTTCATGTTGCGACATAGACTTGGGAGTACGGACTGAGATACATTAGCAGGACTTGGATTATACTATATTACATTCGTGCTTGAGATTAGGGAAAACATAGGACTGCTTACTACATTGGCAGAGCGATGGCATTCAGAGACTTCCTCTTTCCATCTGCCGACTAGAGAGGCAAATGTGACACTAGAGGACATGTGGCGTATCCTCCGCATTCTGATTCATGGGGAGATGATAGTATATGACCTAGAAATAGGGAGAGATGCATTGTGTAGATTATTTGAGTGCGACACAGATGGTCTTGATATTGTAGAGAGGGAGATCCGCTGGGAGACCATGGCGGCAGAGTACAATCAGCGATATGTGGTGATAGCCGTGGTTATAGCATGCCTATCAGTAGGTGACAGACAAGGACATGGATTCCCTATTGGATGGGAAAGAGTGCTAGAGTGGATGGTGACAGAGGGGACTGTATACGCATGGGGACCATGTGTGCTTGCCATGCTATATTTTCAATTGCATCAGATAGCATATCAGGGGGTTCAGACTTTGAGCTGTGGGGTCACACTGTTATAGATATGGGCATTTGAGCACATAGCCATATGTCGACCGATTGCAGAGAGACAGGTAGTACCACATCAACCATATGTGTACTATTATGGGGGTACACCGAGACAGGTTCCATTTGGATACATACTGTATTGGCGACATGAGCTAGACAGAGTGAGAGATTTCACATGGAGGCCATATCTTGATTTCCCTGGGTGGTCAGATGATAGTGATGAGCTACCATATTGTAGATAGGAGAGATACCTGATTGGGCGACCAGTGAACTGCCAAAGAGTGATTGAGATGTACCTACCAGAGAGAGTCAGACGACAGTTTGGAGAGAGACAGGATCTACCTAGAGGGACTGCATACTTTGCCCGATCTCATAGAGAGACGAGTCAGTGGGGGAGGATGATTCAGCCACACATAGCATATGTTGACTTCACACAGCTACAGTAGAGACAGTGGGATTGGAGATCAGATGTGGTGGATGCTAGGATGACAGAGGAGTATGAGTGATGCTTTGCACGATGATGGCCAGTGCCATTGACGGATCCTGATATTTCGGTACCTAGGAGATAGGAGGACTTCCCACTTGCTGGAGAGGAGGAGGGAGATGATGAGGATGACAAGGATGACAAGGACGAAGGTGATGAGGATGACGAGGATGGAGGGGGTGATGAGGATGACAAGGATGACAAGGACAGAGGGGGTAATGAGGACAGAGATGATGAGGACGAGGGGGATGATGAGAGTCCTAGATGCATGCAGTGAGATGAGTCAGATCCGGTAGATCACGAGGCATTGTAGGATATACCCATAGGACAGGAGACAACGAGCATAGAGGAGATGCAGACATGTAGGGCCACCATAGCAAGTTAGCATGATCACATTGTGACATTAGAAAGACAAAATGCTATCTTAAGGACAGAGCAGGATCAGTTCAGAGTAGAGATAGCTAGACTGACAGCAGCTCGAGATACAACAATAGCCCAGGCACAACAAGCAGAGCAGAGAGTGACCGAGTATATTGGGTCGATTAGGGATGCCAATGCATGTGAGATGGCATAGATGTTGGTAGAGACCGGAGATGAGATACGCCAGTGGAGGACACTATATGAGAGTGCAGTTCCACCAAAGCAGAGAGCAGCGTCATATCGGTCACGGTCGAGGACAGAGAGCAAACCATGTTCTTAGAGGTCAGCGAGCAGCATGGGGGTGAGTGGACCTAGGAGACCACCACAGCTAGGACCTGGGGCAGGAGGGACATCATCCTTGAGACAAGGTAGGGATGAGGAGGGAAGAGGGAGCACCCAGTGACAGAGGCACATGCTCCTTATGATAGAGACATATGTAGTGTGACAATATATACTCAACTTGCGGGCCATACTTAGGACAGACACTCCAATTTTGTACTCTGATATTGTTTTTGATATATGATATGATATGCAGCTATATGATGGGATGCAATGTGTTATGGCTTATGTTTACATTCCATGTATGGATGTCTTATGCACTATCTATATACTATCTTTGGAACATGTATGAATATATTTTTATGTGGTTTTTTGATGCATTTATAATATGAAATGGATAAAATGCTCGATATGGGTTTGATATAATGCAAATGTACTAATCAATGAATGCAGGATGCAGCTTATGTTTTTGAAGATAGGAGAACTAGACCGAACTGACTGCCCAAACTAACTGAAGAAATGTTAGTGAGAAGAAATTAGACAAAGGACAGTTAGAGATGAAGGAAAACCTACTTTCACCAATGCACAGAAGTAGGTGAGAACCTTTATTTAATGTAGCAAAGCAGATGTAGAGCATCATGGCATCGAAGGCCAGAGCTGAAACGCAACCCCTTTTGCAAAAGACAAATACATCGCACACAAGGAATGAGTGAAGCATCCTAGGGTGCATACATCAAGGGTCGAGCTACGTGCAGCGTTCACAAAGTGAACGTACTTATCATAGACACCCAATGATATAGTTGCCCCAGTTTGTAACAAACATTCCACAAATAGCAAACACAACAAAAAAGTAAAAAGGACCATGAACCATCCCGGTCACTCTAAATCACTCAGTGACATCCTTGAGCAACATAGAAACATGATCGAAGCCAAAGATAAATCAGTAAAAAGATAAGACTCACAAATTCGACCAAGTCAAACAAACAATCTGATTGTCATTGTCAACAGTGAAAAACAAGAATGATCATGCTATTTGGTTTCAGAGAATGCGGTACCCCGTCTAAGACAGGACACAGTCTGGTTTTGAGTATACCACACCCTGTATAAGACCCATGATAATAATGACAAGGACAAATGATATTGATGTTGATTGATTGATATGACAATTTTGATCAGTTTGAATGTCTAGTTTGATTGAAAAATTCATCTGTGAATGCATGATTTCAGTAAAGCATAGTGTTGTAACATGTTATCTGTTTGTTTTCTACACAAATGTTTGATCAATTTGTCATTGGATGTATGCTTAGCGATCGGGCTATGCACAGAGGGGACCATTTATTGACAAAATGCAAAAATGCCAAAGAGATTGTTTTTGGATTTTGATGTTTTGAGATTTTTTTGTTCGTTTTTTCAGGAATTTATTTGACTTTTTAGGGATTTTTTCAGGACATTATATGAATTTTTTTTTGAATTATTTCAGGACATTTTTTGATTTTTTCAGGACATTTTTCAATTTTTTCAATTTTTTTTAAGGACATTATTTGAATTGAAAGCTCCAGTAATTGATCATGATAAGGGGCGTGCACCCAATGAATAGTTGAAAGACATATACAGTGACCAGGACTGAAACATATGCACAAGGACTGGAAATCTGAGTATGCAAGACAATGATGTTGACCAATCACAGGCCTGTAACAGAACATTGGGTTAGGGCAAGCATGATAAACTTGTGGGGGGAAAGTATAGCTAGGGGTCATGATAGATGACAGAGCAATAATCTTTTACACATGGTGCCTGTTTGCCAGGTTTTCACTAGAGGGCGAATTATTTTTCTTTACTTTTGTTCTTTTCAACTTTTATTTGATTTTTCAATTTTTCACTTTTTTTGATTTTTTTTTTTTTTTGATTTTTCACTTTTTGATTTTTGATTTTTGATTTTTTGAGCTTTTTGATTTTTTTGTATTTTTTCAGAATCATATTAAAGAACTGCTGACAAAAGAACTATGCCTAGTACTTGCGAAGGTGCATGCTATTTACAGGATCTGACAAAGGTTCACCTTCTGGGGTTGCAAGCTGATATGCCCCCGAGCGATAGGCTGCAGTAACTATGAAAGGCCCAACCCAATTAGGTTCAAACTTTCCTTTGATGATGTCAGTAGATTTTGCATTCTTCGAGTTCACCTTTAAGACCAAATCTCCCACTTCGAAGTGTCACCCTTTGACCTTCTTATTATAAGAGCAACGGAGATAGTTTTGATATGCCTGCAAATGTGTCAGGGCTATCTGACATTTCTCATCTAAAATCTCAAGTTGATGCAACCGAGATACTTTGTGCATCTCATCATCAATCAAATTTTGCAGGGAAACACACAAAGAGGGAATTTCCACTTCCAAGGGTAAAATGGCTTCCGCACCATACACCAAGGAATAAGGTGTTGCGCCAGTAGGTGTGCGGATAGAAGTGCAATAAGCCCATAGTGCTGGATTCAACTGTACATGCCAATCTCAACCAGCGTCATTGACAACCTTTTTTAGGATCTTAATGATGGTTTTATTTGATGCTTCAACTTGACCATTACTTTGTGGATAATAAGGACTGGAGAAATGGTGTTGGATGCGAAATTTTTCACAGAGTTCCTTGACATCTTTATTTTTGAATGGACGGCCATTATCTATGACTATTGCAAGAGGAACCCCATATCGGCATATGATATAATTCAGTAGGAATTTTGAAATTTGCACACCAGTGATATAGGTCATAGGGATAGCCTCGATCCATTTTGTAAAGTACTCTGTGGCTGTAATGATGAACTTGTGTCTGTTTGCAGATGTCGGGTGAATCTTGCCAATAAGATCCAATCCCCATTAAGAAAAGGGCCACAAAGATATGACGGAGTGAAGTTCTTGGCCTAGCGCATGAATATAATTTTTGTGGATTTGGCATTTGTAGCATTTCTTGACAAAATCATGAACATCCTTTTCCATAGTGGGCCAATAATACCCAGCATGAATCAAATTTTTAGCTAGACTCAGACCATTGAAATGGCCCCCACATATACCATCATGAACCTCGTGTAAAGTTGTTTGTGCCTCGTCAGAATCCAAACACCTGAGGAGGGTGTGGTCAAAGGAACGACGGTAAAGGGTGTCTGCGATGATGACATATTTGGCTGTCTGGTGGATGAAGGCTCGGTGTTGGTTAGAGGAAAGGTTAGGTGGTAAGGTTTGGGATTTCAAATATTGATATATGTCATTGTACCATGGGGAATTAGGACCAACAAGAACACACATCACACCTACTATCAGAATTTCAAAAGAAGGGATAAGCAACTATTCGACCAAAAATTCACATCTATCCATATTATGGGGCATATTTAGCATGGAAGCAATAGTTGCCATAGCATCTGCTGACTTGTTTTGAATTCTTGGAACTTGACTGAAATG
The DNA here is from genome assembly GCF_030272615.1 of Cryptomeria japonica. Taxonomy (NCBI): domain Eukaryota; kingdom Viridiplantae; phylum Streptophyta; class Pinopsida; order Cupressales; family Cupressaceae; genus Cryptomeria; species Cryptomeria japonica. Next base: position 25,058,982 of record NC_081414.1, read on the forward strand.
GATAGCCGTAAATTTTGTCTTGAAGAAATCCACCATATGCTTGTAGAGAATAAGTTTTTCATCTTTCATTTCATAGTCATCATTCACTTGATTAATGACTAACTGGGAATCTCCATAGACTTGCAAATGTGTGATGTTCCAGTGGATCGCTACTCGGAGTCCTGTGACCAGAGCTTCGTATTCTCCAATATTATTGGTGCAATGGAAAGTTATTCTGTAGGATTTGGGAATAGCATCACCTTGAGGGGTGACAAACAATATACCTACTCCGGACCCGAATTTGGTATGGGATCCATCAAAATATAACTTCCATTCATTAGAAGATGTGAGAGCAAAGACTGATTCATCTGGAAAATCCGTCAACATTGGATGATCATCATGAATAGGTGCCTCTGCAAGTTGATCTGCTATGATTTGTCCTTTTATTTCCTTTCTCTCAATGTACTCAATATCAAACTCACTGAGGATCATAAACCACTTTGCTAGGCGACCTGTCAAAGTTGCCCTGCTAAGCAAGTATTTCAAGGGATCAATTTTTGCAACTAACAATGTCTGATGATTAAACATATAGTGTCGAAGCTTCTATGTCACAAATACCACTGCTAAACATGCCCATTCAATAGTTGAATAATTCAGTTCATAGCCCACTAGTGTCCGACTGATATAATAAATAGCCCATTCTTTGCCTTTCCCATCCTGTTGGGCTAAGAAAACTCCCAGTGCCATTTCAGTTGTAGAGATATACAATATGAATGGCTTCCCTTCTATAGGAGGCACTAGAATAGGTGGCGACAACAGATAATCCTTGAGAGTTTGAAATGCTGATTGACATTGCTCAGTCCATTTAAAAGTGACACCTTTATGCAATAAATGCTGGAAGGGATGACATTTGTCTGCCATTTGAGCTATAAACCGGTGGATTGACTGTAACTTTCCTTGCAAACTTCTTAGTTGATGGAGATTTGAAGGAGGAGGCATATCCATTATTGCTTTAACCTTTTCAGGGTCTACTTCGATGCCTCTATGAGAGACAATGTACCCTAATAATTTTCTGGCCGTGACACCAAAGACACATTTCTTTGGGTTGAGTCTAAGCTTGTAGGTTTCCATTCAATCAAAGATTGGGCCAAGGATGGCTAGATGACTATCTCTTGTGACAGATTTGCATAATAGGTCATCAACATAGTCTTCCATCAAAGTATGCATAAAATCATGGAAAATTGTCATCATAGCTCTTTGGTATGTTGCGCCAGCATTTTTAAGACCAAAAGGCATCACATTCTAGCAATAGGTACCCCAAGCACATGTGAATGCAGTCTTATGTTGATCTTCAGGAGCAATACGAATTTGATTATATCCAGAAAAACCATCCATTAATGATAGCATCTCATATCCAACAGTCATGTCAACTATGATGTCTATATTTGGCAGTGGAAAATCATCTTTAGGGCATGCTTTATTAAGATCCCTAAAATCCATACAGATTCTGATGCCCCCAGTTACTTTGCTAACTGGTACCAAATTTGAAATCCAGTATGCATAATCAATGGGTCTGATAAAGCCCACATTTAATAATTTTTTTAGTTCTACCTTGACCAAGAGAGCCACCTGGGGATGCATCTTTCTGAGTTTCTGTTTGACAGGCTTGGCATTTGGTTTTAATGGCAAGTGATGAAGGACTAATTCTAGATCAAGGTCAGGCATATCTGCATAGGACCATGCAAAACTGATCTTCTTCTCAAGAAAGAAATTGACAAAATCTATCTTTTCCTGTTTTGATAGAGAAGCAGCGAAATGAATGACCTTAGGGTTGTCAGGTGTACCCAAATTTATCTCTTCGGTCATTTCCACAAGCAATGTTGATTTATCCTGACTTGATGAGGGTATGTCCAATCTTCCACCTTTGGGCACCTCAGAGAGGTTTTCACCCGTAGGTATGTCTTTTATTTTTACTTTTTCATGATCAGAGAGTGCCTTATGGTTTTCACTCAAAGATCTATTCTTTTGATTTTTTACTTTTGTTTTTTCTTTTTCATTTTTATGACTAGAAGATGGAGTTGACTCCCCAAAATATGTTGTGGAATCTAGATCAATAGTAAATCCTGCCTTATGATCACCTTGTGGTATGCCTTCCCGTAGTCCAAGGAATTCTACAATTGCTTCGTCATTTTGAAAACAGTCCAATTTGAGTGGTTCTTGTTGGTCCTATTGGATAAGCTATGGATAGACAAGGGGCATGTCATCATCGGTTTTAAGGAGAGAGAGGGTCGAGATGGTAAAGATGTAAACATCCATGGTATCACTGTCTGAACTGCTCGTATCTAATTCAAAGCTTGGGTCCCAGAATGACTCTATCCAAGCATTAGGACATGTCTTAGGTGGGCAAGTTATTTCATGTTTATCTTCCATGGGTAAATCATTAGGGTCAAGGAAAACATTGTCAAGGGCATAGGAGCTAGAAGAAAAGGAACTCCACTCCCATTCATTGGAATCAGTTTCGGGTCGGGTATCCTCAGGTGTCATTTCATCATCAGAGTCACACCCCTTTCTACATGTGGTCACTTTGGTAGACGAGGGTCCAATTCACAATGGTACAAAACCTAACCCTAAAGTTAGAGGTTGTATCTTGGGTATAATAGGTTCTAGTCTTCCTTTCTTGTCAGGGCCCAAGCCACTGCAGCCATCATATCCTTTCTTCTGCAACATAGTAAACCCTTTGCCGTATCGCTCCACTGGCAACCTGATAGGTGGTGTCTCAGTTGGATCCTTATAAAGCCAATCTATGATATCATCATTCAAAGTTTCTTTGTCAAGTTCACCCCATCTTGTAAATGTAGTGGGGGGTTGATATTGAATGACTATCTTAGGTTCCTTTTGCAACAAATGTGGTTTGCCATGTGATTTTGGAGATATTGGTAAATTCCCAATGAGGAATGTTTGAGCCATTGAATACTCTCCGCATCCTTGGTCCTGTATCTTCAATTTTCCTTTGACAACATCTAACAATTCATTAGGATCCACATAATTATGTGAGTGGGCCTCCTTATTGATTGGGACTTGTTGCTTCGGGGAATCCTTTAGATTAGCATGAAATTGAAATGGATTACGATCTCCTGGAATTGTTATCTTAGTCCCATTGTAAGGATATTTTAAACACTGATGATAAGTAGATGGAACTGCTTTCATTGCGTGGATCCACGGACGACCAAGAATCATATTGTAAGGGAGATCAAGGTCTAGGACCTGCAGGAAAGTGTTTTATGTCACTGGACTGACTCTGATAGGCAATGAAATTACCCCTTTAGATGGACGCTCAACATCATCATATGCTTTGATTGTTATTCTTTTGGAAGAATCAATGTCATTTTTTGTATAACCAAGACCAATGACCACTCTCAAGGTACAGATGTTAAGACCTGCTCCGCCATCTATCAAGACTTGTCAGATCTTGCAATTATGGACAAAGACTTCAAGATGTAAAGGATCATTATGAGGGAGCTTATCAGGAGAAATATCATTATCATAAAAGGCGATGTGTTGGGAAACAACTAGATGTCCAATTCGGGCTTGAAATTGGTCAACATCAATGTCTGTCGGGACAGTGGACTCAATTAAAGCTTTATCTAGGATTGCGCGATGCATAGGGGACATTTTCAACAACTCAAGAATTGATATTTGTGGAGGTGTCTTTCCCAGATGATCTAGGAGATTATATTGACTTGTAGGAGTTGATTTGGGAGGAATTGCAGGAGCTCCTTTCAGGACTATTTTGGATCAACGAGTGGTGACTGCGCAAGAAGGATCTTGTCCCTTTATTCTTATGGTGGAAACATACTCATTTGACACTCAAAAACAATTGATGACATTGTTCTAACCATTATTTGCATAATTAAGATTCGATGTTTGGGTAGAGTTTGAAGAAGATGCTTTACCCTTGTCATGATCAAGCAAAGGAGTTTTAAAAATTGTATGATCAGTGTTAGAGGTCGCGTTGGGCGGGTCTACCTCAATTACTCCTTGATCTAACAAGTCTTGAATCATATGTTTCAATTGAAAACATGATGTGGTTTTATGTCCTTTTGACCAATGGTACTCACAATATGCATTATCATTCCACCAATGCGGCTTTACCAATGGTTCTGCCTTGATATCTGGTAACTTGATAAACTTTGCTTATATTAATTGTTTCATTACTGACTCAATAGGCTCTCCCAATGGCGTAAACTGTCAAGGAGGCCCATCCCTTGATCAGAAAGGTTTTCGTTGCTGGTTTTGTTGCTGACCTTGTTGTTGATTATATTGTTGGGTATACTATTGGTATTGCGATTGTTGAGTAACATTGCTTGCTGGTGTTTGATTTTGTTCCATAGCCGACATATTAGGAGCACTCAATTTCTTTATTGTGAACATGGGTTGATTTGCATTCACTGCTCTTGTGTCAACAACTCCATCATTAGTGACATTCTTGTTTTTATACCAAAATCTATTTCTGTCCCTTGAATTGTTTGTGTTGTCACTGTCTTTGTTGAGCTTAATGATTCCCTTAGGTACAAGAGTAGTTTCAATGTTCATCCCTTTCTTAATGAGTTTCTCAATGGTACTGGGACTTTTCAATTTGAGTTCATACATCATTTCTGGGACCAAATTTTGAATAAATAAGTTCACTTGTTGTTCTTCAAGTATATCTAGGGAAGAATGACTATACAAGCTTCACCATCGTTGCAAGAAAGTCACTAATGGTTCACCTTGCTTTTGCTTGGTGTTGCATAAATCTGACATGGTCACTTCACTATCAATGTTGAATGCGAAGTGGGATATAAACTTTTGAGCCAATTCCGACCAAGTCTTTATATTCCCTGGCAAATGCGAATACCAATCCATGGCTTGTCCTATGAGACTTCGTGTGAATAAGCGCATTAAATATGTTTCCTCATAACTCACTTCAGTACATGCTACAAAAAATGCTCGAATATGGTCTTTTGGATTGCCATTCCCTTTATATTTCTCAAAATTAGGTGCCTCAAAATGCTTAGAGAAGGGAGGCATGTACAAGCTCTTGTCAAATGGATTAGGACATAAATCTTGATCTGTGTACAATTTCTTTGTTCCTTTGGTTTCCAATGCATCGACTTGTCATTGCAACTTCTCAAGCTATTGTGCAAATGTGTCAGGTATCGAAGATTTTGGAAGTTCATCATTCACTCTTGGGTGTACTCTTTGTTGATACATCCTGCTCTCCATTGGCTGATGATGCTCAGAAATTGTTGTCTTTGGTGTTTCTGGCATATAAAGTTCTTGATATAGCTCTTGTTGCTGTGGTTGTGCCATGCCTTGACATTGACCCTGTTGCTGTGCTTCTTGTGGTGGAATCATGATTGGTAGCCTTGGTTGATATTGCAATTGAGGGTGTTGTTGATATTGCACGGACATCAATTGTGGTTGTGAAGTATGATAACTTGTTTGTCTTGGCACATGTGGAGGCACATGCTGTTGTTGATGCTGACGAATCAGAATTTGCTAACTTTGTGCCAATTGTTGTTGTCTTGATGTAAATCCCATCATTTGCAAAAAACTTTGTTTGGGAGGTTTTTGTTGTTTCTCCTTGAGATGGGGTATGGCACTCACATTTACTTGTTGTGTTGTTTGTCCAATCCACTGTGGTGGCTGCAAGTTTGAATTAACTTGTAATGGTGCAGAAGACACTGCAACATGTTGAATGCGATATTGTTGTTGTTGTGCATTGCTTGTTTGCACATTCAATTGTGCCTTTTGTGTATTACTCAATTGTTGCAACATTTGTTGTTGGTGCAAACCACTATTTGTATCTCTTTGTGTTGCCATTATCGAAGGATCTGTCACAATATTTTGCATAATAGGTACTTGAGTATTTGGCAAATATATTGAACTTAATGGGAAATAGGAACTTTATTGCATTGTGGAATTGTTTTCCACATTGGTGAGATCAGGCATTCCAGTCGTAAAGCTTTCTTGCATCTTAGATTTTGATCCACTTGTAATTATTCGAGGAATCATTTCTTGTTGAGGGACAGCTATCAATATTTGTGTGGTCCTCATTTGATCTTATGTTAAAGGTGTTGTATTAAATAATGAATTGTTTATTGTTTCAAATGATGACTTTTGAGGAATAGTCACTGTCAACATTTTTGAAGCACATTTACTCATCAAGGTGTGTTGAGTTTCTTGTTGCACATTTTCTTCATTTGGATGTGGAGAGAAACTTAACAGCTCACCGCTTTGTTGTTTTTGCACATTAATTTGCTCACTTAAGGAGGTCACATTACTCATCATGTCAAGATATTTTTGTGGGAACATCTTAAAGACCTTGTTCAAGAATTTATCCATCTTTTTTGTCAACTTCGGATCTTTAAGGAACATATCAACATCATCGGAAGCATTGGAATCTGATGAAGAATCTAGTAAAACATTTGGATTTATTTCTTGTTGAACGCCTTGATCTGAACCAAATCCTTGTGAAAGAGTTTGTTCCTCATGTAATGTTTGAATTTCATGTTGCAGGTTCGGTTGATTCTAGTCGAAAGGTGCATTTTCTCTTGGTGTTGGTGGAACACTCCCATATCCTAGTTTCATGGGTACAAACACTGGTTCATATAATGGAGGTGGTCCAAGTTGAACCATTCCATATGGTGGTAATGATGTGTTTGACAAACCTTCAATTTGTAATGATTGACTAGGTTGAAACTTTGAGTTTGATACATTGTCAATGGGTTGATATGTTGGTTCGCCCATCTTCTTAGATTTTGACCTTGTTTCAATAGGCATGTCACTATGCAAATGCAATATTTTTTTGGGATTTTTTGATTTTAAAAGGATGATGTATGATATGCAACTAAATGTAACTTAAATAGACAAAAATGCAATCTATGGCAAGAATGCAACCTATGTTTTTGTTGTTTTGAAGATTTGGACAAACTTTTTGAAATGCAAACCTAAAGATTCAACCTTAGGAAGTTGAAATGAAGCCAAGACCTTAAAGGACAAAGGACCAAATGACAATAGGAAAAATTGAAAATGTCTCACCTATATGCTTGGATACTAAGCTAGGTTTGACAAAAATGATATTGATGACAAAAAGACAAAAGTTTAATAAGGTATAGACTTCCTAACAACAACTTAGGGTATTATCCAAAGTTTTTGATTTTTCAAGTTTGACAAATCAACTTTTTGAGACTAAATGCAAGGAGGCAATGATTATGACAATGACTTAGGATATGAAAATGATCTAAGGATATGCTATGACACTACAATGATAAGGATATGTGAAGACCAATGACTTGGAATATGCAAAATGCAACCTATGCAACCTAAATGGAAATCTGTCTTGGATATGACAATGAAATGCAAACTTTGGGAAAATGATCTTGGACCCAAGTGCAAAATGAGGATGCTTCCAATGAAAAGGACTAAAATGAAAGAAGATGACAATGTGCCCTAGGACCTAAATTGGACTGTGCAAAACCTAGCCTAAAGTGACATGAATGTTGATACAATTTTTTTCAATGTGTTTGAAAGCCATGTTTTGAAAATGTTTTGAACTTTGTTGGATGAATGTTCTCTTTTTTAAAACCTTGTTTAGACAATGTTTGGACTTGTTTGACAAATGATGTTTTGTGACAATTGTATAATTCAACTTTTGACAATCACAAAAGACAAGATGTTTGGACTTAGACCCAAGACAATCATGCTCATTCACAACAAATCCTATGGCTGGCAAGGGCAATATCTGTTGAATCCTCTAACCATAAAATACAACACTTATCCGGATAGCTAGACGCTCGGTAGCACTGGCTCCCCCTTACAGTGCACTCACTTCTCGGGCATACCAAGCTTCGAGTTCAAGGGGTATCACTTCCCAAGAACTTGCTATCTCTAACTAAGGAGTACATGAGAGGTGTCTTCGGCATGCACGTATCACAATGCCTGAGCCAACAGATAGAAGGATTTTGGCCTCTAAACAACAGATTCTAGTAAGGGCGTCCATTCGGGTGGGTATTGATCCGATGAATAAATCATTGCAATACCATTCCAGCACCCGTTGTCTACAACTTTCGTTGCGTCCACAGTTATTTAGAGTGGTTCAGAAGAGCTTGGTTTTAGCCTATCACCACTTAGGGTCATTCCCTCTCACCAATGCCTATGTGAAGTGCCAGGCAAATCGGGAGGTAGGCCCAATTCTAAGGGTTAAAACATGCAATCAAACTAAAAGCAAACAAAGCATGCATGGTGTTCATTAACCTTTAAGGAATTAAATGTGCAACTACTTTAAAAATCACATGCAAGATGTTTTTAATAAAAGTCTTTGACCACGTCCTACATAAGATTTGTTAGTAGTTTCATTTTCAGTCTTCGTCACACGTAACGCCAAGGTGCTGCACAGAGAATTAGTACCAAAGAAAAACCAAAATATAAGAACAAAATGAAGACAAAATAATTTGCAAGTAAAAACACTGGTTTCACCTTTGTTTCTGGCCTTACACAGGCGCAAAATGTCTCACATAGGCATAGAATGCCTTGACACAGGCGTAGATCTCTTTGACATAGGCACAAATCTCCTTAACACAGGCACAGATCCCTCCTACACAGACGCAGAAGTGTTCAGAAAGCTCTAAGTTGCCCTGTTTCTTGGGTTTTTCACCTGCAAATCAGCTCAAAAGCACTCAAAAACATGGTTAAGGGGTTAGTTTCATGTCGGGTTCACTAGAAAAATGTAGATAGGAATTTGGAATTCATCAAAGCAAAAAGAAATTAGACTAGCTCAATCACAAAAACTAGATTGCAATGATAAGAAAATCCTAAAAACATTCAATAGAGATATGAAGACAAGATAATCAAACCAAATGCAAACCATTACAAACGTGAATATCTCCTCCATAATTCTCCGTTGTCCTTCTTTCTCCTTCAAATTACTTTGTTTGTGGATCTCACCTACAAATGCAAAGGCATAGTATGAAAGCAAGATTGACAAGATGAAATGGCAGCATAAGGATACTAGAAGTGTGATTGATTGATTGAAAATGTGATTAGATCCATTGATTGAAGAAAATCATCCAATTTATAGACAAATTGGAGAGATTGCAAGATTAGCATGGAGAGATTTGAAAGGAAATTTCAAATCAAGAATGACAAATATGACAAATTATGACAAAATTGACATTTTCTATGCAAGATTGATTGATTGACAAATTATGACAAAATTGACATGCATGATTGATTGATTGACAAATTATGACAAATTAACAAAATTGAAATGCCATTCCCATGAAATTAGGGGAAATACTAGAAAAATAGGAGAAATAGAAAATTAGGAAATTAGAAATTGATGAAATTAGAAAATTAGGTAAATTAATTAATAATTTTTCATTCATTAATTAATTCAAAAAAGGAGGGGGAATTAATTAGCCAATTAAATTAATATTTAATTGTGACAAGAAGAATTAGGATAAATAAATAAATTATTTAACCTAGAGGGAAAATGACAAACAAGATTAAATGAACAAATCATAAAACCCTAGAAGATGAATTAGAAATGCAAGGATGACAATTAGGTCTTGACAAAAGATAATTGATGTAGGTTCGATCATGATTCTGATTGACAAAGGACCAATGTTGATAAACGATTAAGATTGGTTGACAAGTTGACCAAGATTGACAAGGAGATCAAATTGATAGGCGCCAATTGATGAGGAACAATGACTAATTGATCCAAATTGACACGATTGGAAAGGACAATGATCGATGATGAATCGATCGCAAAATGACAAGATTGACAAGAGGACAAGGATTGATGACGATTCAATCGCAAAATGACAAGATTGACAAGGACGAGGATCGATGACGAATTGATCGCAAAATGACAAGATTGATAAGAGGACAAAACCCTAATTCTATCATCGATTAGGATTGACGATGTCCAAAATGAAATCAAATTGATGATGTCCAAAATATGACAAATGAGCATGTACATTGATGCGATGGGATAAGATTGACCAAAATCATAACTGAAGATTGTTATCGACAAGACCAAATTTGAAAGCGATAAAAATGAGGAATGCAGAAGAAGGACTCGATGCTCGCAAATGATAAAGACCAAGTGCACAACATAGAAGAAATGTTAATGCAAAGCAAGAACCCTAAAATAAGGCAATGCGCAAATGTTAAAGTATGACTCCACAAGCGTTGACCATTTTTAGACACCCGGTTTGAACAAAATATATGAACCGTTGTCCTTGAAACTCCACTTGATCTCCATCTTGATCTTCATCATGATGACGACTTAGTATAACCACAGGTTGTCTCTTATGCACATACCGGTTAACACAAAGTACCTGTTCGAGATTAACCACTAAGTATACCGGTTGATAGTGTAAACAATTGAAGTTACACCGGTAGTCAAATATAATCATGTGTGTGTGTGTGTGTGAGTGTTTCATCAATGACAAAAAATTATGATGAATCATCAAGCCAACAATCTCCCGCTTTGGCATTGATGGAAACACTTAGAAAATTTTACAGTAATACCACTAAGTGTGCATACACGACAAATTTACACATATACTCATGCTCCTCCTTAATGCACACATTATACAAAATTTTCAAAAACACACATACATATTTTTACTCCCTTTGACAACAATGCCAAATTGAAAAAGTAAAATATATACATATATATAGAAAATCCATATCAAAGTGTTCAACATATACAACATTAACTAAAAAGTTCATGCATTAGCTAATCTCATAAAAATAGCATTGTAACTCTTCTTCATCTATGACAAAGCATTTTCATATGATTCCAGTATGTTCTCAGTATACTCAAATGTAGACAACAGCTATGATTGGAATTTTTCCATTGAGTTCAGTGTGCAGGTTTAAGGGGTTGCAAGAATAGCTTCTACATTGGAGTAGGCTCTCTGAAGTATGTCTACTTGTGATGTGAGTAGACTTTTGAGGTCTTTCAGAGATCATAGTCTCTTTGCCTTCTCAGTATCATAATTGTCTGGTCTGTTATGCAAATCATCTACATACTTGTTAAAGGCATGTATGGAGTCCTGGAGTGGGACATATGCCTTGCATATCCTTTCCATTTCTTGCTCTGTTTCAGTTTGACTTTTTGAAATGTCAGAATAAAAGAAAGTAACATTGGAGGTAGAAGCAAGATACTTTCCTCCTATTTCAACAACTTTACTTAACAGACTTTTATTGTGAGATAGATCCATTTTGCCACTATCAATATCCTTTGCCAGTTTTGTCTCCATATTTCTTCGTGTGACTCTTTTCAGCATACAGTTGAGCATCATCTTCTAGTGACTTGATTTGATTAGATGCATCTGCAACTAACTGACCAAGTTTGCTAATAGGTGTAGATAGATGTGCTATAGATGTTTCCCATAGTAGACCAGATAAAATATCTACCATGGTCTGAATTGTCTCTGCTTCAACCTTTTTCTCTTTTAGTCTCTTCTTATGTGCTCTAGATTGCATGACACTTGCAATCTTCATCATTTATAATAGGCTCAAATTGCTCATATCAATAGCACCTGAAATACTTAGAGAATCATCATCATCCTCATCAAGTTTCTTCTGCTTTGCTGGTTCAAAGGATACAACCTTAATGATTGCCTTCTCTGTATTCTTCTCCGTTTCCTTTTCAGAGTACTATGTGACAACATTTACAGTAGGCTCCTTCTGAATTACTTGAATGACTGGAGGAGATTGGGGTTTCTCCAGTTGTTCCGTAGCCGGTGGATTGTCCACTTTTAGTTGAGTTGTTGGTTGTTCAACTAAGTAACCTATACATCAACATTTGTCGGAGTCTCCATATCTGGTGCAATGTTATCTCCAGATAGGTCGACTATATTCTGAACATCATCAATAATATGAATAATGGATTCATCCTTTTTCTTGAGAGGATAGACCTTACTAGGTTGAATCATCTCTTCATCATCCATTTTCGGTCTATTAACATCATCAATTATCTCTTCTTTATCCTTATTCTTAGAAGAATGGACAAGTTCTTCCATCTTTTTTATTCCATGGGCTATCTGATATGTCTCTGTTTCAATAATTTCCCTTTTACCATTAAGAAGCTTCAATCTTCTTGCTTTAAAAACAAAATGTACTTTGTATTGATTAACTAAAGAACTATTTCCATCTGTAGATAAATTGGGAAAATATTGTACAAATATTTCATCAATAATTTTTTTTTCCAATTTTATAGCTTCCTCCCATTTATCTAAAAGAATATTATACAAAGGGATTGAAATAACCTTTTCCAAATCATGTGGAAATCTATTGTAATGACACAAATGAACAATTACCTGTTGAATCACTTGCTCTTTCTCATCTTTAGTGAAGGAATCAAAATATTCTTTGACATTGTCAAACCTATTCCTCCCTAGTGTCTTCATTGTTCTTTCAAAATGGGTATCCAGTTTGTAAGAAGCTATAACAATAGGTGTAGTTGCCTTTGGTACTACCTTTACCTTCTTGGATATTTTGTCAGTTGCTTTTACCTTCTTTGGTTCTTCATTAAAATCCGTTCCCTCAGACTCTGGTTGCAAAATTAATTTTTTGCCTCTCTTCTTTGTCTCCTTCTTAATATATACTTTGGGTTCCAGTTCCTTTTTGGGTAGGACACTCCTAGTAACCCTAGTACTCTTTGTTGCTAGATATTTTTCATCAAACTTTTTATTCTTTCCTCTTGCACTTTTAACAGGTGTAGTACTGGTTTGTGCAGGTGCATCTTGGACTGCCACAATGTCCAATTTTGCCTTCTTTTTGTCTTTAGGTGATGCTAATAGGGTATTAGCATAACCAACCAGAAGATCATAATTTACCTCATAAATCATGTCTTCCATTTCTTCCTCTCTTGGCTCAATTGCTTGCATTAGGCAAAAATCAGTGATAACAGTGAAGATTATATCCTTTTCAAAGTGTTTTACCACTTTTTCTGGTAGTCTCATTCTCATACTCATTTTCTTTTGGAACTCATTGAAATACTTATTCATGGTAGTAGGGAAATTATTCTTTACATCCTTGATGTTGCTCTTAATTTGTGCCAAGACCGGTGAGTCCTTTGACCACCCAATGTCTCCAATACCTGGTAGAATGTTCTGAAAGTAAAAGAATAGACCAACGAATAGCTGACCAAACTTGAATTTCAAATTGCTATCCTTCTTGATAGATTGCAAATTCAAAAATAATTGTCTCCTAATAACTTCACAGAGATCATAATTTGCATTAACAACAATCATTCTATGATTTGTATGAACTGCTACAGATGGAACACTATTAAGTCTATTAGAGTAAAATAGTCGGTAGCCTATCACCATTGTTGCTAGTTTTACTGCAGGGTCTTTAATGTTGTTAATAGAAAAAGCATGCCCATCAGATGTAGAACCAATTAAGTTGAAGACAATATCCTTATAAATTCTCCTTAACTCAGGTACTTCACCGGTTGAGAAATAGCTAGTCACAGCCTGAATGGCTTCCTTTGTAATTGTGTGAGTTCTTTATAAATACATATTTTCTCCATGAACTTGACTTAAAATGATTTTGAAATGTGCTTCTTCAAAATCTTCAAGAAAATAAGATGCATTATGAAAACCCTTTTCGAAAACCCTAGCATACTTTTTCTTAATCTTACTATTCTCATCACAAAGTGATTTCAACTATGTGTAAATGTATAGAGACCCTAAGTCTTCTAGCTTACAGTCAATATAACTAGACAAATCACCTTTGACCAAAACTCCGCTCAGAACTTGCGACAATGCATTACATGACACAATCTGATTTGCCTTTAGAGCTTCCATAGGCTCAAAAGTAATCATTAACCTCTCTACAGACTTTGAAGTTGATGCCATTCCAGAAGAACAAGATTCGAAGTAGTATTTTCAAAGAAATACCTTGTTTTGTGCATGTTGCCATGTTTACCAGTTGAAATCCCCAAGTGCACACCAACTCGACCTTTTGCAACCTTCAATCCAGCTTAATTTCACAAATCATGAAACAATTTGACAATTAACAACAAAACAATCTTTCTCAGCTCAGCAAGCACTCCAAATTTCTTTCTTGAATGCATTAGGGTAAAAATGGCAAAGTAAAACTCGCTTTTATCCTTTTACCTACTGCATTAAATGCTCGCCCGTTTAGTGTTACAAACCCTAATTTCACCACTAAAAGAAAAAACCAGTTGATAACATACTAACAAAAAGTTACCAAAATTCCATGTTTCAAAATTCTTTTCTCGCTCATTTTTCACAAGGGGTCCAGAGGAATTTTATCCATTAAGCTCCCCTTAGCCATATTAAAAGGTTTAAGTCACCGGTTCAGGGTTCTCTTCACTGGATGAAGGAACAGTTTCTTCTTCAGGTGACTCATCACTTTTCTTCTTCCAAATTCGATTCATTTCCTCTCTGGTTTCTTCAACATTAACTTTCTGCTTTCCCTTCTGATCTTTAGAAGAGTTGACCAGTTTGTTGTTTCTAGATCTACAAAATTTTGCTAAGTACCCTGGTTTATTACAGTGATAACAGGACATACCAGGTGATCTCCAAGGTCCTGCATTTCTTCTTCTTGTTCTTCTTCTGCAGTTCATAGCCACATGAACAAAGTTATTACAGATGGTGCAAATAACATTTGTTGCCTTTTCCATCTCAAATGGACTAAACCAGTTGTTGTAGGGTTTTTTCCAATTCAAGTTTACCCAGTTGTTAAAGTTCCTCATCCAATCACCATTTGGTCTTGGATGCATGTGTGGTACAGGATTTTTTGGTCCATATCTTCACTCAACATATCTATGTTCATACATTCCAAATGTGAAGCAATGACCTTCAAATTTCTTGGACACATACCTAGCATTAGTATTGTAACTTGCATTTCTGTTAGGTTTGTCTCTACAAATATTTGCATTGTGACTAGGTTTATGGCAAATAAAACAAACAGGTTTAAAGACCTTCATACCGGTAGGCTTGTTGATCTCAGGAGAAGATTTGTGCTTAAGATTGTTGCTCTTTGTCTCTATTAGTTGTTCAGTCAGCTCTCTCCTTTTGACTTGAGAAGCTTTCAGTTTGACCCTTAGGTTTTCAAGCTCATTTCTGTTGGCTTCTAGTTCTCTAGCCATCTCAAAGTAGCTCATGTCCCCCATGGTGGTTTCAAGGCTCCCTTCTAAGTGATTAGGATTCAAAGAAGTTAGGCTCTAATACCAATTGATGGACTTGAAAAGCACTGAGAGTGGGGGGTGAATCAGTGACACCAAAAACCAAACTAATTTAAACACTAACCGATAGATGAACTTAACAAAGCTTTTAAACAAAATGCATGTAATCCAAAATGATATAACAACATCCACAAAAAGTAAAGCATCCACCATAACACAAGTGTTTGTACATGGAAAACCCAAATAGGTAAAAACCACGGTGAGATGGAACTCACAAGTTAACTATCTGCAGTAATAGATAACTGACCGGTTAAGGTCTACAAAGTGTTCTGCTAGGAGTGAATCTTGTTAGAGATCCCAAATCTTGATTAGAAGCTTATACCCTGTTAGGAGTAACCTTGGTGGAGGATTTCAGAATCCAAACTAATGGATCACCCTGTTAAAGGATTTATACATTGAAGCTTGTTAGAGCTTACTCGGTTAGGGGATTGGATTATGTTGTAATGGTTAGAAAACAACAAGAATGGTTGATCTATTATAAGTAGCACAATACTTGCTTGATCAGATCATTTTTCACACTAGCATAACAAACTTTGCAAATATCTATTTTCATAGTATTATTTCATAAATGAATAACATTCTCATTTAAACAATCCTTAGTACAATTAGTTTCAGGTGATCCATTTATCTTTACAGTTCAACATTAAATTACTTAATCACACAATCTTCATGTCAGACATTTGATGTTATGGAAGGACTGAAGTTGGGAGTTTTGTGAACCTTCATATTTGTTGTTATCTCAAACCAACAGTACTCTTCATTAGCACCCTGAAACTAAAATCAGCTAGGCCAAAACCCTCATTGATCCCTGTAAAGTCCTTGTTAGCCCTCGAGACCAAGGAAAAATGGGCTAACGATACATCATCTGATGTCAGGCTAAAATGGGAACATTGCAACAACACAACCATTCGGATTTCCCATTTTCTTGTGTGTAATTTCAGATCCGACTATGAGGAAGTTAAAGGCAAGCAAAGAAAATAGTAATAGACATTCTTGGATTTTAAATAGGAAAAAACCTCTATATATAGTGCATAGCACATGTGGCTAACACTTTTTGGTTGGATTTTTGGGAGACAGACCTATAAGGCCTCCTAATTACATTTCTTCTACTTCATGTCAATCATAGGCACCTCAAATTAAATGCAAATCCAGGATCTTCTCTATATCTTCTTTCTAGATCTTATTGTATTAATTTTATATTTATAATTTATTGCTATTTCTAAAAATATCATTTTTTAATCATTAAACCCTAGTTCATTCACATATACATTATCAAATCCAATCTCATTACAACCAATAGCAAGAGGGTGAATCTAGGATAGCTTGGCTCTTCCTTGTGATGGTAGTCAATTCCATTCATCTTTCTCTAACATTGTATGGGAAAAGGAATTGATCCTAGGTTAATGAATGTGTTAATTTGGATAGGATTACTTTTCCTACACTTCATTTTGGTGAACCCAACATATCTTGTAGTTTCATATATTCTAATTTTAAAGCATAGATTTGATTTACTTGCATATCTATAGTAGTCATGATCCGGAGGGCCGTCAAAGAGAACAATCCAGATCATGCATCAAGAGTAACACAATGGAAGCACCAACACAAAATATAAAAAATGCAAGATCAGACATCCACAATATCATAGATCCATCATAAACTAGTTGGCAACATGTGGGCCAACATGCAGGCTTATAGGCCTTATTACAGAATACATTCCAGAACCCAATTATCTAGACCTCCAAGAGGTGTTCTTATTACAAATAATGAATTGATAGCATCATGTATCTTTGTTATCCCCTAAAGAATAAAATACAACAATATAAATAACATCTGGAACACATCTAGGTTGGCCACAAAATATTACATTCTCCAAGACATGAAAATGAAATGTGTAAAATAGGTCAGACCCAAAGTGTGAAGATCTCCTCCGTCAAGGACACAAATGAAGTGCAAACCACAAAGGAAGGTCGACCAAGGGCCTGGGAACTTTGTGTGTGGTGCCAATTAGATCCCCAAGCCAAGAAAATTCTCTGCAAGAGAAGAAATCTCCAACTACCTATTATGCTCAATAACTCCTCCAGGAGCCAAGAAATAGACAATCCGGAAGCAATGACTTGTCAGAAAAAAGATCCAAATGAACTAAAAATATGGAACAAGGAACAAGAACAAGTCTGGAATCCAAATATCTATTCCGCTATGAAAAATGAACAACTTTCAGAGAATGTTGGGAGAAACACAGAAGCTATCACAAGAACTAAACAAGAAATAAACTAAAAACAAATAGTTTTGGTTGAAGCAAGATTTCTCATCAATCGGGGATGCTCCTACATCAGACACTCTAGGTAGAAAAGATGTTCCATGAGAGGAAGCTCATGAACATCGAAAAGGATTTGGGATATAGATCCCATGCTCATTTATAATTCAAATGTCTTCTTTGTCTACAAATTTCTTCCTGCTTACCTCTTCTGGCATCTCTACCAGATCCTCCAACTTCATCTTCTCTTCTCCTCTCTTTCCTTGCTTCATACCTGCACATTGTCTCTTACCACTATTCCCCTTCTTTTTCAAATCTGATTTAGTTCTTCCACTGGGTTTTATTTTATCTACCACCATAACTCTACCTCCACTACCATCCGGTACCACTTTGCTATTAGGCCTATCCACAAGGTCTTTCTTCAAATCCAAGCCATCCTCTGCATCTTGCTTCTCAACACAACCCTTCACAAAGCTCAAGTTATTCACTTCCTTCTCCTTCTCCTTCAAGGAAGTCAAAGTAAAATTCTTCCCATCCTTCTCAATAGTGATTAGGTTCCTTCTACAATCATAGATAGCTCCTTTATCAAACTGCCAAGGTCTACCCAACAAAACATGACAAGACTTCATCTTTGTAAGGTCCAATATTAAAATTCACCCAACATTTCTCTCTCACCTCTTCTGCATGATCATCTTTCAACCAACTCACCTTATAAGGACAAGGATGCTCAATCTTCTTCAAACCAAGCTTCTCTACCATCTCCTCAGATACTAGATTATCAGTATTTCTACTATCCACAATAACCTTACAACACTTACCTCCTAATTTGCATACAATTTGGAAAAGATTCTTCCTTTGTGTAGGTTCAGTCTCCTCTCTACTCTGGAACACTCTTCTAAAAATAAGGGATTCTCCTTGCTCTTGTTCAACCATACTCACATCTATAGCTCCAATTTCCCGGTCCTCATGTGCTAAGAAATTCCTTGCCATTCCTTTGTTACCAGTTCCTTGAGAACACTCATAAGATCTATGTCTAGTTTCTCCACACTTGAAATATTTACCCAAGAACTCCCTATTGCTAATACCATTTCCTTTTCTTTGTGTCTTCTTATATGATTCCTTACTCCATTTAGATTTTGATTCTTCTTCAGTAGTTTGCTTCTCCATACTGCCACTCATCTCTCTCTCTCTCTCTCTCTCTCTCTCTCTCTCTCTCTCTCTCTCTCTCTCTCTCTCTCTGTAGGGTTATTATGTTATCTTCTTTTCACTTTATCTTCTACCTTTAGAGCATATTGGTAAGCCTCCTCAACTGTAGAAATATTTAGCATACTCATCTCATCTTGAATATTAAATCAAATTCCATTGATGTATTTGTGTACCTTCTCCCTATCCATCTCTCGATGTTTGAATTTGATCATCACTTTGTATAACTCCTCAGTAGACTCTTTCACACTCATGTCCTTCTACTTCAAGTTCTACAACTTCTTGAACAATTCCAACTCATAGTCTCCCGAAATGAATTTATCCTTCAATCTTGCAACCATCTGCCTCCACCGGGTGATTTTCATCTCACCATTCTCCACTCTATCCCTCTACAACTCTTCCACCATAAAGTAGCATGCTCTTTCAACTTAGTTTGTGCTAACTGGACCCTCTATGTGTCTTTAATATCTTCAAACTCAAAGTAGTCCTCCAACTCTTTTATCCAATCTATCAAGTCTTTCAAATTCAATGTACCTGAAAAGTTAGAAACCTCAACTTTATGAATTTTACTTACTTGCACCACCGCTCTAAGAAATCTATCAACTCCCTCATTTGTCTTCATACTCATCCTTTGATTCTGGATTCCTCTACAAACCAGCCAATGCGTTTCGGATCTCATTCCTCATCTCATTTATGAAATCCTCCATCACCTGCTCTACCCTTCTAGGGTTCATCCTTCTCAATGGCATCTCCTCCTTTGATCTTGTGCAACTGCCTCAACTCAGTGATCTGACTACAAAGTTCCAATTGCCTCTTTGTCGATAATCTATTGAACACACTTGCAGCCTGCCTCAAATCAATGATCTATTCACCCAAAGGAATGACTCAAGGTTCACAACCAACTCTAATACCATCTGATGTAGCTATTGGTTAACAAATTTGTCTTCTTTAAAATCTTTATTCTTTACTTAACCTCTATTACCCTTTAAAGACAAATTTGCAACCGCATAGTTGGATAAATGAAAATAATTCATTCTCCTTTGAATTAAGGTACAACTCCCTTCAAGGATCTTCAATGAATTAACTTAATCTATGAATTCATGTACACTTTTAACCTGAAAGCATTAAAGGCATTCACCTCCATACATTAATATGCTATGAAGATGCAAAATACTCATATATCAATTCAAGAAAATAGCCCACTAACTATCTTAACTGATCTAACTTAATGCACATAAATGAAAGAAGAATTTTCAACTCTTAACTTTGTAAGTATTTTCAATATGAGGAATGAGATCAATTTGAACAATAATTAATTCACATAGAAATAAATTCCCCAGATTAAACACACAGATTCAAACTGTCAAAATCAATTTCATATATTCAATCATAGATGAATAGCTTTCCTCATATCTTCAAAACAAATTAAGTATCTAGAGCTTACTTCAGCACACTAACAAAATTTCTTGGACCTTTACAAAGTCTTTTTACTATAAATATATAGCCAAATCCTCCTACCTCAACCACTCAGTAACCATAGAGTTACACCGCTCTACCCGAGGGTGAGTAAACAATTTTTAAAAATTAATTTATAAAATAGTTTCTTAACTAAACATAGCAGAAAACAAAGTCACATAGAAACAACGTAAAAACAACTTTGAATTTCACAACAGCAAATGATGAGTTTGATATTTCTTCCACTCCGCAAACGCTTCCATGAATTGCTAGATGACAAGTACATTTAGAATGCATACGTGTAAAATCCGTTGTTGCCAAACCTCCTTATCACGACACACTTGTATTACTTTATTTGCATGATTGTTCAATTGGTCGATGCATAAAAACAACAAGGATTCTATTTTGGCAATAGTAGAGAAAGCATTCTTGGTGATGACCTTTGCACTCTTAACCCTATTAATTTGTGTTCCAAAGGATTTTCTTATGGTGTCAGCAATGTCCATAGTTTGCCCATCCTCCTTCATGTATTTCACCCCTATGCATTTCAGGTCATTAAGCATGCTTTGCACTAGTTTAGGCAATTCTCGACTAAGCTTTACAAACTCCTCGTACCCCTATTCAATCACCGAATTTCTCCATTCAATGTTCTTTTTGCAAATGTACAAAACATTATCATCAAATCCCTGTAAAGGCTTCCCTACAAGGAACTTCATTACACCATGCTCTTGAACTTCCTTCATTCGGGCTATAGTTCAGGCCCATTTGGCTTCTTTACTTTTCTAGGTTGTGACTTCTTTTTCCAATTCCGGAATGACTCCAGCAACATCATCATACACCTTTCTTAGATTCCAAATGTATTATGTCCCTTCTTTCATGATCATTCCCAACCACTCAAGGATCACCCCATGCACCATTTTATTCCTCTATACTTCTGCAAGCAACTTCTGATTACCAAGGGACTTGGGGTCAAAGAGTGTTGGTTGTTCAGACATTGTTGGGGATCTGGTCCATGGATTGCATCAATATATTCCACCATTTGTTTTAAAGATTCTTTTAGTTCCCTTTTGTGTTTTTCATCTTTCCAAGTCTTGGTTATGATTTTTTTCGTTGAAGCTTCAAGATGAAAAACATCTGTGGCTCGAGAAGTAGTTCCAATATTCACTTTTTCAATGGTAAAATATTGGGCTATAGGATTATCTGCTTTCTATTCATCAATGGGCATGTTATCTCTGCAGACCAATTCTTGCTATCAGCATCAAAATCAATTTTTGAAATAGTTATTAGCTTCTTTGCCTTGGATGTTTTTCCCAGGCACTTTCTCACCATGTCTTCTAGCGTAACTGAGATAGGAACCAAATTCCTTTTCTTGCTGCTTAGAGTATTTTCTAACCACAGGGGGCTAGTGCATGTAGGGGTTTTGTTAGAGCCAAATTCTACTTCCTTTCCCTTCCTTACCACTAATGTGGTGACAGTGTTTACTGCATCATCCACCTATTGATTACCACTTGTATTATCAACATCCTGTACTTCTAAATCTGAACGAGTCACGGTGTTATCTATTTCAGGTGAGACATCTAAATCCACCACCAATATGTCCACGAGAGATTCCTTAACTCTTCTTGTGGTTCTAGCCCTAGTGGTCCTAGTAGAAGTTGGTTCCTTTTTTATTTTCATTGGCCTAGCAATTTGATTGACTTTAGCCTATTTTCTGGACGATCCTGCAACACAAGGTGTAACACGAGAGTTAGCCAATGGGACTTCAGTAGATGAAGTTGAACTTTTTTTGGAACTCTTTCCCATTCTTTGCTCTCTTAGCCATTTCTCTATTCTTTTGATGACTGGGAAAGTTCTGACTTGAATCTAATCCTCTTCATCTTTATCCCAATCTATTTATGGAATCATACCCTCTTCTTTATTGTCCACAAATTGAGGGCCAATCAATTCGCCATCATCTTCCTCAACATTGGAGAGATTCATCTTCAAATCATAATCTTCAATTTGTTGTTTGGTGAAACTTAGATGTGCTCTTTTCCTCAATTCGAATTCATCACAACAATCAGCCCAGAAGTCTTCAATATTTGGCACATGTGTGAAATCCTTTCTCAATGTTAAATGAGCAACAACAAAACCTTTGGCATCAAAATTTGCTCGAGGTACATACAATTGAAAATTCAATTTCTAAATTCCAACTCAGAATTTAGGGCATCAGAGACAATATTACAAATGAAATATGTCAATTTAATGGGAAATGAGACAGAGTATTGTTCAACTCTATATTTCTTGTCAATGCAGGTGAGTTGTCTACATATCTCTACCAAAATATACCTATCAAATGCATACCTTGACAACTTATAAGGCTCTCCTTTGAAATCTCCTACCCTCAGATAGGTAAACCTTGGGAACTGTATGAAAGAACTACCATAGGTACTTATCAATTGCATGGCTTCATCTGATAATCTTTTATGAATATTTCCCCTCAGCTCGTATACCAATCTACATAAAACCACATCATGCAACTTACGATAATTTTCACACGACCTCTGTTGCTATAAATGGTAATATTCATATATCTTCATACCCTCTACCCATTCTTCATGATACAACCCAGCCCATGGCCGGACACATGCCAAATAATATAAAAGATATGAGGACATATAAAACAATTATTACCAAAGCAACTCAAAACCTCATGTAATCTATCTTCTATCAACTCAGCCCAGTCAATGTATCTGTTATCAGCAAGAACGACCTGAATGAAAAAGTACATCCAGTCCTCCCAATAAAAGGTGATTTTGTTTCCCCTTATTTTGTGTAACATGATAACTACATCCCTCACTTTTCTGATTAGATGTTCTCGCGTTAATGGGTTTGGCAGCCAAGAACCTCCCCTTTGAAACTTCAACAACCAGTTTCTAGCAATGACACTTCTATAGGTGGATTTCTTCTTAGAGAAGAGCCCTTGAGACTTACACATTTTCCAATATTCATAGTGCTCTTTCTCTAGAATCTTTATTACTACAACAATAGTTTCCCGATTAATCTTGAGAAAAATTTCACCATTTGCATCTTTTATACACCTTTGGGCATGGTCATATTTATTCATGCACTCCCAAACCAACTCGGGGCATAACACAACTGGAGGGAAAGACACCGCTTCTACTAACCCACTATCTAAAATATTTTGCATTAAGGGAGAATTGGTGGAGTTTCATGCTCTTGCATGAAATTCCTCTAAATCTACCAAAGGCAGAAAGGTATCCCCTAGCTCAGACAGAGAACAAACTAACCCAGAACTTTGTTCTATCCTGGGCAATGTGGGTCTCATTTTGTATTTCACAAACATGAGATGGAGCGAGAAAGAGTGAACAAATCAAATTACAAATTAAAGATTTTTATTCACAAAATCATAGAAGTGAAAGAGAATTTTAACTCACCTTTCATGCAGAGATCTGGATTCAAAGGACTAAGAACATTAAATATCTCCTACACAAATTGTCTACTTACCAAATTGGGAAAATGAATTAGGCAAAATAGCTATTTAAAAACTTAGAGAGCAGGCCTGAAAATCAGTCACATGTTTTTCCATGATTTGCAACCACGGGTGTATTCATGCCAACTTACTTCAAAAATACCAAATTCTGACAACTCATTAGTTTGAAATCTTCGCCCTTCATATCTTTCTTTTAAATAATTATCTCCCCAAGTACGGCCTTACATCATGTTCCCTTTCTTCGAGGTTCACATTTTAAATTGGGAATATTACTTATATAATCATTGTTGATGCTTCACCAAATGATGCAGAGGAAGGGTGTGATAAATGAACCTTTATATTTATAAGGGAAATACAAGGTTCAAACCCCTAGGCCTACTAGCACCCAAATGGCTCAAATAGGTCAAATGCAAACCAACACTTCTCCAAATGATTCCAAAGGTATGGAATGTTTATAAAACCTCCAAATAAGGTTTTCAAACTGGTTTTGTGGTTCTAAGAACTAGTTTAAGTGCATAGCCCTAATTTTAGCCTTCTAGGCCTAGTTGCCCAATTAGCCCTCCAACGAGGAAAATTAATTGTTTTCTCCAAAATTTTCCAAAAAAATAAGAAAATAAATTATATATTCAGACACCCATTTTTATTTAATTTGACATATCAAAATATTTCATATGGTTGTTTTGGAAAGTATATGTTGTCCTGTAACTATACACTGTTTTTAGGCCCAAAAAGTGGCAAATTAACAAAGGAAGTATATTATGTTTTAACTCCCTAAATCCCAAACTCTCAAAAGTCATCCAATATGGTTAAAAACTAAGGAAAATGCAATTATTTTCAAGGTTTAACCTTCTTAGATGCAAAATCCCAAATTTAGCCTCTCACAAACCCTCAAAAGTGAGTTTTCTCACATATCCAACTTCCAAACACTATACCATCCAAATGATGATGGATTAACCTTTCATATGAAAATTTTCAACATTTTAAATCATAAAAAGTACCCCTCCTTAAGGCATATTTTCTACTTCTGCTCCTTAGCAAGCATTTTCAATGCAATTTCCACTCTTTCCCAATGGTGATCACCCCTTTCTCCAACTTATCTGCACATTATCAGGTTAGGACATAATTTTAAATTTTAAATGGAGACATCCCATGATTCACAGGCCTAGTTCAATCATGGAATTCCTTCTTCATGTTAGAAAATCACTTTTCTTGATAAAAAAAACTAGTCAAAATGTGTTATCAATCAGCCCAGAATTACAAACTAAAATCAAGAATGAATTTTCAGTGCATAAAACAATGTATCCATGATTCCTACAAGTCCTAAAGCATTTGAGATCAACAACCCCAATAAAAACCAAAATTATAATTCACCAAACATAAAAAATGGCAGAAAATAAAGTGTTTTACTGAATTTCTTGGTTCCCAGTCCATACACCAGCATGATCTGTCGTAAGCATTTCATCTCCCATTTATAACTTCTCCCTATCTATATAAACCAATTTATATTGGTTACATTTCATTTTTAAAACATTTAACTCTTAAAAACTAATTTCCCCCCAAAACTACCTATTTCAAATATTCAAATTTGTCAACTTTGGGAAAATGACATAATTTGATTAAAAACTCCTAGCTATTGACATGAAATGTCTTGAAATTTTTCATTCAAACTTTTATAAACCTTCCTAGACTCTCTAGGCCATAAATCCCTATTACATTTTTTTTTTGGTCCTAAGATCCTTACCAATCCCTCCAGGACACATTACAAACTTATTACATTTTTCATTATTAAAGGCCATAATGGGCCATAAGACATTATAATTTATTTCACTTGTCTTCATATGACCTTCAAAAGTCTTTAATGGCTTAATTGAGTCCTTTGGTCTTCCAAATGCACCTTCACCATGCTCCCCAAAAAAGAAAAAACTCTTGTCCCAAGAGTTTGGCTCGAGTTTGCCTCCATCAATTGGCCAATGCCTCCTCATTGGTTGGTCTCCAAATGTGATCTTTTTCTTTCCATCACCTGCACTCACTTTGCCAAAAGTATTAGAATGAAAACAAAATGTTTTTTACCCTATTTTTGGATCAGACTGCTACCTTGCTGCCCCATTTGATTTTTCTGCTTCATAGTGGTTTGTTGTTTGCTGCACTACCTAAACTTATTCTCCCTTCATCTGACCTTGAAATGGACACTTGATAGTGCCTTTTTGAACATATTTTAAGTCCCAATTGGCTGCTCTTTTAGGACTGATTTTCTGCTCTATCATGACCAATTTTTTGTTGCCTTGGGTTTGCTGCCCCCAACCAGTATCATACTCATCTCTAACCTGCTCATTCAATGGAATATTGTTTCCAAAACACATCACCATCTTGTCATTACTTCTGTAATCCAAAGGTTGTAACTTATATCTTTGTCTACCCTTATGCACAATGTAGTCATTTGAGTAACCATCATGAAGAGTTCTTCTTGCCCATTGCCATGGTTTACCCAAAATTATATGTCCACAACTCATAGGTATGATATCACACATTAACTGATCATGATAAGGACCAACTGAAAAATTAACAAGAGCTCTCTTTCTAACCTCCATATTCAACCCTTGATCAACCCAAGTGGCCTTATAAGGGTTAGGATGATCCACTATTGTCAATCCCAACTTAGTCACCATATTAAATGAAACCAAATTGTTATGTGAACCAGAATCTATAATCAATTGACATAATTTACCCTTGATCAAACAATATGTTCTGAAAATGTTCACCTTTGGTTCTTGTATTTGCTCACCTTGTCTTACCATAAGGAATTCTCCCTCTGTCTCTAGATTTGCTAGCACTGGTCCACCGTCTTCCTTCTTCTCTTCTTCTTGTGTCAAACCCACTCTTCTCTCTTTTCCTTTATCAAATTCAACCAATTTAGGACACCTAAAGGATTGATGACCTACCTCATTACAATTAAAACATTTACCTTGAAAGGTTCCACTTCCTCTTCCTACTCCAAATCTTCCATCTCTATGGTTGTATCCTCCTCTTGGCTCTGAAGTAGTCCCCTTTTCTTTATCCTTGTCTTCCCAAGTCTGATTTGTTCTTCCTCCTCTTCCTCTCATGAATCCAACTCCTCTATTGTTTCCTTGTCTTTCACTCTTCCTCTTCAACTTCTCTTCTGCTCTCACTGCTAACTGAAAGCATTCTCCAAGAGTTCTTCGCATATTCAACCCTATCTCATCCTAAATATTGTACTTGATGCCATTGATGTATCTAGCCACCTTCTCGTCTTCATTTTCTACTCCTCCCCTAATGCTCAGGGTGTGAAATTGTTCAGTATAGGACATTACATCTAAGTCCTTTTGTTTTAAGTTGTTTCTTCTCATCTTTATCTGGATTGCCAAGTTTGACGGCAAAAATTTACTCCTCACCATAGTCTTCATCCTCTCCCAATCTAAGATTTTATTCAATCCCCTGTCCTCTCTCTCATTTTGAATACTTGCCCACCATGTAAGGGTTGTTCCCCTTAGCCTTGCTTTTGCTATTTTCACCTTCTTGTCTCTATATATATCCTCTAGATCAAAATAGTTCTCAAGTGCCTCTATCCAATCAAGCACTTCTTCACTCTCCATCTTGCCTTGGTAGATTGGAAAATCAACTTGTGTTTTCATACCAATACCTTGTACTTCCTTAATCAATCTGATGAATCTCCTTTCTTCAGGGTCTTCTTCATCCCTATGTCTCTCATGTGCTTGCTCTTCTCCTTCATTGTTGTCTTCATGATTCTCTTCTCCTATAGGGTCTCTTCTTCCTTTCTCTAAATATTCTATCTTTCCTAACAATTTAAGTCTCTCCCTTCTCATTTGTCTTTCTTCCCTTTCCTTGGTTGCCTCTAACTCTCTATTCTCTCTTTCCTTCTATTCTAGGGTTGCTTTCAACTCTTCAATCTCTCTTGCCATTTGGTTTTTTAGGTGCCATGTTATATTTTGTTGGTTCTCCTCCTTAAAGATATACTAACTAAAGCTCTACTACCAGCTGATGCAAATGAAGGGTGTGATAAATTAACCTTTAATATTTATAAGGGAAATACAAGGTTCAAACCCCTAGGCCTACTAGCACCCAAATGGCTCAAATAGGTCAAATGCAAACCAACACTTCTCCAAATTATTCCAAAGGTATGGAATGTTTATAAAACCTCCAAATAAGGTGTTAAAACTGGTTTTGTGGTTCTAAGAACTGGTTTAAGTGCAAAGCCCTCTTTTTAGCCTTCTAGGCCTAGTTGCCTAATTAGACCTCCGGAGAGGAAAATTAATTGTTTTCTCCAAACTTTTCCAAAAAAATAAAAAAATAAATTATATATTAAGACACCCATTTGGATCTACTTTGACATATCAAAATACTTCATATGGTTGTTTTGGAAAGTATATGCTAACCTGTAACTATGCACTATTTTTAGGCCCAAAAAGTGGCAAATTAACAAAGGAAGTATATTATGTTTTAACTCCCTGATTCCCAAACTCTCAAAAGTCATCCAATATTTTTCAAAACTAAGTAAAATGCAATTATTTTCAAGTTTTAACCTTCTTAGATGCAAAATCCCAAATTTAGCCTCTCACAAACCCTCAAAAGTGACTTTTCTCACATAGCCCACTTCCAAACACTATACCATCCAAATGATGATTGATTAAACTTTAATATTACATTTATCAACACTTTCAATCATAAAAAGTACCCCTCCTTAAGGCAGATTTGCTACTGTTGCTCCTTAGCAAGCATTTTCAATGCAATTTCCACTCTTTCCCAATGGTGATCACCCCTTTCTCCAATTTATCTGCACATTATTAGGTTAAGACATAATGTTACATTTTAAATGGAGACATCCCATGATTCACAAGCCTGGTTCAATCATGGAATGCCTTCTTCATGTTAGAAAATCACTTTTCTTGATTAAAAACTAGTCAAAATGTGTTAACAATCAGTCCAGAATTACAAACTGAAATCAAGAATGAATTTTCAGTGCATGAAAAAATGTATCCATGGTTCCTACAAGTACTCAAAGCATCTAAGATCAATAGCACCAATAAAAACCAAAATTATAATGCACCAAACATCAAAAATGGCAAAAAGTAAAGTGTTTTACTGAATTTCTTGGTTCCCAATCCATACACCAGCATGATCTGCCATACAAAGCATTTCATCTCCCACTTATAACTTCTCCCTAAATATATAAACCAATTTAGATTGGTTACATTTAATTTTTTAAACATTTAACTCTTAAAAACTAATTTCCCCCCAAAACTACCTATTTCAAATATTCAAATTTGTCAACTTTGGGAAAATGACATAATTTGATTAAAAACTCCTAGCTATTGACATGAAATGTCTTGAAATGTTTTATTTAAACTTTTCTAAACCTTCCTAGACTCTCTAGGCCATAAATCCCTATTACATCTATTTTTTGGTCCAAGGTCCTTACCAGGCCCTCCGGGACAAATTACAAACTTATTACATTTTTCATTATTAAAGGCCATAATGGGACATAAGACATTATAATTTATTGTACTTGTCTTCATATTACCTTCAAAAGTATTTAATGGCTTCATTGAGTCCTTTGGTCTTCCAAATGCACCTGCACCACCACTTCTATCTCCAAAGCTTTCGATCATTGAACTTTGAACTTTGAACCCTCTGCGAAGCGGTTCAATGGTTCAAGTTCAAAAGGATAATAAGAATAAACCAAGACAAAGACACAAGGGCACCACTAGCTTATTCACTACATGAACTGGACTAAAGACAGACAAGATCCAACATTACAATACTTTGAACCTTGAACTTTGAACTATGGAAAGATTCAAAAGTCCAAGTTCAATGACAAACAATACAAATACCTTAAACTCATAAAACTAAATCCGTGATACAAACCGCTCAGGTTGAAAACAAACTTTGAACTTTGAGGAGGTTCAACTGATAGGTTCAACAAATAGGAAATAACTCTATAAGGCCAAAACTGAGAGTTATATAAGCTAAGACTAAATAAACACTCTTTATTTGGGAACATGGGAGACATAGTGCAAGCGAAAATACATAGGGTAATAGTAGCCATGATCTAGAGGGCCCTCAAAGAGAACAATCCAGATCATGCAGCAAGAGTAACACAACAGAAGCACCAACACAAACTATAGAAAATAAAATATTAGACATCTGCAATATCATAGATTCATCATAAACTAGCCGACAACATATGGGCAAACATGCAGGCTTATAGGCCTTGTTACAGACTACATTCCAGAATAAAATCCATATGGACCTCCAAGAGGTGTTCTGATTAAAAATCATGAATTGATATCATCATGTATCTTCGCTATCCCCTAAAGAGTCAAATACAGTAATATAAATAACATTTGGAACCCATCTGGGTCGACCACAAAAGATTACATTTTCCAAGACAGGAAAATGAAACGTGTAAAATAGTTCAGACCCAAAGTGTGAAGATCTCCTCCGCCAAGGACACAAATGAAGTGCGGACCATAAAGGAAGGTTGGCCAAGGGCTTAGGAACATCATGTTTGGTGCCAATTAGATCTGCAAGACAAGAAAACACTCTGCAAGAGAAGAAATCTCCAACTAGCCATTAAGCTAAAAAACTACTCTCAGAACCAAGAAATAGACAATCTGGAAGCAACAACTTGTCGAAAAAAAGATCCAAATGAACTGAAAATCTGGAACAAGGAACCAGAATAAGTCTGGAAGCTAAAGATATGATCTGCAATGAAAATTAAACAACTTCTAGAGAATGTCGGAAGAAACACAGTAGCTGCAACACAAAACTAAACAAGAACAAAACTGAAAACAAATATTTTTGGTTGATGCAAGATTGCTCATCAACCGGGGATGCTCCTGCATCAATACCTCTAATTTAGATGCAATCATTTCTAAAATAAAAATTTTATGTACTTGCATTGGTTAATTAATCACAATATTTCTATATTAAAATTGCTTAATCAAATTGGATAATTAATCATAACATTTCACATTGCTATTTCATATTACTTAATCAATCACATCATTGTTATCTCAAATCACTTAAGTGGTTAATTTATTGCATATGTTATGGTTTAAAAAGAAAACTAGTTTCATTTAATACTTTATTATTGCTTGATCATATTTCATTTGATAAATTTTGCTTCTAAAATGGAGTTGTTATCTTCTTTTGTTAGTTCAATTTGATTTTTTTTTCAAAAAATTCATAGTATTCTATTTTATGCATATGATGGTGACTTATCCCTTCCTTCTATCCATTTAAATGATATCTATTCTAGAGATGAATCGTACATTTCCATCCCCTAATTTTTTCCTACTCATGAGGATATTTTGGTACAAGAGGATGATGTAACTAGTACTCTTCTCAATATTCTCATTTCTAGAGATTAAGCCTTGGTAAATAAAGAACCTAATCGAAGTTTAGTAAATATAATTTGTGTTTCTGATCATACACATCTGAAAACTCCAATTGTTGTTCATATTTTTCTTGATGTTCCTCAACCTCAAGCTAAATCTATTATTATTGATAGAGGAATCCAATATCCCAACCACAAAATAAACAAGTGATTGTTGTCCAATGTATTAAAGACGGACCTAGACATCCTAGTTACTACCTAAAATATGCAAAACAACTCACTCAAGGTAGTAGATTTAATCAATAAGTTTCACAACAACCCCATTATAACATAGTTGGTCACATATATAACATTTGTAACAATAAACAAGATACAAATGTTATTCCTGCTTCTCAGCCTTTTTTTCCTCCAAACCCTCATCTTTCACATCATGTTGATAAGGAGTATGATCTTGTTTAGCAACTTAGTGGTACTCTAAATAAGATCTCCCTTTGGGATTTATTTAAAATTTTATCCACATGCCATAGGATGCTCTAGGGAACCTTATAGAAGATATTCGTTCCACCTTGTATGAGACAATGATGTAGTAATCTTGTTTGATTGTATGCATGCAAAAATTTGGATATTGTGCTCTTGCAACATGAATTGCCTTCTTTGGAAGCTCAAAATCAAAATTATCCTCTTATGATTATGTCTAGATAATTAACAAACATGGAATTAAGTGTACCCTAATTGATAATGGATCAAGTCTTAATGTTTGTATCATAAACCTATTGCATCAAATTAATGTGGATACCTCTCTCATTCAATCCAATTGTCTTTATATTTGTGTCTTTGATAATGTTGGTAGATAACCATTAGGTACAATCACATTACCTATTATAGTAGGATATATGGCTTTACTTGTGCCTATACATGTCATTCTTGATACTCTTACATACAATCTTCTTCTAGGTAGATCAAGGATTCATGCTATACAAGAAATTTTGTCTACTCTGAATTGCATGATAAAATTCATGCATGACAATAAAGTATACACAATTAAAGTTGTTCCTAATCCATATAGTTGTGTCCAAACAAAAATAGGATCTATATCTCGCCTTAGTGCTATGATTCCATCTATAACCAAAGAAGACACACCATCTCCTATTGATAATTCTTTCTTAGAGGATTATTAGGATTCATTAGACTTTACACCCTCCTTTGTTGGAGAATACAAAGTCCCAAAATTTACATTTGAAGACTCAATGGGTCCTTGTATTTCATTTTTCCAGACTACTTCTAATTCTCTTCCAACTAATTCTTCTTTTAACACATGTCTTGATGATAATTGGAGTTCTTTAGATTTCACCTCTCATAGATAAATTGAATCTAAGAGTGAACCTTCTCATCTTGACATCTCAACACCCAATAAGGATCCACATTCTTGTAAAAGAATTATTTTTCTACTATTGATCCTACATTTGATCTAGATACACATTATGGGGTTGCTTTTAAAATTCTTTCTCAACTTGGATACAATAAAATTGGTTTAGGGAGTATGAAATAAAGTATTAAGAATCATATTAAACTTACATCACAATTTTATAAAGATAATTTGGGATTCTAATCTCCTCTTGTGTCTACATCTCCTCCTATATTTTCTAATTCCTCTATGTATTATTCTTATGAGAAGTCAAACCTTGCTTCACAAAAGAAAGGATTACTTACTGCTACTCACCTTCCATCTAAGAAAGAGTGTATTTTTTTGTAGCTTCTCAAATCCCACCTACTTACTCTTCCTCCTCAAAAAAATCAAGAAATTTCATAAATATGAAAAAAAAAAACATTTCTTTTTGTGTGTATCATCAAGTATTATCCATTTCACCAATGAACTTTAGGCCTTAAGAAGTAAAATACAACAAGTTCTTAAATCTAGTATCATTCAAATGACAAGTGATTATGAGTATCACCTTCGTCTCATCCCTTTTAAATAACACTTCTTACTATTATGTTGTTTCTCACTATGTGACACTTGTACCTCTATATGGGGGCTCAATGTCATTCATGGTGATTAAATATCACATGCAACCATTCCTTTTCTATGGAAGAAATATAATAGTATCTAATGTTGTTGTCTTTGCCTACACATTAGGGAGCATGGACTTGTTTTAAGGTAAGCATCCTTGCTTGAGGATCCACTCTCATTTTTCTTGGAAAGGATGATGCATCATTTCTCGAGGATCTCCTAACTCCCTTTATCTCCTTCTCCTTCAAACATTAGCATAGAACATATGGAAATATTTTAAGTGGGGATATCTAACCCACCTGAGCCTTGATATCATTAATGTGCCCATTTTGTGGTGGTGGTGTTTTTCATAATGCCTACTAAGAAATAGTTATCAAATTTCACAATTATGAAGTATTTTTCCTTTGTTCCTATGGTAATACACACTTTTTTTCCTCTATTACTAAGTAATATACACTCTTTTGCCTCAGTTCTCATGAGAACACATACTCTCTTGATCTGTGGATCACCTAGTATACTAAAGATTGCCAGTTGTGAATATTGTTGTTTACACTTCCTGAGGCATTGATCACCTAGTACAATATAACTTGCTAGTGCGATCATTTTATTGTAATAAATCGATCACCCAACATAACACAACTTGTTGGCTAATAAAATTTGTGCCATCTTTATGGACCCCCATCATAACATAAATTTCTAGTTCATGGACCATGGATCCTCCTCTCATTCTAATGGTGCATGTTCTTGTCTATTTCTAGAAGTTTTCTTGTGCTTTTTCAATAATATTCTAAAAATAATATTAGTGGTTGATATAATATTTGTATCAAGGTCTCTTCACCTAGCTGATTTAGAAACTTTTGTTTGCTTTAGTACTAATATTTTTTTTTTGTACACGTATGTCTTACTTTGAATTTTTTGTGTAGATTGATAGGATCCTAATATTAGGGACTTGCACATCCCTCAACCTAGTGTCATCCTATCCCTATCTTATTTATCTCTCAGCCGCTTTCACTCTTTCTCTCTACTTTGTCACAAGTATGAGTGTAAGTTCATACTCTCACTAAATTGGGGGCTAAATGTAGTGTTGTAAATTGTACCCCTTTAAAATTTCACACTCTATTTGGAACTTTAGTGTTCTTTCTCCTAGATCATTTTAAGCCTATTGGGGCCCTATTCTACTCTAAAACTTCATTATTAATCTTCAACTTAATTTTCATCAAATGCAAAAATTAGGACTAGATCTAATATCACAAACCTTGACACTCATATTTCCCTTCAGAGGCCCTAATTTGGTTGGACTAGGTCGCTCAACTCCATAGTCCTGCCAAAATCTCCCAAAATTATTGTCATTGCAAGTGTTAGCCTTTACAATTAAAAATTTGGTCTTAGTTTTTGTATTAGACCATTTTATGTTATATTTTTATCAAAAATACCTTGTGATTCCTATATAAAGTACACATTCCATCATTCAAAAGGGCTAATTGATTTTAGAAAAGCATTCAAGCATCCTAAATATGAGTTATCAACACATTGTGTAGTAGACTACAACATTCAACATTCAAGTATAATTTTGTGTTTGTCATTTTTTATTATCGTGTTATTGCATTACCAGTTAAGGACTTTTCTAAAGAGCATTGTATCACCATATTTATGTGATAAAATCCATGAGAGGTTTTTATATTCTAAGGTATAATCATTTTATTTGAATATTTTCATTATTGTATAGCCTTTGTCAGCCCTAGAAAAATTTCTCTTATACATTACCATTAGCTCTTGTGGAGGTGGGAATACCAACATGAGGTTCGATTTAGGTAAGCCCTTATAAAACAAAACCATTATTCCTCATTTTTTGTGTGTGCAAGTTTATATTTGACTGTGAGGAAGTTGCAGGTGAGTATAACACATAGTGATAGATATTCCCATATTTTGAATAGGTGAAAACCTTTGACTAGGGTGCTTAGCACATGTGTTTGATAATTTTTGGCTGGATTGTTTAGGAGACAAACCTACAAAACATCCTGATTGCACTTTTTCTCCTTTATGTTAGCCAAAGGTAACTTAGAATAAGGCACCCAACACGCCAGTTAAACCTTTTTAGCTCTAATTTAGAGATCCAGGTTCCTCTCTATATTTTCTTTCCATTTATGATTTACTATGTTACTTTTATGTTTTATAATTTACTATTATTGTAAAGTGGAAAACTGGGAGCTTAGAAAATTCTCCATGTGGGAAGGGAAAAGCACTAAGCTCAATTTTCACTTGAGGAAACTTTACATTCAAAAGACGGGATGAATCTACTAGATCCAATCCTAAAATGATGCAAGGACTGAATGATAAGTATATTGATTTTGTTTGAAATGTGTTTGACCCTCTTTAGTAAGTTGAATAGGCAAAGTGTTGGAATTGAAGATGAAAAAGGTAAAAGAGTGAGCTACAAGTTTGGGATTCAGTCATGCACCTGGATATGAGAACTTTAAGGTGATGCTTTGTGAAATTGGGTGAAAGTTGTAGGGACCGTGTATTCAGACCAGGTCACCCCCAATGTGGTCCTTTGAACTTTTCGCTCATCAAAAAGGGTTTTTTTGGCTCTACATATAAACCTTAATTCCAGGAGTACAACTACGTAGCTTCTTCTTGCACACAAAAAAGAAGAAGAAAGGGGTTGGGAATAGGGGTTTGCCTAAGTCAAAACCCTGGTTTGGAATCAACCTTGAATTAAATACTACAAATACTTGAAATAAATGATGGAAAGGTATACCTTCAAATCTGCAATAGATGATGATGATGCCTTGCTTCTTAGATGCAATCACATATGTTGTATTAAATGACACAAACATGAAAAAACCCTAACACACACATACTTGCAAATGAATGATGAAATGTTGCTCCAATAGATAGATGAAGAATATGCACCCCTAGAGAATGCTTGATGAAGAATGCTTGTCACAGTCTCCTTGCCTTCTCCACTTTGTCATGCTATCACCTTATGATCGCATATTCTCTTATGCCAAATGAGAGGGCAAGACCTCCTTATATATGCGCCCATCGTCAAATATTTAATTTTCTGACATAGGCCGACACAAGGGTTTATTTCCCGCTTATATTTGAGATAGGTCCAAGGGAGAGGGGCAAAGATAGGTCCCCTTTAGGGGATCCCAGGGTGCCACGCCCTGGTCCTGCCCTATTTTGGTGTAGGATCAAGGTGTTCATGCAAGGTTCAAGGTAAAAAATGAAGTTAGGTTGCATAAAGGAGGCATAAACAAGTCTTGGTCAAGCATGGGGAAGAGACTGGTAAGGTGAGGACCTAGAATATAGTCAAAATTGCAAGGGGTGCAATTTTAGGATGCTACAATTATTATCAAAATTTATCATTTTGTTGTCATTAAACCCTAGTTCATTTACATACACATAATCAATTCCAATCACTTACAACCAACAAAAAAAGGGTGAATCTAAGAGAGCTTGACTCTTCCTTTTAATAGTAGTAAATCCCATTCATCCCTCTCTAATATTGTATGGGAAAATGAATTTACCCTAGATTAATATGTGTGTTAGTCTAGGATCACTTTTCCTACACTTCACATGGATATAGGGGAAATCAAAGGGACCACGCCTCATTTATAATATGTAGAGTCACTTTTTGCAACACCTCAAAGACACAATTTTGATGGATTTCATCGATGTTTCTCCTATTAATCACACTCAAACCTTCAAGTAAATTGTTTCTTATGAGTGGAAGGTGTTAGAAAAATTTCCTTTCATTCCTCATAGTGGTTCGAACATATCTCTAGAGGAAACTTTTTGATTGTATCAAATAAAGTTTTTGTTAGGGTTTTAGGTGTGACAAGGTATTTGAATAGCTTGCACATCTTCCTAGCATAGGTATATTGATATTGGAAGTTTTTTTTCAAAGAAGGATAATTTTTTTAGATGAAGACAAATTAGTTGCAAAACCAAAAAAGAATTGATGTTCACAAGAAGCCCCAATGTTTCAATTTTTTAGTCTAGGTAGTGTAATTTATATATTGTTATGATTTGGTTTTATCCCAAATTTTTGAGGAATCATAAATACATTTTATAAGCCCACCATCAATATAATCCATTATTCCCATAATCAAGTAATATTTTTCTCCTGATGCCTTCTTGTGGAATGCACCTTTCAGGTTTTTAGGTGAT
The DNA here is from genome assembly GCF_030272615.1 of Cryptomeria japonica. Lineage (NCBI taxonomy): Eukaryota > Viridiplantae > Streptophyta > Pinopsida > Cupressales > Cupressaceae > Cryptomeria > Cryptomeria japonica. Next base: position 25,096,202 of record NC_081414.1, read on the forward strand.
CTTAGAGGCTTGAGTCCATAGATGACTCTAATAAGGTCAAGTCATCTTGGATTTAATTTTATGCATGAGAAGTTTAAATAAAATTCATACATAGAGTCCAAAATATCTTGGCTATGCATTTCAATGGCCAAGTTTTGAATAAATAGCATGATACCATCAATAAAGTGATATTTAAGGGCTTTAGAGTTACCTAGAAGTAAATTATATTTGATATGATTAGTGCATTGTAATGCCCACCAAAATACCCTAGAGAAATATAACTAACTATCATGCAATAGAGATAAAAAATAAAAATTAAATCATCTTTATCTAATGCAACATAAGCAACTAGAATTCTCAATGCAATAATATCCATATACCAATATGCATATAATCACTTTAAACATTTAATCATAAGATTACCAAATGCAAGTGGAAATAAACATCATCACATAACTGATCAGTTACATTTCCTAGGGTATCTTAACATAATTACTTTAACCATCATTTACTCTCAACATTACTATCAACATTATAAGAGAATATTCATTGATCTACATAACATAATTTTGCCAATTTCCATGAGCATATTCTACATATTTCAAGTACCATTAATCCCCTTAAATTCATTTTAGAGCACCAAATCAAATGTTCCTAATTCCCAATATCATTCCATCCATTGTTCCTTTACCTTTCAATGTATATAATTTATCTATACATCTATTTACCTCTATAAAGGCAATAAGAGAATTTACTCATTTCAAGTCTAAGAACATATGACCTAATTCCATCATGATTAACCCATAACATCATTACACTACCCATGATTCCAACTCCTTTCTTTATAAATTCTCAATAACCAAGATACCATATAAACTCAACAAGGATTACACCATCATGTTTCATTATAACAATCATGCCTACAACCTATTAAATTGTTTCCAAAACATATGAGTACACATATTACATCATACTGCATAGTTCCAATGTAAAAATACTACTGACTGGTGAATCCTACTAATGCTATGCCCTATGAATCATAGTACAATAATCTTCTCCAAGAATCCATCTATAGCTAAAGAGATAATGAATCCACATCCATGCACAAGAGTACCCAACAAAGAACATCCCAATGGAAGAAGGCATCAAACCACCTAACCATGTGGAACCATAAGGAACCACCCCTCATGCTAGGAGATGACACAAGATCTCACACACTCTAGATCTAGGCTGACACCCAAGAACAAAAGGATATTATTCCATACATCAAATAGCTGAATACAAAACTCAAGACAACATAAGACATAAGACCTCCAGAGGCATTCCATAAATCAAGGCTTAAGGTGCTAGGACCTACATGTAGGGAAGGAGTGTGATCGCATGCTATCACAATAAAACAACAATGGCAACCATGGGCTCTTGTCCTAGATTCCATGATACTCATGCAGAGCCATCTCAACCTTAAGGAAGTAAGGGAGATTAGCTTACCTAGATTACCAGGGCCTACCCAATCTTATCCGAGATCTACATCATTACCCCTAGGAAATGTATTGGGGTCACAATATCCATTTATTATCCTATTAAGATGAATTACTACTACCCTTCCCTCCTAGAAATAATTAATTAAGTTATCACTTGATTACAAGGAAAACTTCCATTGAGTTATCCTGGTGGTCTAGACCCAAGTAACCTGAGTAACTTGGTTGTCTACTCCTCATGGCCCCAATCACTCACTTGGAAGCCCACTCCTCCTGGCATGCACCTAGACCTTAGGGTAAACAACATATACATCTCACAAGCAAGGGCTCTTGATACAACATAAACCAAGAGCCTAATCCATAAATAGTACAACGCTAGACATAAACCATAATTCAATACAATCCTCTACAACAAGGTATGTTACATCTTGCTAGAGCTTAATACAAGAATCAAATAACAATGGAAAGACAATCACCTCTTGCAAGCACATAAAAATACCATCAAATGCTCATTAACTCAATACTGATCACAACATCAACTCTAGACAACTCAAACCCTCAAGGTACAACCTCTAGTAGAAAATCAATTGGGAAAAATCAACTCAAAATGATTGAATGACCAAAACATACCCAATAGCAAACATACACGATAGCATCATACCCAATGGCAAACATACTAGATGGTAGATATACCAGATGGCAAACATACCCGATGGCAAACATACCCGATGGCAGATATACCTAATGGCAGGCATACCAGATGGAAAACATACATGATGGCAACATATTCGATGGTAGATATACCAGATGGCAAACATACATGATGTCAAATATACCAGATGACAAATATACATGATGGCAACAAATCTGATGCAAGATATATCAGATGACAAACATACACAATGGCAACATATCCGATGGTAGATGTAGAAGATGGCGAACATACACGATGGCAACATATCTGATGGCAGATATACCAGATGACAAACATACATGATGGAAACATATCCAGTGGTAGATATACCAGATGGAAAACATACACGATGGCAACATATTTTATGGCAAATATACCAGATGACAAACATATGTGATGGCAACATGCCCGATGGTAGATATACCAGATGGCAAACATACATGATGTCAACATATCTAACAAGAATTAGGAGTAGATATAGAGAGCCAATATGGCTATCAGAAACAAGACTCTCAATTGAAAAAATAGATCCTTAGAAATAAGACACACAAAGCATCATTCCTAGGAAAAGACCAAAAACAACCATAGTCTGCAAGATAAATTTATGGCAACCACAGATAGAAACACAGAGAGCTATACATGACAATGCACAAAGGTTACTCACCAAAACACTATAGTCCCTACATGAAATATTTATTAAACCTATATAGTAAAACTTTACTGCAATTTCAATATTCCAACCCAAAGATAATCTTTACGCAGACATAGAGTAGACAAACTTTCAAAATCAAATACAAAGATGGGCCAAGATCTCCAACCTAGAAAAATGAAGAGAAAGAAGAAATCTGGTGATGAACAATAATCTGACAAGCAAAATCCAAGCCAAGCTAAGAAGTCCACAATCCAGATTGACAGAAATCAACAATAGTTTTCCAGAAAATCTCTCGTAGGCCAACCCCCAAGAATGAACAAAAAACCATATAAATATATTTCACTCCCAAAACCATAAAATAAGTCAGCCAAAGGAAAATAATTAGATAATATAGTTTTTCATACCAACCCTCTCCAAAAATTAAGGTAAGATTATAAAATAATATTTAATTAACTTACCCCAACATTCTCAACCAGTAGTAAAATAGGGTAGGTAGGATAAATAATTAATTTAATAACCAAAGCGGGTAAAAAGGGAAATAGTAATATAATAAACCAATTAATTAAATAAACCAAGGCACAATAAAATATGCAGGCCCAAATAAATATTAAACCCATAACTATATAAATAATTAATAAATAAACCATAATAAATAAAAATAATGCTAAATCATTAATTATATATAAATCCAAAGGATAAACATTAGTAAATCTCATCTTCAGACATGTAGTGTCATGGTTAAAACACTTCGTTGGTGAAGTGGCCACCAAGGTTCAAATCCTTGTTGGGCCATTGTGCTCGCAAGGCCTTGTGCCTTCGTTGGGTCGTTGTGCTCATAGATTTGAACAAGTGAAGTGTGAGGATGAGGTCCCCCATTTGTGGCCTCACTGGTTCATAGCTCTAGGTCAAAAGCGTTCATGTGGAGCCAGAGGGCGTGTCGTGCCAATGTCACTGGTCACGTTAAAAAGTTTGCTAGGCATAATTAAAAAAAAAAAACATTAGTAAATCCCAAATAATGATTTCTCATTAATATTAAATATTAATGTCAACCATTAATATAATTTATGACTATAAACTATGTTAACCAATTAATTTATTTATAATTTAATTAATCCATAATCACAATTCCTCAAGACAACCCAACGTAAAATAACATAAAATTCAACTAGACAACTCTACCAAGATACTAAGACTGACATGGTAACTACTTAAACCTAGAGTGTAGAATAAGATCTCATGTCACCTCCAATCGACTTGCCATTGGGATAAAGACATGCTCAGACTTGTGAAGCCAAGTGGAGTCGATGTCTGGTACTTGCAACCCTGTCACCACCAACACACGAACAACCACATATACAATAACATATATTTTAAAATAGATAGACAAGTGAAAGGGAATCACGAATCCATATCATGCTCATGGATGAGTGGTATGGCATCGTCCCTAACACAACTGTAGTAGAAGATAATCAAGGCAATCAAGCAATATCATAGCCATCATCATATCAATTATAGCCATAAAATGAGGTTAGCACATAGTATAATATCATCAAATCACCATAACAAATATAAGCCTCACATATAAAATAAGTGCATGTAGATCATCAAATATGAGTCCACCATCATAATAGCCATGAATCTCATCATCCATATGAAACCATAGTATCAACTACAAATATAATATGTCTATCACCAATAATAAAGTATCCAATTCACAACCAAATCCATAAACACCCATCAAGAGCATCATAAAATATTCTAAGATATATTAGTATAGTTTATCAAAGCACAAAAGGAAAGATAAATCAGGGAGGGGAACTACATGCATAAAGCGTGTTAAATTAGATAACTAAGAGCATCAATAATAAAGACATACATGAATGGGTTGATAGGCCATGTAAGCCTTGATGAATGGATTTTTGTAAGATGAATTGGGGTGAGAGGGATCCATTAACAACAAATCTAGTGTTAACATTTATTAGAAAGATTTTAATGTTATTGCCTATCATGGGTCTAAACCCCAACCATTTTTAACTCTTAAGAATGAAGGACCAACACATACAATCATATGAGCTTTATGAAAGTCAAGTTTGATGATTATGGTATCTTGGGTAGTTTGTTGGGTCCACTTGGTTGTTTCCCAAGTAAGGACCAAGTTATATCAAATAAATATGTCATCAAGGAAGCTTGTCTACTCTAGTCTTGCAATCTCTTACGTAATATACTTTATTCTTCAAGTCAAGGCTTTGACAATGATATTGTAGGAAGTGTTAAGTAAAGTAATAGGAACTAACCATTCACAATATCTTCATCTTTATCTTTTGGAATGAGCTTTATCAATCATTAATTAATAAATACCCCTAACGCGAAAATTCTAATAGCTTCAAGATAAACATGGTAGCAATATTTTCATAAAATGAGGCTAGAGAACTTATAAAATTCCACAAGGATGTCATCAATATTTGGGATCTTTTATAAGGCCATTAAATAAAGGGTTTCATCATTATCTTCCATAGATAATAGGTGGTTAAGAGAAAGTGACTATAGTTTAAGTCAATTTTGAAAGGTATACAACTAGAAATACTCTAATCAATGATGAGAAGAAAGGAGTCTCATGCCAACTCATCAATTAAAACATTTTTGTAAAGTTCATAGAAATTTTAAAAAATATATGCGTGACAAGATTGGAGAGAACCATCAATAGTTTTAATGACAAAAATGTGCTCCATTTTATGTTTTTCATACTGTAGACACCTAAAATTGTCCTAGCATAGTTAAATAAATATTTTTATTTATTTAATTATTTTATCCTAAGTCTTCTATTAATTAAATAGATTTTTATTTATTTAATTAATTCATTTATCCTCTTCTACCCTTTCCCTATTTAAATAAATATCTTTATTTGTTTAAATTATCTTTTCCCTAAATTAAATAAATATTTTATTTATTTAATTGGTCCCATTTTCACTACTAATTAAATAGATCTTTATTTATTTAATTAATTCATTAGCTTTTTCTCTCCATGACACTTGGCATTTATCTTTTCATTTCTCCTACCTACCCCCTTCATATTTTATTATTATTCCTACCTACCCTTTAATCCTAGCCAAACATTTATCTTTTGCACCCTTTAATCATATCCCTTCATTTTCTAAGGTGTTCTCTATGTAAGAGGATACTTTCATCCTTATCAACCCTAATCAGCTACCTAATCTTAACGCATCTATCAAGCCTTCTTGCAATCAAGCAAATTCACAACCACAATTTGTTAGTTGTTGAGCTCTTATGCACATACAAAATCTGAGAGAACATATATCAAATAGGATCAATGGAGATAGGAGACAATGGAGATCAAACCCTACTTGACATGTGAATGGTATTATTATTTCATTTGTTGATTTGCATGCTTTTAGGTTTCTTCATTGGTGTATGGTGAATGCTTTATTGTAGAACGAGGGTTTTGTTTTGGTTGGATCTTTTATGGTTTTTCAATAGTTTATCATCATCATTTTTCACTGTATACATTTTGGCGTGCCTAGTGGGAGATTTGTGTTGGCAACAACAATGAAGGAAAACTAAGAGGGGGGGTGAATCAGTTTTCACCGGATTAAACAATTTAAGAAAAACCTCAAATCTGATCAACTACAACAAGAGCAAAGATAAGCACAATAACAACAACACACATAACACCAAGATTTTGACATGGAAAACCCGGTTAAGGGAAAAACCACGGTGGGAAGCTACCCACAATAAGATGATACTCTATAGTAGTATGTGAAAATATTATAATGGGGAATGCACATGCATTCAGGCACACTGCCTAGACCTCATTGCTCAAAATAAGAAACCCATAAAGGCTACAACCTTAAAGGGAAGGCTCACTACCTTACAAAGATCGAACAACAATCCGAATTAAATGAACTGAAAGAATAACATCTTGAAATGCCTGATGATAGTTCCAATTAAGCATATTTGTTTCCCCTCCAACACTCTTTTCTCTACACTTCTCACTAAAAGATGAATTCACTTGTTCGCACATAAACCACTCTATGATAATGTAGACACAACACCGATATCCAAATTACATGAAAATGACACCTATTTATACAAATCATCAACCTTGAACACAAGGTCGACTCAACCCTTAAGACCTAATTACAAAATTGCATCACTCGATACATAGGTCAACCACCAGACCAATACAATGTCATTTCCAACATAACATGGAACCAAAACAAATCCTCGAACACGCAACTCCACCATAAATCTTGATAAGATCATCTGTAACACGCTATACCACCAAAAATGTTGCATAACATGAAGAACATCACCAGACCCATAAGATCCTTAATAACGCACATAATGATCAATGTGGACTAGAAAAAAAAATAGGACACAATTAGGAAACACCAACAAGCATGTTAGAGCCATCTGTGATGGTTGCACCAACACCACTTAATCAAATCTTCATCAATCAACACACTGATACTCAAGAACACTCAATTGCAGCAATTGGGATTAGAAAGATAACTTTTTGGAGCACCAAATCATGAACCATCTGAATTGAAGATACACATGAACATCCCAACCACTCTCCCAAATTCGCAACTCAAGATATAATCATTTTGGAGGACAACGGATCAAATACCAGAACACGACAACACAAAACACTGAAAAACCAATCCTCATACTGAAATCCATAACTCAATCAAATGAACACATAGCATCATGAAACCAACATTGAATTAGGTATCTCTAGTTGATTCAACACATCAAACAAATAAACCAACTAGATCAACTCTCTGCAATCACGGAACACCAAAACATGGGAATATGTTGACATTAATGACAACAACATATCCTAGCAGCAACAATATCCAACAATCTCCCACTTTGGAATTGATGGCAACATATGAATGTGAAAAACAATCAATGCAAAGAAATAAATCAACGCCAACAATCTCCCCTTGAGATCATGCACACAAAGCTCCCAAGATAAGGCAATTTTTCATATGCTTCTCTCCCCCTTTGAGAACAATGCCAAAGACAAAATACAAATCATGCATCTCTCCCTCTAAGAAGGAAAATCTCTCCCCCTTAGGATAAAATCACAAATCTGAACATTTGAACAAGTGTTTGGTTCAAACACTGACTACTACCCTAGAGCAACAACACCAACTCATCAATCAGGATAAGAAGATAAGACTATGAAGTCCACCGGATTGATGCATCCCAATGCATCTAGCTCTCATCGGTAAAGGAAAAGACCCCTAACTTATCTCTCTGAAATACAAATGTATCTGCAAGCAAAGGCTTTGTAAAGATATCTACAAATTGATCCTTTGTAGATACATACTCCAATTTGACTTCTTCCTCATTGACTTTCTCCCTCAAGAAATGATAATTGATACATGTTTTGTCTTAGAGTGTAGTACCAGATTCTTGGGAATATTAATAGCACTTGAATTATCACAATATATAACAATAGGCTCATCATAAACAACTCTAATGTCTTTCATCATCTGCTTCATCCAAACTACTTGAGTATGATTGCTTGCAGCAACAATGTATTCAGGTTCTGCAGTAGATAGAGAAATAACATCTTCTTCTTAATTACCCAAGAAACCAAATTCTTTCCCAGAAAGAATGCTCCACTGGTAGAGTTGTTTCGGTCATCAACATCACTTGCCCAATCAGCTTCAGTATAGGCACATAACATTAAATCATCATTCTTTGGATACCACAAACCATAGTCAATTGTCCCCTTCAAGTATTTGAAAATCCTCTTCACAACAGTAACATGACTTTCTTTAGGATCAACTTGAAATCTTGCACAAAGACAACAACATGTATAATATCTGGTCTAGTCTAAGCCAAGTATAGCAGTCCACCAACCATAGATCTATACAAGGTCTAATTAACTTTTAGAGATTCACCATGCTTAGACAACTTGCATCTAGTCACCATAGGAGTTCCAACAAGTTTGGAGTCAACTAACCCAAACTTCAACAATTTCTTCACATACTTAGATTGAGAAATGAAAGTTTCTTTATAAATTTGTGTAATCTGTAATCCTAAGAAGAATTTCATCTTGCCTATCATAGACATCTCAAACTATTTTTGCATATCATCAACAAATCTTATACTCAAATCATCATCTCTTCTAAAAATAATGTCATCAACAAAAACTTCAACAATCAAAATGTTATCATTATCAACCTTAAAGTATAAATTACTATCAACAGTACCTTTACAGAATCCCAACTTCATCAAATACCTATCCAATCTAGCATACAAAGCTCTAGGGGCTTGTTTAAGTCCATACAATGCTTTCTTCAATTTGCATACCATGTCTCCTTCATCTGATAATGAAAACCCATCTGATTGCTCAATGTAGACTTCCTCTTCCAAATCACCATTCAAAAATGTTGACTTCACATCCATCTGATATACTTTGAAGTTCTTATAAGTAGCATATGCAAGAAGTATTCTAACAGCTTCAATTCTAGCTATCAGAGAAAAAGTCTCCTCATAATCAATTCCTTCCATCTATGAGCATGCTTTACATACCAATATTGCTTTCTTTCTAACCACTTCACCGGCTTCATTCAATTTAATTATGAATACCCATTTTGTACCAATAACATTCTTGTCTTTAGGTCTCTGAACAAGTTCCCATGTATTGTTCTTCTCAATCCGATTCAACTCTTATTTCATAGATTTTATCCAATTCTCATCTTTACAAGCTTCAACAACATCTTTAGGTTCAATCTTGGAATCAAACATATCTCTTCAGAAGAAATCCTTCTCCTAGTCATCACATCTTTATTTTTGTCACCAATAATCTGATTTTCTGAATGATTTAATCTCACATACCTCAGAGTCTTTTGATTATTTTGATTCACAGGTTCTTGAACTTCTTCACCAGTAGCAACAATATCTCTAGATTAACTATCTCTACCTGGTCATTCTTCTTTAGACTCTTTGTATGCACTTTCTTTGAAATGACATCCTGATCATCAAACTCATATCTGCATGCTCTGATCTTCTTTCCATGACATTTATCAACCTTCACATTTGCACTTTCCACTATCTTTTTCAACCTCTCATTATAACACTGGTAGGACTTTCTCTTAGTAGAATAACCCAAGAAGATTCCTCCATCACATCTTGCATCAAACTTTCCTATATCATCATCTCTTTTGATATAACATTTGCTTAAAAAAATTCTGAAATATCTAACTGTAGGAACATGACCAAACCATAACTCATAAGGAGTCTTACCGAAATCACCTTTTATATCCACTCAGTTGAATGTGTATACAACAGTGCTAATAGCTTCTCTCCAAAAGGTCTTAAGAACATTCCCTTCAATCAACATAGTCCTAACAACAACTCCATTTTGTTCTTCCTTTCAACAACTCCATTTTGTTGTGGGGTTCTAGGATTAGATAACTGTCTTCTAATTCCATGATTCTCACAAAATGAATCAAACTCACCAGATATGAATTCTCCTCCTCTATCAGATCTCAAATGTTTTAGCTTCAATCTTGTCTCTGTCTCTACCTTAGATTTGAATATCTTGAATTTCTCTAGAGCTTCTGATTTCTCCCTTAGAAAAGTGACCCACGTCATTCTAGAATAGTCATCAATAAACAACATGAAATATCTATCACCCTGCACACTTCTCACTCTTGTAGGACCACACAAATCAGTATACACAAGATTTAATAATCCATTAGATGTATATTGCTTACTCTTGAATGAAATTCTTGTTTGTTTTCCCAACTGACATTCTTTACATATCGGATAAGAAGGTTTCACAATCTTAGGAAAATCTCTAACAACTTGAGTAGAGCTTATCTTAATCATGTAGTCAAAATTAACATGACACATCCTTCTATGCCACAACCATATTTCATCTACCTGATCAATCAAATAACTTTTCTCACCAGCGTTTAAATGAAAGATATTACCTTTAGTCTTAGTTCCTGATGCAATCTCTATACCGGAAGCATTCAGAATCTTGCATTTACCATTCTTGAATTGAAAATCATAGCCCTTATCAACCATCTATCCAACACTCAAAAAGATTATGCTTCAAACCTTCAACATGTAAGACATCATCAATATTATGCTTACCATCAAGAGAAATAGAACCTCTACCATGAATTACACAAGCTTTATCATCTCCAAATCTCACTAAACCACCATCATACTTCTCCATATTCACAAATTTAATTTTGTTACCTACCATATGATGTGAGCAACCAATGTCAATTACCCATTCATCTTTCTCTTCATCTTAGTAGCCAAAGCTTTCTCCTCAACAATGTCGCTTGTATAATTCACTCATACTAGATTATCTTCCTTGATAGCAATAAATACAAAATCATCTCCTAAATTCCCATTCTTAGACTCTTCATCTGTCACACCTTCATCAATAGCATAGTAAAATTTCTTCTAATATATGTACTTCCGGTTTAGGCTTATAGGGCTTATCATACTTATCATGCTTCTCATATCTATCATGCTTATCATACCTTGGCATTCTTTCAGGACACCTAGAAGAAAAATGTCCTATCTTATTACAAGAGAAACATTTCAAAGGTAACTTCCCATCATACTTATCAGCTCCCTTAGGCAATCTTCAAGAAATAAGTGCTTCAAGCTCTTCCAACTCTCTTTCATGTTATTCCATCTCTCTCATTTCTTTTTCATATCTGGAAACCCTAGATTAACTTTCTACTAGATCATACTTTTGCTTCTCGGATACATAAGATTTAAATGCAGTCTCATGTGATTCTCCAAATTCACTCAACTCAAAAGCAACAAGTTTAACACCAACATGTCTCTTGTCACAGTGTGGATCTCATCAATAGCAGTAACTTTAGATTTGTAAGCAAGAGGCAAGGATCTCAACACTTTAGAAATAATCTTATCTTCTTCAAGAGTTCCTCCACCACATCTGATGTTCATGACAAGTTCATTCACTTTAGCCATAAAGGATGATATGTTCTCATCTTCTCCCATCTTCAGCATCTCATACTTTCCTTTCAAAATCTATAGTTTAGCAACTTTGACATGTTTATCTCCTTCATACAAGGTCTCTAAATTTTCATAGATCTCATGTGAAGTCTGTAATCCCATCACATTAGTCATCTCTAAATTAGTCAAGGCACTCAATAATGCTTCTTTACCTCTTATATTATGTTCAGCATCCTTGATCTCATTTGTAGTATCTAGACCATTCTGAGGAACATTGTAGGTATTCTTTGTAATCTTCCAATAATCATATCCAATACATTTCAATTAACACTCCATCCGGTCCTTCCATATAGTGTAATTGCTTCCATCAAATCTCAAACTCTCTTTCTTGAAAGCATAGGTTGCCATCTCGGATATCCCCAAGCGGTCAAGCTTCTTCCAGAAGATCTTGCTCTGATACCAATTGTTGGCAACAATAATGAAGGAAAACTGAGAGGGGGGGTGAATCAGTTTTCATCGAATTAAATAATTTAAGCACAACCTCAAATCTGATAAACTCCAACAAGAACAAAGATAAGCACAATAACAACGACACACATAACACCAATATTTTGATGTGGCAAACTCGGTTAAGGGAAAAACCATGGTGGTACCCTACCCACAATAAGACGATACTCTATAGTAGTATGTGGAAATATTACAATGGGGAATGCACATGCATTCAGGCACATTGCCTAGAGCTCACTACTCAAAATAAGAAACCTAGAAAGGCTACAATTAAAAAGGGAAGGCTCACTTCCTTACAAATATCAGACAACAATCCGAATTAATGAACTGAAAGAATAGCATCTCCAAATGCCTGATGATAGTTTTAGTTAAGCACATTTATCTGCCCTCCAACACTCTCTACTCTACACTTCCCACTGAAAGATGAATTCACTTTTTCATACATACACCACTCTCTGATAATGCAAACACAACATCGATATCCAAATTACATGAATATGGCACCTATTTATACAAATCATCAACCTTGACTATAAGGTCAACTCAACCCTTAAGACCTAATTATAAAATTACATCACATGATACATAGATCAACCACCAGACCAATACAATGTTGTTTCTAACATAGCATGGACCCAATATTGGCATTATGTGAATCGCCATGGCATTACGTGAATCGGCATGAAGACATAATGATATTGTATGTTGTCATTGATGTCAATATGAGACATGGTGTGAACCGGCACATGTGATAGGTGAAGAGAGAGGAACTAGCATATGTATGAACTGGTTTATATGCCAAAGTGAAGCGGCATATTTGTTCAAGGTGAACCGGCATGTAGTTATGGGAACCGGCACATGGAAGCGTTGTATGACTAGGGTTTCTGGTTGGAGTACCTCAAGTCTATGTGACTCAATCGATGCTCTTTGTATGATGAGTTAGCAGTATGATGGAGGATAGATCGTGTTGCCATGTAAGCTCTGTGAGCGTGAAGGATCTTGCATGAAGAAGACTATTCCTATCTACCTCGGGAATGAGCGAAGTCTATCAAACGGTGATAACGTGTAAAGGGTTATCAGCTGCCATGAAATCGGTGGATAATGGACGATGGAGAATGTCTTGAGATCAATTCAAGATTGTTGCATTTAATGCAGTATGATTCAATGGTCAGGATCAAACCGTTTGAATTGCTTAACCTAACAAGTTTAGAGTTTAGGGTTTTTGCTACCGACCTATATGTTTCCAATAAGGTCGATGTTGTGTTTCTTTCTGAAGTTGTTGGCAAAAGTTGTGAGTGTGTATCCAAGAGAAGTGATATGTGATTCTTGTCAGACCAAAGGAGAGAAGAGATATCTGCAAAGTGAATGTGCAGAAGGTGAAGAGGAGCCTAAACGGATCTGCATTAGCATTTAGTGTTGTTAACAGATCATTGTAATTCCTGTTGATCTCTAACCACTTCAACAGTTGTAAAATCCCCTAACAGGGTAGCCTTAATTGGCTTAATTCAAAATCCCTTAAATTGGGTGGTCTTAATCGGCTTGATTAAAATCCCTTAACCGGGTAGCTTGAGGCTAATGAGTTCTGAGAAGCTAGAGAGCTTAGGAGATCCTTTCAACTATTGAGTTCTTGAAATCCTCTAACAAGGTGACCCTACCGGGTTTAACCCTTAACCGGGTATCCCTTAACTGAGTGATCCCTAATAGGATCGGTTCCTACCATAACCTATTGTAATGTCCTTAACCGGATAAGGCTCCTAATAGAGCGGACTTCTAAAGAGTTCAAAAAACAGCTTGTGGGTATTCATCCCTACCGTGGTTTTTCCCAGTTGGGTTTCCACGTGAAAAATATGTGTGTCATGTGAAATGCTTTTGTCTTGTGATGCTTTGTGTAGTCACACAAATCTGTCCAGCTTAATTAAATAAATATTCGCTATTTATTTGATTAAAAATGCACTAGCCACCAGTTAATTAAATTAATATTTAATTAATTCATCTCCAAACATTCTTCTATTAATTAAATAAATTATTCAATTTATTTTAATTAATTCATTAAATCAAATTCAAATTAATTAAATAAATAAAATATATTTATTTAATTAAAATCCCCTATTCCACTTTTAAATAAATTAAATAAAACATTTATTTAAATCATTATCCCCCCCCACTTGCATTTTCCTACAAATGCAACTTGCACACATTTATTGAAATAAATGAATTTTTATTTTAATAAAATCCTATTTTCCCTCACCCACCAAATCCACTTGCAAAATCTAATCCCCTTCCAGATTCTTCTAACCCCTTCCTAATTAGCCTAATCCATCCCCTAATTATTGTCACATTCCTAAGCAAAATGGAGTCACTTCTCAAAGACTCCAAAGTCTTTGAAAAGCATTTAATGCTTTGTGTGTTCAAACAAATTAACCCCCAAAGTCTTCCAAGACCACTAATGGCTCTTACATGACCATTTATGGCTCTTACATAACCATTTATGGTTATTTCAAACTTGTCCCCCCAAACATTTATTGTTTTGACCATATTCATCCATTTCACATTTGCACAAGAGTTTATCCATTGGATAAAAGCTTTATTCTTTGAATAAAGAGTTTATTCATTCAACCAACCTTGACTTTAACTTCCAAAGTCATGTCAAGCATTTAATGCTTATTCTCTCTCCTCTCAACCTATCTCACATTGACACTTGTCATCCTGGGATTGGGTTGAAAGCCCTCACATGGATTTGAAATCATTCAATTCTGACCCTTGTTGAGATTGCTCAATCTCAACCATCCATTGCTCCATTTTTCCTATAAATAGAGCCCATTTCTTCATAAGCCAGATCCTGAAAACTTGCATGCATTTAAGCTATAGTCATTTTAGAGAGCATTTTAGCATAATCATCTAATATCTTGTTATTTTGGTTAAAATATATCAGTTTAGCATCAATAGCATAGCATTAGCTTTTTATTTCACATTCAAAGCTCAATACTACAATCTCAATCCTCCATAAGCATCCATAGTGCAAAAAGATGCTGAGAGCTACACTATTTTGGAACTTGGAGAGGAGAGGAACAAGGGAGAAAGGAACCAAAACCATGCTAAGAGGCATTTGAAGATGCCTCATTATTTGTGCTTCTTTAGTTAGATATATTTGCATGTTTTTAGTATCTCTCTTGATATGCCTTTTTAGATTAGTTTTTGATTGACTAAACGCTAACAATCTAACGATTTTGTGTCTTTTTGTGTTGTTGATCATTTACTAACCTTGTGCCATTTAGCAGGGCATCATTTGGTGAACCCGACGTGAATCGAACACCCAAAAATACCATTTTTTTTTGCAAACTAACATGTTTGATTGTTGAAATTGCCACACAGGTTGCGCTTCGGCGCTATTGAACACGTTCTAGTGCTACCAAAAGTTTCCATTTTAGCGCTATTGTCACTACAATAGCGCTATTGCTAAACTTTCTGCGCTGTTGTATTTGTTTTGGCACTTTTGCTGTTCTTTTGGCGCTCTTAAAACTCTTTAAGCGCTTTTGCCTCTCGGGCTTTATCCTTCTTTCAGCGCTTCTGTGTGAAATAGCGCTTCTGTTTAAACGTAGACTAGCGCTATTGCAACAGAATGTTGTAAAACTCACCATGTAACTGAAAAATTGAAAATCTTAGGCTTGTGGAAGCCCCCCCTTGGACATAGATTTTACTAACTATTTATTGTTTTTGCAGGTTTAAAAAAAAAAATAAAAAAATCTCATCACTAGAATCACAACTTTTCCTTTGGTGCTCTTAAAACACTTTAAAACAAACATTTACTTCCATAGCAAGTTAGGATTCATCTTCATTTTGGTGCTTAAAATCAACACACAAATTTGCTTTTATTGCATCAAACTTAAAAATCACAAGCCACACTTCAATTTTTAGGCAAATAAAAAGAACAATCAACTTGTCTCAATTTTGCATAACAAATTTTACTTCCAGCAAACGTGTATTTCATTAAGTTGACCAGGATTTTCGAATTCTAGATTACAAAACACATTGCCTTTGAAGTTAAAATGAACACCATGGTTGTTGGAGCAACATCTCCAAATAGTTAGATCACATTTGCAAATACTGGATTAAAAAGAACAAGTGTTTTACGTGTTTGGCATGATTGTGCAAAAAGTCAATTGAGTGGTCCTACCTCTAACACACACTATCCTCTCCCTTGGCTCTCGTGGTCCTAGGTGCAAGAGAAAAGTGTTAGTAACGCTCAAAATTTTTATCTTTTTAAGAGAGGCCTGCCAAGGGATCGATACTCTTGGGAACGACCTCGAGCGGTAAATCCTTCGAGCCGCTATAGAAATCAGGTGAGAGCGAAAGCTATAGCCTTGGGTATAGCTATTCCTACAGTGTAACTGGCCGAAAGGACAAATGGGCCCCACCACCAATTACAAGGCTCTTAAGTGAGTCACTGCAGAATGAACTTATGTCCAAAAACATCAAACATGAATAAACACCTTTAAGTAGTAGCCCACCCGTTCTATTGATTGAGAATATTTGTGATATAATTTAGTGCAAGAGTATAGATGGTTTTGCTCCCAAGATACTCACCATGCATATTTCTTTGAGTAGAAACATAGCTTTTTGAAAAGTCACTTGTGGCTTGATAAAAGTGGTGACTCCCCCATCATAGGGATCATCTATTTGTTATGCTCGCGCAAGACTTAGTATATCACATCCTTACCTGCCATGGTGGGATTCATAAGGTATGTAGTACCAAAGTCATAAAAGTGTTTGAAGTGTGTTCGTTTTAAAGACCAAGTGCAAATTGAGCCGACTTCAGGCTTTGGAAATACACCTTAAAATACATCTAAAGGAAGGGTCATATAAAAGTCGAAGCATTGGGTTAATCTAGACCCATACTCATTTGTGCCTTTTAGGCAACATTCTTGTGTTTGTGTGCTTGCTTTGTTTTCTTGTCAAAGAAAAATCAGAAAGTCAAATCCCCAAAAAACAAAGTATTCATCCAACCAAACATTTGTCAAAACAACCCCAAAACATCAAAAATAAGGTACAAACAACAAAGAGTCAAAATTTTATGACCATTCTTCACATCTTGCGAAAGAAGTGTCATCAGAATATCAACTTGAAAAGAAGACCATTGAGCTCAAAGGCTTTGATCAAAAATAGGAAATTCTTCTATATCAATTGACAAATCTTTGTCTCCCATAGAGTCTTTCTACATCACATGCGTCTATACCTTCAAGGCAAAACAAACGAATTTGATTCAGAATCATTGAACCACAGAGCTTTTATGCAATATAGAGCTCTGAGTTATCACAAAAATCAAGGAGGAAAGATTAATCCCAACTTTTTCCCCAACATCTGCATCACCTACAACACAGCTCGAGAAATACCTCCAACACCTGAAAGAGAAGAGGTAGAGTTTGTCCCATTTATGACGCAAAGTTTTTATTGAAGTTGAAAACATTTTCATCCATCATCTCACTCATACATCATCACTTCATCATCAATCCGTCCCAACTCTCAAAACATTAAGAGGATATTGTTCCAAGTTCTCTTTTAGATATTGCTTGAAATCAAACACATCACATCACTTTTTAGATTGTTTCTACATCTAGGATAAGCTCATCCTAAGAGACACATCTACGTAGGTTAAAACTAGTTCATGAGTGAATCCTCTCATTGCTAGGTAGTCCAATCTGTAACACATCTCAGATTTCTCTACACCTTATCACATCAAATCTTATCAAACAAGCAAGCAATTCAAAGAAGCAATTTCGGTAACATCTACCTTAAAAGTGCTAGAGATCCACGTGCAACACAATTCACCAACCATCAACCTTTCATTTCATCAAAAACTCATCATCATTTTCACACAACTTCAACAAAGACTCATAAAGCAAAAATGGCTCAAACCCGATCACAGTCGAGGCAACGAGAAATAGAAAGGGAAGAAGAAGAAGAGGAAAATCTCAATGAATTTCAAGAAGCACTTGGAGGAAATGCAGATGACAAAAACCCAAGTACTCCCACTCCTGCAACAACAGAAAGGGCTCAGCATAACCCTCTCTTTAATAGACTTTTTGATGAAATACTCAGGAGCAATGCAGATGCTCACTTCTTAAGACTCGCTCAAGAAGGAGCAAAACTCCCCTCTGACTTTGATCTTGCCCAATTAAGACAAGCATCAGAAAGACAAAGTCGCCATGAAGAGGAAAGAGGTAGAGATCCCATCAGATATAACATTCCTCGAGGTAACCCACCACCTCCTCCTCCAAATGAAATGGAGATGTTGCGGCAACAAGTCGAGAATCTCACCCAATAGCTTCATAGTGGTGTCAAGACTAACCAATTCTCCCTCAATGACATATGTCCCTATCCTTTTGATAGGAATCTTTACATGCCACCATTTCCACGTGGATTCGAAACACCCAAATTTGAAAAATATAGAGGAAAGGGAGATCCGCGTGATCATGTCAGAGAATTTCATTCCGCTTGTCTTGAAGTGGCATATGAAGACACCTACCTAATGCACCTTTTTCCCCAAAGCTTGGGAGGAACAACCACATCATGGTTTTCCCGACTACCAGGAGGCATCAGAACATTTGAGGAACTCATCCAGAAGTTCCTAGCTCATTACTCTCATAACATCGAATGCGACATCACCATGGCTGATCTGTGCAACACCAAACAAAAACCAGGTGAACAATTCTCAGTATTCCTGCAACGATGGCATCAAATGTCTAGCAGACGTTCTCTTCAGTTACCTGAACGAGAACTAGTGGAAATATTCATTTCCAACTTAAACGAAGAAATGGAATTTCACTTGGATGTCAAAGACACGGACTCTTTTAATGATATGATCACCAAGGGTTTAAAATGTGAACGGGCACTCATCAAGAAAGGACTCATCAAAATCTTTAATGAACCAAAAGATGGTCCTCGCCCACGCTTCAACAGCGATAAACCAAACTTCTGGAATAAAAACAAGAATATTGTCAATGATGGGGTTGTGGATGCCCGGACTATCCAAAATGCACAACCTGTGGTTCGGTTTGTAGGACAAAATCCTCCACCTCAGAATAACACAAATGTTCCTTCTAATCAAGGTCGCATCACATCTCATGATGAACCTAGGCCTCGTCAGCAAAAACTGAAACGTACATACACTCCCTTAGGGGAACCCATTGAAACAGTGTTGCGACAACTCCTCTCTCAAAATTTGGTCACTCTACCTAAGCTATCAAACTATGAGCCTCAAGTAAAACCGGCATGGTGGAGAGATACTCAACACTGTGAATTCCATCAAGGAAGAGGGTACAAGACAAGTAATTGTCACTGATTGAAAGATCTCATTCAGGACCTTATTGATCGAGGAGAAATCGAAATTGAAGGACATAACCCAAAAACAACCAATAATGATCATTTGATGTTCAAAAATCCACTTCCATCACAAGATCAAAGGGATCCTTCCACTTCCAGGCGAGGCACTGATACCACTGATTATACGCAGGCCGCGTATAATTACACTGTAAATCATCTGTATGATGCCAATGAACAAGTTGCAACTATAACCTTCAAAAATCCCAACTCAAATTGCAATGTTGTTACACGTCGCGACAAAGTTACCATCAAGGCAGCTCCACAAGGCACCACCTCCATCCCAAACCAGTACAATCTTGTGGAACAATTAGACAAAACCCCTGCGCTTATATCCATTTTAGAGTTTTTGCGCTTATCACCCTCTCATAAAACTATCTTGGATCAAGCACTCTAAGAGGCGTCAGTCCCTACAAATCTGAATACAGACCAATTTCAAGCCATGGTTGGAAGTCTCAAATCATCACCTTGTCTCACTTTTTCTGAAAGTGACAACTCTTTCTTCCAACAACCGCATAACGCCTCACTCCACATTGAAGGATTTATTAACCAGCATAGGATCAAGCGAGTCTTGATTGATAATGGAGCAGGCCTAAATATTTGTACACTACAGTTGGTCATAGCATTGGGATATGCAGTAGAATCAGTGGATCCTCATCAGAAGATCACAATCAAAGCCTATGACGATGCGGAGCGTTCATCCAAAGGAGCTGTGGTACTACCAATTTGAGTGGGCCCCATGGTAAAGCACATCATTTGTCAGGTTCTGGACCTTCCTCTACCATACAATCTATTGTTAGGAAGACCTTGGATACATGATATGCAAGCCATTCCATCTACCTACCATCAATGTATCAAGTTCCCACATAATGGTGTAGAGATCACAATTCTGGGTGATGCAAATCCCTTTGCATATTGCCATAATATCAACCATCAACCAGAGATTACCATTCCTAATAATAGAGAAGCCATTTCTTCCACATCGTATATAAGTCCCGCCTCTCTTGCCCATTCAAACACCACTATACCCAAGCAAGAAAAGCTTAAGATGAAGATCACAGAGGAAGGTCCCGAGGAATACAACTTGAGTCAACTCTTTTATGTGGGACAAATGCCCACTTCTCCTAGGACGCATGGTAAACCACAACAGGTACTCCAGCAACCACTAAACATAGTAGCATGTGCTTTGACGCCTTTCATTCTTGGAAAGAGTCAAGAGGAAGAAACACGAGATGAGGACCTAGCGGAATGGATCTATAAAGATCCCATCACCACTGACATACCACGAGTTACACTTCCTACGGACCAGTATGGAAAAGGCCTCCTCATTATGCAAAGAATGGGGTATGATGGTCAGAGTGCTTTGGGATATTGCAAACAAGGACGACATGAACCTCTTCTACCGGAATTCAAGCCCAAAGGAAATACAGGCCTCGGCTTTGAAAAAGAGATCTTCCCTAAATTAAAATTCAAAGGGAAACCCAGCAGACCCTTTTGTCAGCCTACTGCCAAAAGGCCACCTTTCATTATCAAAGCGGCATCAAGCACTATCCCGACTGCCCCACTGAGGCTCACAACCCCAACACAACTATATCCAATGCCACTCATCCCATCAAATGAACTCGTCATCCCATCATCCGCACCATTAGTAGCAACAACTATATCAAAACCCACAACAGCATCTATGGCACCCGCAGTTCCAGCAAAAACCACTGAGTCAATACTACCAATACTTCCCATATCAGATTCTTTAATCTCCATCAACCACCCTGGAGCACCGATCATTACCAAGGTACATCAACCAATCACACCTGCAGTATTTAACTCAAAGGACATCCCAGTATGGTATAGTAATCAGATGCTGGAAAGTGATTTAGAGACCGACTCACATGAATGGGAATTTGATTCGGTACAGCTTAACACTTCAGATGAGGAAGACACATCACCGCCTCCACCACGCAAAGACATCTCTGTTTACAGAGAAGCACAGATAAAGACCACTTGGGTTCTTGAACTAGAAACGTCTTCCACAGACCCTACGTCTCATCCTACGCCTGATTCTGACAGGGAGAGTACCATCAATGACCTTCACCATAACGTCTTAACCCTCACTCATACCTCTAATGAACTTAACCTAGTCGATGAAGTAATGCCCATTGTCCACCCTGAACTCATCAAATGGAACCAACCAAATCCCCCATGTCTTGACTTCTTCCAAAATGATGAGGCTATCATTGACTTTTTGGAATTAAGGGATAACCTACCAAGCGAGGATCACAAAGCTGGATTCACCATTGAACTTAATAGCGCAGCATACTTCGGGGCGGATGCCAAACCTTTCAGCTGCAAAAATATAACAATAAAACATGGATCTTCCAGTGAAAACCACACTGTGGCACTGTTTGATCTGACAAAAGTAAAAAGAAAGAGCGTATCCAACGGTGAAAACCTCTCTGAGGCACCTGAGGATGAAGGGTTTGACATTCTCCCTGATAGTACACAACAGGAATGATCAACAATTCTCATCGAGGAAACCAAAGAGTGCAATGTGGGGACTCCTAAAAATCCTCATATCATACATCTGGCATCTCTTCTCACTCCAGAGGAACAACCTAAATTTATAGAGTTCTTCCAGAAGCGTCAGATCAACTTCGCATGGTCATATGCAGACATGCCTAGGCTTGATCCTGATTTAGTCATGCATCACCTCACCGTAGCAGAAGGAGCCAAACCTGTCAAGCAGAAGCTTCGTAAGATGCATCCTCAGATTGCAGTGCTAGTCAAAATAGAACTCAAGAAACTCCTAGATGTTGGTTTCATTAGACCAATTGATTACGCGGAGTGGATCTCCAATATTGTGCCTGTTGGCAAACCAAAAGGGGGCATCCGCATTTGTACTAACTTCAGAGATCTGAATAAGGCATGTCCTAAGGATGACTTCCCCCTTCCAAATATCGACATCATAGTGGATCTGACAGCAGGACATGCCATGCTTTCACTCATGGATGGCTTTTCAGGATACAATCATATAAAGATCGCACCAGAAGATCAGCATAAGACAGCCTTCACCTGTCCATGGGGCACATATTGCTGGAATGTAATGCCTTTCAGTCTCAAGAATGTAGGAGCAACCTATCAGAGAGCAATGACCACCATCTTCCATGACATGATGCATACTATGATGGAAGATTATGTGGATGACTTACTAGCAAAATCACTCACCAGAGAAGGACATCTCCACATCTTAGATAAAATCTTTGATAGACTGGAGCAATACCATGTTCGACTCAACCCAAAGAAATGTGTCTTTGGAGTAACCTCCGGGAAGCTTCTAGGATACATTGTCTCAAGCAAAGGTATTGAGGTTGACCCAGCGAAGGTAAAAGCAATCATGGACATGCCACCACCAAAGAATATCAGTCAGCTAAGGACATTACAAGGGCGACTTCAATCCATCCGAAGATTCATTGCACAATTGGCTGATAAGTGTCACCCATTTACACATCCGCTACACAAGAACATCCGCTTTCAGTGGGATGCCCGATGCCAGCAAGCATTTCAGATGCTTAAAGACTATCTCATGAATCCACCATTGCTAATGCCACCAGATCCAAGTAGACCATTGTTACTTTATATCTCAGCAACAAGTACAACATTGGGTGTACTACTAGCACAACATAATGCAGAAGGAAAAGAGTGTGTTGTATACTACATCTCTCGCACACTGGTGGGCTATGAACTCAATTACACACCTATTAAGCGAGCTTGCCTAGCAGTAATCCTGGCAGCCGCTATATTGAGGCACTATCTGTTAACACACAAGGTACAACTCATTGCAAAGATTGATCCACTCAAGTATTTACTCAGCAAAGCAGCATTGACAGGTCGCTTGGCCAAGTGGGTGATGATTCTAAAAGAATTTGACATCGAGTATGTGGACCGTAAAGCTATCAAAGGTCAAGTTATTGCAGATCAATTGGCCGATGCACCACTCATAGGCGATCATCCTCTCATTTCCAATTTTCCAGATGAAGAGATATTCATGATCACAACAACACAACCATGGAAACTATATTTTGATGGTTCATACACTAGGCACAACTCAGGGGCAGGCATTCTATTTATCACACCTCAGGGTGATAGCATCCCGAAGTCTTACAGGCTCACATTCCCATGCACAAACAACATAGCAGAATATGAGGCCTTGATCACAGGACTCAGGCTAGCCGTACAATGGAAATTACAAGAACTGCAAGTATATGGCGACTCACAACTAGTCATTCGACAAGCAACCGATGAATATCAGACCAAAGATGATAAACTCATGCCATATAAGAAAATGGTGGACACTCTAAAGACATTATTTACTACTATCACTTTTGAGCAGATACCAAGAGATCAGAATCGAGCTGCTGATGCTATGGCTACCATCGCATCTCTCCTAGATCTTCCACAAAATTCAACACGCTATGAGTTCTTGGTTGAAAAGCTTTGGATCCCTGCTTATGATATCCATGAAACTGAGATGATATGTTGCCTTATCGGTTCCGAATCCCCATGGTATGGTGAGTTCTACACCTATCTCCGCGATCATACCCTTCCTCCCAACCAATCGAATAACCAACGAAAAACCTTCATTCGCCAAACTGCTTGATATACCATTATTGCCGACACCCTATACCGACGCGGTCTTGATGGTACTCTCCTTCGATGTCTGGAACAAGATGAGATAACAAAGGCTTTGGAAGAGGTACATGAAGGAATTTGTGGGACTCATTCAAGTGGTCCATCACTAGCCAAGAAACTCCTGCGAGTTGGGTATTATTGGCCATCTATGGAAAAAGATTCCTACTACTTTGTCAGGAAGTGCAAGAAATGCCAAGTTCATGGTGACCTGATATATGCACCTGCCCAGGAACTACAACCAATCATGACACCATGGCCTTTCTGTCAATGAGGCCTTGACCTTGTGGGTAAAATCCATCCATCTTCATCCAATGGCCATAAATTCATTATTACCGCCACCGAATATTTCACAAAGTGGATCGAAGCTATTCCACTTACCCAAGTCACCGGCAAGCAGATCGCCTCATTCATCCTCAACTACATCATCTGCCAGTATGGTGTACCCATGTCCATCGTCATAGATAATGGTCTTCCTTTCAAAAATCAGGATGTCTGTGAACTTTGTGAGAAAATTTTATATCCAACACCGCTTTTCCACCCCCTATTACCCACAAGGCAATGGTCAGGCCAAAGCATCAAATAAGAACATATTAAGAATCCTCAAGAAGACAATCAATGATGTCGGCCGTGATTGGCATGTTCAACTAAATCCAGCGCTATGGGCATATTGAACTAGCATTCGAACCCCTACAGGTGCAACTCCTTATTCATTGGTCTATGGTGCAGAAGCTATCTTGCCTATTGAGGTCGAGATACCATCATTACGGGTTTCCTTGCATAATCTGATAGATGACGAAGCATATAGAGTGTCTCATCTTCAAGACTTAGAGTTACTTGATGAAAAGCGACAAGCTGCATACAACCATCTCAAAGCCTATCAGCAGCGCATGAGCAGAAGCTACAATCACCGAGTTAGACCTCATACATTTGAGGTAGGTGATCTTGTTCTATGAGAGAATCCTCGCAATCAACCCAACAGGGAACATCAGGGCAAGTTTGAATCAAACTGGCTGGGTCCATATGTTGTCACTGCTGTATTTGGGTCCGGGGCATATCAGTTGGCTACATCAGAAGGAGAACCACTTGCAGATCCAATCAACAGCATGCACCTCAAATGATTTTATACCTAAGGTGTACAGAACATCAGGCTCCCCTGCATACCAGAAAATACAAAAACATTAAAAAAAGTAAAGAAAAATCATGCATCCAAACGGTGAACAACCACTCTGGTGGCACCTTGGGTAAGTACGGTGGTGAAAACCTGGCAAACAGGCGCCACTCGTAAAGGCTCTGACTCCATTGTCTTTCAGGCTCATTGCAATCACATTCATACACACATCCATCCATCCACAACCATGGCTTGTTATTTATCTGCAATTGTGAAAGTACTGCATGCATCTTGCGTCCCGCTTTTTCATAAGTCATGTCTAAACTAGGGGCAATGCCCTTAACCTATTGATGGAAGTGGATTCTACATTGTCTTATGATTCATTAAGTTCTTCATTCAAACAATCATCAAAATACCAAAAACATTGGAAAATGTCTCAACAAAATCCAAAAACATTCAAAACAATTCAAAATCCAAAAACATTCAAAACAACACAAAATCCAAAAACATTCAAAACAATACAAAATCCAAAAACATCGACAAAACCATTGAAAAATCACACAAAAACATGGCAACACCTTGTACATACTCCTCCATGCAGATACCAAGACAAACATTGACAAAATACTCACACAAATGACCATTTACCAATCAAACCACACAATCAACATCAACACTCAAAATTGTCTTCAACAAGGATGCATCCTTCCTTACCAAAACAAAGACAAGATGATGTTTTCTTTGACAAGAAAATTATGTTAAGCTATCAAAATACTTGGTTGATTTGTGAGTACAATCATTTGTTTATCTGTATCGGGATCTTGCAGCATTGTTTTGTATCGTTTGCACATTATTTCTGATGAAGTTCTGGGGCATGTACTAATGGTGTCTACGTGGGAAGTTCACTAAGCTACGTGATCTTATGCCAAATGCAGTCATAGATCACTACGGCTTGCTGACTACAGCGTATACCTCGACCATATGGGCATGAAACATTACCAAGGATCCATATTCTTTATTATTTATGTATATACTGTTTGTTTGCAGGTACAATTCTCTTCCTTTGGTTCCTCCTACCTCATCCAAACTGGATAAAGGTTTTATCTCTTAGTACGGTTGTAGTGTCGTAAATTGTACGCACTTGCTAGGGTGGTACAATTTCACACCTAGTTTAGCACCCGCCTTGGCGCATTTTGCATTTTGCATTGCATTTCCCCTTTAGCACTTAATTAATTAAATTAATTAGGTCGTCTTATTTCATCATCTTCCACATCATAAAGTTGGGCCCTTTCATTAAAAGTGTGCCCCTTTCATTTTATTCCTCCAATACATCATTTAATCAAAAACCCTAATTAGGTCCTATTTTGAACTTGGGGGCTTGATTTCAGGGGTCAAAACATCTCGAAATCACCTGTAACTTCGGATTTCTCTCTAAAATCATCATATCCGACGGCCCTAAAAATTTAGTGAAAAGTTGTCCGGACCATGGCGCCCGGCGTGCACATGGTCTCGGACATTTTTCCTGAAATTTTAGGAGCACGATCCAATCATAAAATAAAGCTTAACCCCAAGAAATTGGCGGGAGATTCAATCTCTAGGTCGGCCAAAAGTTGAAATTAAGACCTAGGGTTTCATATATAAGAGGTCTCTTTCTTCATTTGAAAGAGGGGAATTTTGGTTTCAAGGACCTCATATGCAGTGAAAGAGCAGATCTTTGAAGACTTCAACAACATTCAACATCCATCTATCAAACATTCATCAATTTCATTCATCCATTTAGGGCTTTGAAGGCATTGAAGAGCAATAAGGGATCACCGGCTGAAGATTGGCTTGTACCCCTCCCTTGGGGTTGGGTATGATTTCATGTTGTTTTCATGTCTTTTCATAAGCTTCAACATATCATTTGTATTCATGCTTTAGATCACTTTGCATCTTGATTTGGAGCATTTACATTATCATTTACAAGCAATTAGGGTTTACTTTCTAGGTTGCTCTAGCTTGCTTACTTTCATTTTAGGATCTTGCACACACACAAGATCTGCACACACACTACTTTTACAATACAACTTGGCTATTCATGGAGGTGGAAATCACCAAAGCGGGGGTTTGACTAAGGCAAAACCTTATATAGCCGCCCAAAACACCTTTTCAGATATAAGTGCAGGTTCCGGGATTCGAACGACGCCGCAAGTTGCAGATCCAATGGAAGCAGATGGAGACTGAACTACACACCAAATTTCAAGGCAAAAAACCAGGACAGGGGCGTGGGGCACCCTGGTCCTACCAGGACAGGGCGCTGGGTGCCCTAGTCCCTGGGACAGGGGCGCTGGGCGCCCTGGTCCTTCTATCAGACAACAAGTTTCAGCATTTTTTACAGCTTTTCAGGTTGCAAAACAACAGTTTCAGGAGCAATTTCAGGGGTAGAATCAGGACAGTGGTGCACATGCCCCCATCCCGAACATTTTCACTCAGATTTTAACACCAGGTACGCATTTACATTCTTGTCTTGTCCTTGTGTTTACAGCTTTCCATTGTTTAAGTTCAATTCTGCAATCTTGTTATTAGTTCATACTTGCACTCTAGGGCTAGTAGTTGAACTTGCATCATTTTATCTATCATTTGCAACAAAGGAATAGAAATCCTAATAGGTAGCCCGTGGCTCTCTCTTCCACAAAAAGAAGTAGCCAATTGTGTGATACCTCTAGGCTCTTTCGTATTCCACAAGTGTGTGATTGAAAGTGAGATTAGGGCATGTTTGCTTAGTGTAACTTTTTCCCCCACACATTTTGGTGAACTCGACGTGAACTCCAATCTTCTCTAATTCTGGTTTATGTTTTCAAATTTGAGTGTTTATGCTATTTCAAATTCAAATTTGTATTTACAAGTTTTAATTTCTTGCAAGATTCAAAAATCTAGAGGAAAATTTTTGCTAAAACCCTAATTTTTCAGTTCAAAGTTGAACTTGTGGATAGCTTAATTGGGATCAATAATTTCAAATCTGATTTAGGAACTCATTTGAATCATAAATTTCATTTTCTAAATCTACATTCTAAGTGCTTGCATTGGTTAAAATTAAATATTTCCTTCTATTTTTCATGTGTTATCATTTGAAAGAGGAAAATTGTTGTCATGATGCATTCATTTCATAGATGTGATAATGGGTTAGCTTCCCTTGTTTCAATTTTTCCTTCTCCTAAAGAACCTCTCCCCATCTATAACAACATTTTAGTGCCTAAAAGAGTTGCTACCAATCCCTTTGAGACTCTCCCATGCTCTAAGGATGAAGACTTTAAGAGTGATCTTGACAATTCTCCTAAAATGTGCCATTCCTATTTATCTATCCTAGAGGAAGAGAATGATATCATAAACACCTTTCTTAATGTTACTTCACCTTCCCTAAATGATGCCTCTCTAAGTGAAAATGCATTGATGGACATTGACTTATTTTCTCCTAAATTTGGTCCTTCCAATGGGGGCATGTTAGTGCAACAAGAGGTTATGAACACTTCTTTCAAAGATCTCCTTCCTAAGCATGAATCTTTGGAGAAATATGTCCATGTTCCTCCTAAAAAACACTCCCCTCATGAGGATCCTTTTGTGCAAGAAGATGACATTATCCCTACATTTCCTAGTAATGGCATTTCCTTTTCCAACTAAATTCCCACTAGAGATGATGAATTAATGATAAATGTTTACCCTTCTCCTAAAGTTTGTCTTACCCATAAGCATCCCTTAGAGAAAGAAGATGAAATAATAAGCAATTTCCTTAATTCTCTCTCCCCTAAAGATCATATTGAACATATTTTGAGGAAAGAGGATGATTTTAACATATCTATTGATGTTCTCCCTCCTAAGGATGAGGAATTAATAAACAATGTTATCTCCTCTCCCGAAATTGACAATACTTCAAGCATTCCTTTCAACCACTTCACTATTTGGGATGAACCATTAGAAGAAGGTATAGATTATTCTCTACCCCTAGCCAAAGGGGATGAAATCAAGATTGAAAACTCCCTTGATAGTTTCTCGCCTTCCTTGAATCTCAATTATTCTCCCTCTAAAAATAAAGCATCTCCCTCTCCTCAACTTGGTTCTACTCATAAGGATACCCTAGTTCAAAGTAAGATGGTTAACATCTCTTTCAAAGATCTCCTTCACAAAAGTGAGACTTTAGAGAGTAATGTTGATCCTTCTCCTAGAGAGTTTATTCCCCATGTAGATCCTTTGATGATAGAGGATGATATGACCTTTCCTAGTATTACTCTTCCTACTGGAACATCAATGCCTACCCCTTGTCTCTCTCCTAAAATTGATTTAATCTGTGATAAGATTTTAGTGCAAGAGAAGACTATAAATAATTCTTCCAACACTTTTGTTCATTCCTCTAAACCATCCTCAATCAATTTGATACATGTGAATGAAACACCTAACAAACCTCTCTTCATTGTCCAAGGTGCTTGTCCTTCTCAAAATTCTCAACCTTTAAATAAGCCTATCTTAGTGGTTCAAGGTGGTTATGCTAATGATTCTTTTTGCAGTCCTAACAAACCTATTATTACTGTGCAAGGAGGTTATTCTACTAAGAGCCCTTATGAGTATGCTAAGCAACTGACTAGAGAGAATTATAATGCGGTTGCTCACACCTATAACACAAGAAACAATAGGCAACCTAATCCTCCTCCAGTTATCCCAACTTCACTTCCTCCTTCCCAACCTATTCTTCCTCAAGCTCCTCATATTTCACAAGTTCTTGGTAAGGAATATGAGGTTATAGAACAACTTAAAGCTACCCCTGCTAAGATATCCCTTTGGGATTTGATCCAAACTTCTTCCGCTCATCATGGAATGTTACAAGATGCCTTGAAAGATTTGAATGTTCCTCCACCTAATACATCTAGTAATATAGTGTCTTTGGTTAACTCTATGATGAATCCTAAATCTCAAATTGTGTTTACTCAAGATGAACTACCTACCAGTGAAATTCAACATCAATATGATCCCTTGATGATTGTGGTTATCATAAATGACACTGCTATAAGACGAACACTGGTAGATAATGGCTCTGGCCTTAATGTGTGTAGCATTAATCTATTGCATAAGATGAATGTGGATACATCCCTTATTGAGCCTGACTCTCGTCCCATTTGAGGCTTTGATAATGTAGCTAAGTCTTCATTAGGTATTATCACCTTACCCATCACAGTGGGACTTGTTACTCTGGCTACTCCTATCCATGTTATGTCGGGAAATCTAACATACAACTTGTTATTAGGGAGACCTTGGATTCATAGTATGCAAGCTGTCCCCTCTACATTGCATAGACAAGTTAAATTTATTTATAATAATAAGACATATACCTTGATAGGTGATACTAATTTTCAAGCTTGTTTGCAAACATCTACTTCCAAAGGGAATTATTCTAAGCCTTCCTCTTCTAGTGATGACTCATTAAACAAGATACCTATGGATGAATCATCACCCTCTGATAATCAAAATTCTTTGAATGAGTCTGAAGTTCCTGAAGAAGACTCTTCTCAACTTGAACCTACACATGAAAAGGCTTTTGACCCTAAGAAGGTCCTCGCAGAAGACGATTGGGGATCTCTTGATTTTAATCCCACCTTTGTAGGTGAGTATAGGGTTCCTCCTAGAGAGCTTAAAGTTAAAAAGAAGGAAGAAACTAGAGATCAATCAGTCTTACCTGAACCTATGAGCAATAATTTTGTGGCCGCTTCTCAAACTTCTTCTCCTCACACCTCTAATTCTGAAGGATTTGATTCTTTGTCTTATGAAAAACATCCTTCTCTTTCTGAAATGGCTAATCGTTATGGTCGTGGTTTTCATATTTTGGCTAAGAGTGGCTATAGTGGAAATGGTTGTGGCACAAATGAACAAGGAATTAAAGTTCCTTTAGAACATAACATGCATGAATATTCATTTGGACTTGGATATAATCTTTCTAAGCCCACCAAAGCATCTAAAAGACCATCTCTCAATGTGAATGCTATATTTAGTAGTGATGATGATCTCACTTCAACTAAATCATCTTCTACTTCTATCAACTCTCATTCCCCTCATAAGGAAATCTTGGTGATGAACAAATCTCTTTATGACTCCCCTCAAATTTCTAAATCCACTTGTGAATCTTTATCTCCTATTCATCATAAAGTCCTTTCCTCCAGGGATAAGGCTCTAATAGATTACACTCATCCCTCTTCTAAGATTTCTTGTGACTTTTCTTCTTCAATTTTTATCATTTTATACATGTTTTTGATCTCACTTATAGTTGAGCATTTAGCATGTCATATTCAAATACCTCATTCAATCTATCATGTCTTTAAATAACATTAATGGCTATTATGTTGCTCATCATTATGTGACATTGGTAGCTCATTTACTGGGGGCTCATTGTCATTCATGATGGTACAATTTCAAGTGCAATCATATTTTTGAAGCAACATAATAGCCTAATTTTTCTATGTTATCTCTTGTTCCTATGAGGTAATAGTGTGGAAATATTCATCATCTTTGCTTTAGAATTCTCTTTTCCTAGATATGGGAGAAGATGTGTATTCTCTTTCTTATCCTACCCACTTCTTGTAAGGAGCATTTTACATACACTAATGTCTTGCTTGCATGAACTCATATGAGTATGTAGCACATTTTTCTTATGTCTAAATCTCTCCCTAGAAGATTGTGTAAGTCCTTCTCATTGTCCTTATCCTTGGGAGGCAATGATCTTTCCTTATTTTTTATCTAAGGATCCACTTTTTCCTATTTTCGTGGATGGTGTGAACTTTATTACTTGATGTTATTCCTTGTATGCATTTGTTGTTGTTTGTTGAAGGATTCTCTCTTACAAGAGGTGTAAGTCCTTGACTACAACCTCTTTTGCACTTGGTAAAATACATCCATAATGAATTCACTCTCCCAATTGGGTTAAAAAGAGATTCATCCTTCATTAAGAATCACTTTCACCTCGCAAAAGAAGGAAGTATTGCATTCTTATTCTCTTCTTTGTCTTATTCTAGAGAATGTTATATTTGTCTAAGACAATTCCTCTCACGGACAGGTGTCTTTTGTACAAAGATCTCCTCTCCTCTAAGGATCTCCTTTACACATACTACATGATATCCCTTTTTGACTAACTTATCCTTGCTTAAAGAGTGCAAAAACTCCCTTGCTTGGATCTATGACATTGTTGCATTTTTGGGCTATCTTCTTTTGTGATGAAGGTAGGTATCCTTGTTCTACTTTACTTATGACATAAACATTACACTTTTTGAGCAATGGGTCATTCTTAGAACCAGAGCACAGACTCTTAGAGCGAGATGTCTACATTTTTCTTTTATGCAAGGTGATTATTCTCGGAACCAGAGCACAGACTCTTAGAGCGAGATGTCACGCTTTTGTACTATACATATACAGGTTGTAGCATACTTGGGCATAGACTCCTATGAGGTGCTTCTAACCTCACTTACACACACATGCACGAGGTTGAGTGGAACTAGCAGCATAAGGCTAGACTTTCTCACTCTCCTCCCTTACATGGATCACCTAGACAGACTCTAGGGGCTAGTTTTCCATGTCCTTTTTCCCATGGATCACCTAGACAAGATCTAGGGGTGAGAAGTCCATGTTTTCTCTCTCACTATTCTTCTCATGGATCACCAATTTGTGTATTCATGCTTTTTTCCTTTCTTTTCTTCTCTTTGCATTTTGTTTCCATTTACATCCTTCATCTTGTGTTAGAGAACTCTCAAATCCTCACACTCTTTGTTGTGTTAGAATTGAGATTTGGTCCTCTTTCTAAATGATTCTCCATTAGTTTTTGATCTCATATCGAATCCTCTTGTGAGCATTTGTCATCAATATTCTTTAACAATTCAAAGTGGTAAACATGATACCCTGTTTCAACTCACTAAAATTAGCAAGCCAAAACAGGGGGGGCATATAGCTACCCTCAAATTTTCATCACCTTCCTTAGTAAGCATTAGGTGATTTTGTGATCTAACGTGTGTTTTGTAGGGTGCAGTTCCTAACTGTGTACTACAGATACCGCTGGGGGCTTCGTTCGACAGACTTATGGATATATCCTTTTTCAAATAATGTTTACTTTTCTATGCTTTAGCTTGCATATGCACGTAGTGTTCATATGACCGCTAAAGTGGGGGCTAAATGTAGCGTCGTAAATTGTACGCACTTGCTAGGGTGGTACAATTTCACACCTAGTTTAGCACCCGCCTTGGCGCATTTTGCATTTTGCATTGCATTTCCCCTTTAGCACTTAATTAATTAAATTAATTATGTCTAAGGTCTTATTTCATCATCTTCCACATCATAAAGTTGGGCCCTTTCATTAAAAGTGTGCCCCTTTCATTTGATTCCTCCAATACATCATTTAATCAAAAACCCTAATTAGGTCCTATTTTGAACTTGGGGGCTTGATTTCAGGGGTCAAAACATCTCGAAATCACCTGTAACTTCGGATTTCTCTCTAAAATCATCATATCCGACGACCCTGAAAATTTGGTGAAAAGTTGTCCGGACCATGGCGCCCGGCATGCACATGGTCCCGGACATTTTTCCCGAAATTTTAGGAGCACGATCCAATCATAAAATAAAGCTTAACCCCAAGAAATTGGTGGGAGATTCAATCTCTAGGTCAGCCAAAAGTTGAAATTAAGACCTAGGGTTTCATATATAAGAGCTCTCTTTCTTCATTTGAAAGAGGGGAATTTTGGTTTCAAGGACCTCATATGCAGTGAAAGAGAAGATCTTTGAAGACTTCAACAACATTCAACATCCATCTATCAAGCATTCATCAATTTCATTCATCCATTTAGGGCTTTGAAGGCATTGAAGAGCAATAAGGGATCACTGACTGAAGATTGGCTTGTACCCCTCCCTTGGGGTTGGGTATGATTTCATGTTGTTTTCATGTCTTTGCATAAGCTTCAACATATCATTTGTATTCATGCTTTAGATCACTTTGCATCTTGATTTGGAGCATTTACATTATCATTTACAAGCAATTAAGGTTTACTTTCTAGGTTGCTCTAGCTTGCTTACTTTCATTTTAGGATCTTGCACATGCACAAGATCTGCACACACACTACTTTTACAATACAACTTGGCTATTCGTGGAGGTGGAAATCACCAAAGTGGGGGTTTGACTAAGGCAAAACCCTATATAGCCGCCCAAAACACCTTTTCAGATATAAGTGCAGGTTTCGGGATTCGAACGACGCCGCAAGTTGCAGATCCGACGGAAGCAGATGGAGACTGAACTACACACCAAATTTCAAGGCAAAAGACCAGGACAGGGGCGTGGGGCACCCTGGTCCTGCCAGGACAGGGGCGCTGGGCACCCTGGTCCCTAGGACAGGGGTGCTGGGCACCCTAGTCCTTCTGTCAGACAGCAAGTTTCAACATTTTTGACAGCTTTTCAGGTTGCAAAACAGCAGTTTCAGGAGCAGTTTCAGGGGCAGAATCAGGACAGTGGTGCCCACGCCCCCGTCCCGAATATTTTCACTCAGATTTTAACACCAGGTATGCATTTACATTCTTGTCTTGTCCTTGTGTTTACAGCTTTCCATTGTTTAAGTTCAATTCTGCAATCTTGTTATTAGTTCATACTTGCACTCTAGGGCTAGTAGTTGAACTTGCATCATTTTATCTATCATTTGCAACAAAGGAATAGAAATCCTAATAGGTAGCCCGTGGCTCTCTCTTCCACAAAAAGAAGTAACCAATTGTGTGATACCTCTAGGCTCTTTCGTATTCCATAATTGTGTGATTGAAAGTGAGATTAGGGCATGTTTGCTTAGTGTCACTTTTTCCCCCACACAACGGTATGCACTTGTCTCAGGATATGATCAGCTTAAGATCAAGGAGGACGATCCAAGTCATGCATGAAAGGAGATAATCTTTGTCTATTCCACAAGCAATACTCTGGTCGACTTGACCCTTATATCAAGTCGTTTGTATTAACTTGCTATATAAAATCCATGTAAGGAATACTCAGGTCATCTTGAATCATTGTGTCAAGATGCTTGTATTCTCTTCCAACATTTTAAATCTCAATGATGAAAATAAAGCACTATGGATCGTCATTCCATCTCATCTATATATACTGCATTCCGTTGCATTCCAACCATCCATACATTCATAATAGCTGCATATCATGCATACATAGTCATAATAATGCATAATCTATTTTCCTCTTCTTCCATAGGAATGAGTCATAGGTCCTCCATTTCTTCTAACATCGAACCCCCCCAACCCTCCCCATCTCGATAATCAACATCACATACCCTTCATCATTTCGCATCAACCCAATCAAGCCACGTTCATCACCATCCATCTCTCATAGGAGGGATTGTGTTTCCCATCCTCATTCATCCACACAATCAAGCAAGTTACTCTGTCTACACAGATACATCGACTCACACACACCTAGACTATCAACAGATACTCTGATCAAGTATCTTCGGGTCTCAACAGGTAATCGATCATGGTAATCCTAGACTACATCAGGCATTTATCATAATGGCCTAGTCTCAACGGGGCTACTATGATTAACCACAACCATCCATCACCCGCACACACTATCAATTGATCAACCAATCAAACACAATCTAACGAACAATTACATCAATTGTCTAAGTCTCAACGAGTATTTTTTCTTCATATACCTTGACTTCATCGGGCAATTGCATCAATTGCCTAAGTCTCATCAGGTCACTTTGATTCACTTACTCAGACTTTATCTTGTCCAAGCAAACAACTAGCATCAACTGTCATGCTTTGACTTGACCGGGGCAATTCAACCGATTGCACCAGATTGTTCAACCAATTTTGATCAATTGTATAGCATCACACAAAAGAACAACCATCACATTTTCACTGTATCTCCTGCATGACCTAAGGGTACTCACTGGCTTGATGTTTCTCCATTTTATCTCCGATTTCTTCTATTTTTCACCCACGTTGCTAACTTCTTCTCTTCTAAAACCCTGCCAATTTTCATTCTTTTTCGAGAGATCGTCCGATTTTTTGAAATTTTTCGGCCCGTCTCTCGAGGGGGCATACCACCCATTAAATTTACATTTTATGGGGCATTTCTTCACACCTATTTTTCTTTCTTTGAAACGATGTGATAAACCGCACCGTCTCAAAGAGGGGCAAATGTAGTCACACAAATCTGTCCAACTTAATTAAATAAATATTCGCTATTTATTTGATTAAAAATGCACTAGCCACCAGTTAATTAAATTAATATTTAATTAATTCATCTCCAAACATTCTTCTATTAATTAAATAAATTATTCAATTTATTTTAATTAATTCATTAAATCAAATTCAAATTAATTAAATAAATAAAATATATTTATTTAATTAAAATCCCCTATTCTACTTTTAAATAAATTAAATAAAACATTTATTTAAATCATTATCCCCCCCCACTTGCATTTTCCTACAAATGCAACTTGCACACATTTATTGAAATAAATGAATTTTTATTTTAATAAAATCCTATTTTCCCTCACCCACCAAATCCACTTGCAAAATCTAATCCCCTTCTAGATTCTTCTAACCCCTTCCTAATTAGCCTAATCCATCCCCTAATTATTGTCACATTCCTAAGCAAAATGGAGTCACTTCTCAAAGACTCCAAAGTCTTTGAAAAGCATTTAATGCTTTGTGTGTTCAAACAAATTAACCCCCAAAGTTTTCCAAGACCACTAATGGCTCTTACATGACCATTTATGGCTCTTACATAACCATTTATGGTTATTTCAAACTTGTCCCCCCAAACATTTATTGTTTTGACCATATTCATCCATTTCACATTTGCACAAGAGTTTATCCATTGGATAAAAGCTTTATTCTTTGAATAAAGAGTTTATTCATTCAACCAACCTTGACTTTAACTTCCAAAGTCATGTCAAGCATTTAATGCTTATTCTCTCTCCTCTCAACCTATCTCACATTGACACTTGTCATCCTGAGATTGGGTTGAAAGCCCTCACATGGATTTGAAATCATTCAATTCTGACCCTTGTTGAGATTGCTCAATCTCAACCATCCATTGCTCCATTTTTCCTATAAATAGAGCCCATTTCTTCATAATCCAGATCCTAAAAACTTACATGCATTTAAGCTATTGTCATTTTAGAGAGCATTTTAGCATAATCATCTAATATCTTGTTATTTTGGTTAAAATATATCAGTTTAGCATCAATAGCATAGCATTAGCTTTTTATTTAACATTCAAAGCTCAATACTACAATCCCAATCCTCCATAAGCATCCATAGTGCAAAAAGCTGCTGAGAGCTACACTATTTTGGAACTTGGAGAGGAGAGGAACAAGGGAGAAAGGAACCAAAACCATGCTAAGAGGCATTTGGAGATGCCTCATTATCTGTGCTTCTTTAGTTAGATATATTTGCATGTTTTTAGTATCTATCTTGATATGCCTTTTTAGATTAGTTTTTGATTGACTAAACGTTAACAATCTAATGGTTTTGTGTCTTTTTGTGTTGTTGATCATTTACTAACCTTGTGCCATTTAGGAGGGCATCACTTTGTTTTACCTATTAAGCATATGAAGGTTCTATGTTTTATGCTTGTCTATAAAACATATTGAACTCACTGTTGTGAAGATCCGATGGTTAAGTTTACCTGTTTAAGCATGAGAATATAATGATACAGTAGTTTTGAGCTAAGAGGGTAGCTTATTGAATGACCGGTTCATGACTAAGTGAGTTGTACTGGATGTTACCGATTGCACTCTGTTTTACCGGTATCCCTGCTTGTCAGTCATTTGGGGTATTTGCTGTCAAACCGGTTTTGGACTGTATTTGTGTTTGTATTGATTCACCCCCCCCTCTCAGTACCAGTTTGGTACTTGTGGTTCATCATTGAGTTATCACCCAAATCATACCCTTGAACATGCAACACCACCAAAAATCTTGCCAAGATCATCTGCAGTACACTATACCACCAAAAATGTTTCATAACATGAAGAAAATCATAGGACCCATAAGATACTCAATAGCATGCACAATGATCAATGCAAACCAATAAAAAAAATAGGAAATGATTAGGAAACACCAACAAGCATGTTGGAACCATCTGCAATGGCTGTACCAACACCACTTAATCAAATCTTCATCGATCAACATGTTGATACTCAAGAACACTCAACCAAAAACTGGGACTAGAAAGATAACTTGCGGAGCACCAAATCACGAACCATCTGAATTGAAGATACACATGGACATCCCAAACACTCTCCCAAATCTGCAACTCAAGTTATAATCATTCTACAATGGATCAAATACCAGAACACTACAACACAGAACACTAAAAAACCAATCCTCATACCAGAATCCATAACTCAATCAAATCACCACATAACATCATGAAACCAACACTGAATTAGGTATTTCTAGTTTATTCAACATATCAAATAGATAAACCAACCAGATCAACTCTCTACAATCATGAAACACCAAAACACAGGAATATGTTGACATCAATGACAACAACATATCCTAGAAGCAACAATATCCAACAACTTGTCCCTTAGTTTCTAATTTTTTTGTAGTTTTAGTATTTTTGGTTAGTTTGAAGGTTGGATTAGCGATGATTACAAGAAAATTCACATTTACAAACCATCTTTTTGCGTATGTGTTTATGTCTGATTTTATGTTTTGCGAGTTTCAGGATTTTTTATGTTTGTGTTAGTTAAAACCACATCTACGAGCTATAGTCTTGTGTCTAAAATTTCTGGCATGTCTATGCATATTAAAATCATGTTTGTGAAATATATTTCCACATCTATGACCTATTTTTTGTGTCCTTGTCACTTATATCTGTGTCTATGTTTATATTTTGTGTCTTTGTTTTTAGTTGTTTGAATTGTTGCAGGTTCGGCTTTTATCGCATCTGCGTTTATTCTTCCTATATTTGGAAGGTATAAGCGCATTTTTGCTCCTTGCATTTTCAGTCTTTCAGTTTTAGTCTTTTCTTTTAAGGTTTTCAAATTTGGTTTTTCCCTAACCTCTTGCTTCGATTAACAAAGTGGTGCAGTTGGTCAAAAGCAAAAAAAACAAAGAACCATATTGTTGAAGACCCCTTTTCATATTTTGATTTGTATTTTTTAAAATTTACCTAACAAGTGTGCTTGTGGGTGGAGGTGATTATTCAAAACTACTAATCCTTTTGTTGCAAGGGTAATTTAAGTGTGTGTCTTCGCATTTCACTTCCTAGTCTAATTAGAGCTCACACCATTTTCATTTTCGGGTTAAAGAACTTGTTTGAAGTGTTTACTTCTTTTTTACACACTTTATGTTCAACCCTAAAGTGATAACAAAAGTATCCTCTCCCCTCACCTCCATTGGACCTTGGGTGTAAGCGAAATTGTTATTACTTTATTTGTTTAGGTAGAAGGGTTTGCCTCCCAAGTAGCCCATAATGCCAAGTGAGAGGGAACGACCCAAGCAATACTTTCTTTACCCCGCTATATAAATTAATACATTAGATGAAAGTTGTGGCAACTTGGTGACATGTATCTACGCCAATATTTTTCCCTTAGTATCCACACTTGTGTGAGATGCGTTTAAAAATCCTCTCGAGGAATAGGAATGGGTTCTTAAATGAGTCGTCACTGCATGGGTAGACACCAAGGACCACTGAAGTTCCCCCACTAGATACCTTTTGTTTTAGAGGCCAAAAATCCATACATTTGATAATTTAGGGTGTCCAAATTGTACCCCATAGATACCCCTCATGTACCCACTCAGGATGAGATAGGAATTCCTTGATTATCTTTAGATCTTCAAGGTAAGATAATCTAGTGTGCCTGAGAAGTGAGT
The DNA here is from genome assembly GCF_030272615.1 of Cryptomeria japonica. NCBI lineage: Eukaryota > Viridiplantae > Streptophyta > Pinopsida > Cupressales > Cupressaceae > Cryptomeria > Cryptomeria japonica. The sequence continues at coordinate 25,136,557 of NC_081414.1, forward strand.
ATCATGGTGGGGGATTCAATGCTACCAGAATCTCTAGTTATCCTCTTGTTTGAGGTATTTCTATGTCAGGGGGGCCCATTGAATGGTTTCTCTTTCCATCCTAGGTTGTGCATATTTTCAAGTGTCTTAAATTTGTGTTATACCAGTAGAAATCTTTTGACCATACACATTATAATCAAAATTGGATAAAACACTTTCAAATATTGTGTCTTCATTGTTTGTCATGTTTTCTTGCCACAAGATATTCAACATTAAGATTTGGTCACACTCAACAATTGCAAAATTAAGGACAAACTAAAAAAAATTGCTAGAAACATGTTTGTGTCAGCTATCAACGCGTCTTTGATCATTTTGGCCGCGTCTCGGTACTTTCCTGGCGCATATTTGAACAAAGAAAACGAAAAAAATTGTTAAAACATTAGAAAACATGTCTATGTCAAATGAAACTATCTATGTTTGAAAATTGCATATGCGTTGGGCAGAATTGCGTATTTGATTCTTCAAAAACAAGAATATTGCATCAATTGGTTAAAACATCTCTTTGTTTTAAAACAACACCTGCATAGAAAATTAATACATCTGAGTTGTTTAAAACTGCGTCTATAAACTTAACAATTCTCAATAGTGAGAAAATGTGTCTGTGCAGGGTAGAATTGTGTTTGTGTTTTAGGGATTGAAAATTGTCAAAATAGTTTAAAAAACGCATTTGTGTGGGTTGCAATCGCGTTTGTGAACACATGTGTATGTGTTCTGAGATCAAAAGAACTTCTAAGGCAATATTTCCTAGGGATTCATTTTTAGTCAACCAGTCTTTATCACTGCTTTGTCACACATTTTTAGTCATTTCAGTCACCATTTGTAGTCCTCATACACACTTTTCAAACTAGAGTCAAAATGTTGCTTTGTGGTCCTAATCATATCTTGCAAACATACTACAACATGTTACTAAGTGGTTCCACATCAGATCTATCATCTTAGGGTCCCATTTGGTTCTCTTTAGTCAAGGTCAACTTACCTCATCAAGAGATCTATCATCTCTTTGGAAGCCACACCTTACTTTAGAACACTTATCTTGGACTTACACTTTTGGACATTGCAAGACAACTCTAGATTCTCATTTTTCATCTCATATTCCCCCTTGGTCTTCCATAGTCTTCACATTTGCTTTCATTCTTTCATTTTAGCCAAGGTTTTGTTCATGGTTGAAACTCATTCACAAAAGTATAGAAGAGAAGCCGAGGAAGCTCTAAGATCTCTCAACATGAGTACCTATAAGATTGAAAGAGAAAAATTTTACAACCCACAAAATTTTGAGAATCGTAGTAGTCCACAAGAAAATGACAATAACAATGATAATGATAATGAATCCATCACTTCCGTAGATGTTGAAGAGACTATAATTGATCCAAGGTTCAATAGAATGGTTGAGAAAATCATGAGAAGGTACCATCAATATTTCTTTCAATTAATGGGACAAAATGAAACAAGGCAACCTCATGATTTTGCTATGTCACAAATTTTGGAGGAGAATCCTAATCAAGTAAATCAAGCATATATGAATCCTAGAGGACATAATGGTGGTAAGAGGAGAGAACATCTTGTGCCCAAGTCATCCTCATCTTTATTTCAAAAACTTGAAGTGACCAACACTCGTGCTCTTACCAATTTTGCTAGAAAGTCTCATTAACAACTCCATAGTCGTGCTCTTGCATGGTGAAGAAATACTCATACACATGATCAACAACATGATGCCAATACATATCATTATACCCAAGGGAATATTCAAAATCATGACACAAGGAGACCCCATGTCAAATCTAGGGGCAATACTCAAGATCATTCCCATGATATCTCTTATCCTCATGGTCATGACATGTACAATCGAACTAGGCCTAGTGCTCCTCAATATAATACCATACCAAGTGGTCCCTATGCTAGCTACAACTATGTTTCTCCTCCATACGAGCACATCTATGACCAATATCATCCATACATGCATTATATCCCTCCTCCTCCACCCGGTGGCTCAGGCATGGGACCAACTCAAAGAGATATGACACCACCTAAGAATGACTTGCAACAACAAATCAAGGACTTGAAAAAAAAAATGGTAGATATGCTGGCACCAAAGAAAGAATACATAATGAAGGACGTATTTCCTTATTCATTTGACAGAAGTATTCCAATGCCTCCTTTCCCTCCACATTTTGTGACACCAAAATTTGACAAGTATAGAGACAAGGGAGATCCTAAGGCACATATAAGGGAATTTTTTCATAGCATGCATTGAGGTAGCAAGAGAAGAAACATATTTGATGAGACTAGTCCCACAATGTTTAGGTGGACAAGTTATGGAATGGTTCTCTCAACTCCCGCCTGTAATCAATTCATGGAGTGATCTAGTAGAAGTTTCACATAACACTTCTCATACAATATTGAAACAAATGTATCAGTGACTACTTTGTGCAATACCAAATAAAAAAATGGAGAATCATTTGCATCATTCTTACAATGATGGAGAAGTTTAGCTAGTCGATGCTCTTGTGACATCCCACAAAAATAAATGGTGGAAATTTTTACTCAAAATGTTAATAAGGACATTGGATATGAATTAAGAAAAGCTTGTTTGTCCACTTTTAAGGAAGTCATTGAAAAAGGATTGACAATCGAAAAAGTCCTTATTGAGCAAGGTACTATTAAGCTATTCAAGGACAAAAAAGATGAATCCAATGGGAAAGATAAACCTCACTTTTGGAACAAAAACAAGAACACAATTAACAATAGGGTAGTAGATGCAAACATGGTAAAACCAAACATGAATTTCCTCGACGCAAGTTCATCCAATTCCAATAATCAAGTGAATTCTCAAAGGCCATCAAAGCCTCCAAGAAAATATACTCCATTAGGAGAGCCAATTGAGACAATATTTAAGAAATTGGTTCCAAACAAACTTATAACAATACCAAACAATCCACCTTATGAACCAAAAGTAAAACCTGCATGGTGGAATGATGATGAGTTTTCTGAGTATCACAAGAGAAAAGAACATAAGACTAACAATTATCATAGATTGAAGAACATCATACAAGATCTTATTGACAAGGGTGATATAGAAGTTGATGGTCACACTTCCAATAAGGAACATGAGATGTTTAAGGAACCATTCCCAAATCATGATAAGGGAAAATCTTCTAAATAAAATAACAATACCAATTATACTATTGCAGCATATGATTATACTGTCAACCACATTTCAAAGGACAATCATGTTTCAACCATTATTATAAAGGACAAAACTCTTGAAGGTCCTACCCGAAGGAGTAAATTTGTTTTGAAAGGCATTGGACCATCCTCTTCATCCTTTAATGATGAAACCCCTGAATGCAATGTTACAACTTGACGGGGTAAAGTCACCTTAAAAGGTGTTCTATCCAAGACCACAACTTCATCATCTATCAAAAATGAGTATGACCCTGTAGAACAATTAGGTAAGACACTCACCTTTATCTCCATCCTTGAGTTATTTCATATCTCTCCTTCACACAAGTCTATTCTTGACAAAGCATTGAGATTAGCCTATGTTCCCACTGGTCTGAACATGGACTAGTTTCAAGCCATTATGGGATACCTTTGCACTCCCCATTTCCTTATATTCATAGAAGTCGATGACGCATCTCCATGTCAACCACACAATACGCCTCTCCAGATTGAAGCTTTTCCCCATAAGAATCATATCAAATGAGTCTTGATGGATGGAGGAGTGGGTCTAAATATTTTCACATTGAAAATAATCTTACAATTGGGATACTCTAAACAAACTGTGGATTCAAGAAATAAATTTACTATTAAAGCATATGATGACAAAGAACAGTCATCCAAAGGAACAATCACCTTACCTTTAAGTGTTGGGCCATTGACTAAGGATGTTGTTTGATAAGTCCTTTATCTTGATCTTACATATAACATACATATGGGATGTCCATGGATACATGAAATGAGGGCAATGCCATCAACATATCACAAATGTATCAAATTTCCATACAATGGATTTGAAGTGATAGTCAAAGGTTATTCAAATTCATTCATATAGTGTAACAACTTGCGACCAAGACCAGAAGTAATAGTCCCAATTAATAGAGAAGTAACTCCATCGTCAACATATGTTAACCCAGAATCATTGAAAGCTTCTACATCAAAACAAGGAGAGCTAAAAGGAAAATGCAAAGATAAAGGCATAGCAGAATATAGTTTGAATCAAACCATGTACATAAGATAGCTAATGGACTCTCCTAAGGACTATGGATGACCGCGTCCTTCAAAGAAAATATTTGAAATTATCATAAAATTAGATCCCACTAGATTCAATAAATGGGGTGAGATGGAAGAGGGAGACCTTTATAAAATGATTTATATAAAACTTGAAGAATAATCTAAAAAAGACCACATCACAATACCATGTGAAAACTATGGAAAAGGTTTTAAGCTCTTACAAAAGTTTAGATATGGTGTAAAATCCCTTGGATTACAAAATAAAGGTATTGTTGAGATGTTGCAACTAGAGCTAGTACCAAAGAAGCAGCACACTAAAGGACTTGGATTTTCACCATTAAGGTTGTGTGCTCTTAATTCCCAAACAACATTACAAATCACAAGTTATACCTCCACTAATGACTAACAACATAAAAAATGCTATTCCACGGATTCTAATGAATGGGAATTGGGTTTAGATAAGTCATCCAATGATTATGAACTTATGGAAACATTCAAAGAACTGGGAGAGCCCATGGAAGAAGAGAAGTTTAAAAAATAATTTAGAGTTGGTCAAACAACATTATCAGATTCTACATCTCAAGACCAAAAAGATAGTGGAGAACCATGGATAAAAACATTTTGGCATCCCAAGCCCTCTACGTCTTGAAGCTCTAGGTCAAAACCACATAGAGTGAAGACTCCCATTGTTGAGTGTCTTTCTAGTGACATCGATTTGGATTCATTTACAATCAAGACTGATGAGCAGAGTGCTAGAAATTACCCTAATGATTGCATTGAAATAGCTGAAGGCTCTTGTGTCTTTACCCTCACACCTATTGACTTTGAACACACCAATGGCCTTCCCCTTATTGATCCACAACTCATTGACTGGGACCAACAAGGACCTCCATAACTTGACACATTTAAAAATGATGAGGCCTTTATTCACTACATTGGCATACGAGATGATCTTCCACTTGGGGACCACAAAGTAGGATACATCATAGAAATCGATAACATGGCATATTTTGGAGAGGGTGCCAAACCTTCTAGTCACAAAAGTATAAAAATAAAAACAAATCATGGGTCTTATAGTGAAAACCACACTATGACACTATTTGGCCCAAAAAAAGTAAAAATAAAGGACGCATCGAACAGTGAAAACTTCTCTGAAGTGCCTGAGGATGGAAGGTTTGACACTCTTCCCATGACATCATATGAAGAAAAATCATCAATGCTTATTGAAGAAACTATCAAGACAAATATTGGAACCATAGAGGTACCACACAACATCTTCTTAGCACAGTCTTTGACATAGATTGAAAGACCAAAGTTCATAACATTCTTTATAGAGCACCAAATTAATTTTGCATGGTCATATGCCAACATGCTTGTACTAGATACTGACTTAGTTATGCATCATTTGACAGTCACTCTAGGTGCCAAGCAGGTAAAACAAAAACTTTGCAAGATGCATCCCCAAGTGACACTACTCATGAAAGTGGAACTTGAGAAACTATTGGGTGTTGGCTTCATTAGACCGATTGACTTCCCTTAGTGGATTTCCAATCTTGTACCTATCAGAAAACTAGACAATAGCATCAGAATATGCCCATACTTTAGATATATTATAAGGCTTGTCCCAAAGATTATTTTCCATTGCCAAACATTGATCTAATAGTTGATCTCATAGTCGGTCATGCAATGCTATCAGTCAGGGATGGATTCTCCAAGTATAATAAAATCAAAATAGCACCCGAAGACCAGCATAAAACAATATTTACATGTCCTTGGGGTACCTTTTGTTTGAACATCATACCCTTTGGAATAAAGAATGTAGGTGCGACATATCAACGAGCAATGACAACCATCTTTCATGATCTCATGCATGTCACTGTGGAAAACTACATTGATGATCTCTTGGGTAAATCAATCACAAGGGAAACACATTTGGATACTATATCAGTAGTCTTTGATTGTTTGGAAAATTACAAAGTCAAATTAAATCCCAAGAAGTGTGTCTTTGGGGTGACCTCCAGGAAGCTCCTTGGATACATTATCTCACAAAGGAGAATTGAAGCAAATCCAGCAAAAGTCATAACCATATTGGAAATGCCACCTCCAAAAAATATCAGCCAACTTTGATCTCTACAAGGAATACTTCAATCAATACATAGATTCATAACATAGCTTGCAGATAAATGTCATCCTTTTCAGCATTTACTTTGTGCAAGAATATCAAGTTCAAATGAGATAACAAGTGTCAACAAGCCTTTTAGATTCTCAAAGACTATCTTTTAACTCCACTAGTATTGATGCCACCTATTCAAGGAAAACCCCTATTACACTACATATCAACTACATAGATAGCACTGGGGGTGCTCTTGGAACAACAAGATCATGATGGTAAAGAGCGAGCTATATATTACATCAGTCAAACATTGGTTGTTTATGAGCTTAATTACAATTCAATAGTGTGTGTGTGTCTTATTGTGGTTTTTGCTTCACAGAAATTGTGTCATTACATGCTAACTCACAAGACAAAGCTCATTGCAAGAAAATATCCACTCAAATACCTTTTCAACAAGGCAACACTTATAGAAAGACTAGCTAAATGGGTTATGATGTTGAGTGAGTTTGATATTGAATATGTCAACCAAAAATTCATTAAGGGACAAGCCATTGTAGATCAACTAGTAGATGCACCAATGATCAATGACACTCCCATTATTTCAGAACTCCCAGATGAATATATCTTCATGGTGACAAATTCAAAGCCTTAGAAACTATATTTTGAAGGTTCATATACGTAACATGGTGCAGGAGTTGGTATCCTCTTTATTATACCTCAAGGGAATTCCATTCCTAAGTCATATTGATTATCATTCACTTGCACAAACTGTTAGGCCCAATATGGAAAGCTAATGTACTAAGAGGGGAGGGGTGAATCAGTACTTCAAAACTTTTCTTGAATAATAACTTTACTGTTATGCATAAATAGAATAGTGCAGTAACATAAAATAAAGTTAAAACAGGTAGATAACAGTCATACATGATTCACTCCATAACACATATATTTTGGTTATGCGGAAACTCTTGGTTAGAGAGAAAAACTGCGGTGGGGATGGCACCCACAACTTCACTATTGCAATAATAAAGAGTGCTCAGTTAGAGCTACATTTGAGCTATTTCTGATAGCTTACCCTATTAGGAGTAACAAGATCTGTTAGATCTACCTTGCTAAAGGATTTTACAACATTTATTCTGAATGTTGCACCTGGTTAGAGGCTTTACAATTTATAGACTTGATTAGAGTCTTTTACCCTGTTAAAGGTTTCTCTTTCAACTTCACAATATTACAATAAAATCATTACAAATATCTACAACTTTACATCTGAAATGTTATAGCAGATTCTACGTGCTCAGAATAGATTGCCTTGCTTATAGCATACCTCGGTAAACCCTTCTATTTACTCTGTTCTTCGACTGTTCTCTGAAAACCTTCTTGGTGACCTCTGTGTCTCTGTAACAGTCTTCTTACACACATGTACACACCCTTAACCCATACTGTATAAATAGATCTCTTAAGACGGTGATCTAATTCATTGCTTCAATCTAAAAAACAAGATTCCTCGAATGAATAACTATACAAAATATTTCATTGGTTAGATTGATCTCAAAATCATACACAATCTTCTAGTGCAATTTCTAATATAATAACGGTTAGATGTGCCTCGATCTTGTAACACGTTTTCATATGCATGTCCAAGTTCAATGTATCTGGTAACACGTTTCACTCGGTGTGTCATCTTTTCTACTCGATAGTCTCAAAAAGATACTTGGTAGACAGCTCGGTGTATATTGCGTTCTGTGACTGCTTTCCTTTGTAACCGACTAGACTGTGCATACCGACTTCTCTATGTGTACCAACTGCATGATTTGGTAGTGCTAACTGACTAGAATATATAGTATGACTTTGAATATAAAAACTAATGGCAACTTGATAAGTAGTAACAATCTCCCCTTTTGACATTAGTTGAGATGTTTGACAAAAACTACTTTCAAAGTCATAACTCAAAAATCTATATACCTTGCAAAATGACTATACTTAACAGTATATACAATAGTAAATGAAATAGTATATTTAGATATACTCCCCTTATCATTATACTGTACATAACTCTGATTAGTCTGCTCGGTTCTGTGCTTGTGTGCTATGCTTACTCTGCTTATACTCCCCCTATATACAATACTCCGAATACTATATCAAAATTGTATTACCAAAACTCTATTACTCCCCAAATATATTATATAGCTCCCTTTATATAGTATCACTCCCCCTTTTTGACAAACATCAAAAACTTAATTTCCATCTGGGGGCAGTAACTGATCAAAAATAGATTTATACTTTTTTTCGGGCGTCGGTGAGAGCGACTGAGAGTGCATCCTTTACACTTTCTATTAAAGAATTTTGTGCTTGAATATCAACCAATAGTGATATTAAGCCATCAAGAGTGCTTCACTCTCATGTAGTAGATAGGCATGTAGCTTAGTTAATCTATTCTTGAAATGATGAGAGATGAGGAAGGAATAATGTCTGGAGTGTCATTATATCCATCCTAATCTTATGTTCTTCATTTCTGAGTTCCAGTTGTTGAGCCATGAGTTGTTGAAACTTGGTATAAAAATTTTGAACTGAATTTGGCTCTATGGTCAACTTATTTGAGAGATCAGACATCTCTTTCTCAATTGCATCAGTTTTATTCTTGATATCTTTAATGAATATAGAAAATGTGCAAAGTTTCTAGAATAAATAAAGAATATGCTTGAGTTGAGGGGACAACTCAGCAATGAATTTGACAAGCTTGACTTTCCCAATAGCTAGAGCTTTTTGTACCTCTTCAATCATTTTTGCAGTAAGCTCCTTGTCTTTTAGCTTGCTCAAGTACTCAAATGCATCTACTCCAGATCTTTCTATTTGAGTAAGGAGTTCATCCGGTTGAATGTGGATGGCTGCATTGGTTGACACTGTAGCTAAAGGTAGCATATCTGTTAGCAAGGTCTTTACCTTCTGAAGTACTTTATCCTTCTTTTGAATGGTCATTTGTTTTTCTTGTTTTGCCTTTGCTTTGCATAGTTCACTAAAATCAATGAGTGCTTTCCCCTTTAATTTTGAGATATCCACAATGGGCAACACTATTGGTTTAGATAAATCAATTTTGAAACTATGCTTTTTCACCTTCTTCTCTTTACCTTTGGTCGGTTGGACCAAGACAATAGCTTGTGAGGCTTGCTGACCCTTGGTAGGTTGCTCGATAGAGGCGAGACTTTGGTCAGTTCCTATAGCTACTATGGTGTCTTTTGGTGTCTCGGTAGTAGGTGTCTCAACTATTACATTTTCAGTGCTTGATGGTGCATGAGAGGTCTGGTCTTGAGTTGTACCTTCTGTTGCTACAGATTTGTGACCTTCGGTGCCTTGTGCTGTATCTTGAGGAGATTTGGTAGAGACAAGTTGAGTGATCGGAGGATAAGGCTGAACTTGTTCTAGAATATATTTGCTAGATACAAGTTTAGCATATGTGGTGCCTTCTATCATCTCCTGCTCCTGTTCCACTGTATCCATGACATCTTCATCAATTTGAATAGTGTCAGTCAGGTCTTGCTCAGTAGCATCAGGACCGTGCTCGGTGACATCAACGATTTCAACTTTAGATTGTTCATCGACATCTTTTATTTTGAAGATTTCCTACCATTTTTCTTTTGTCTCATTCTCTACATCAATATATAGCCCATTCATCAATTTTAAGGCTCTCTGTTTGACAAGAAATTTTGAATTGTAGGTCATCAAATGTTCTTTTATTTATGCTACAAACATATCAGGAAATAGATGGTCTAGACTTCTTTCTCTGATTTGTTTCTCTGAGTCCATTGCATATTTCCACCTGTTATCAATATGCAAATAAAGTTCGTTTGGAAGTGACTTTACTAGTTCAAATGGAGCTAGCTGAAACTTTAGAAGTGTGCAGATGATAGCTTCTTCAATTTGTCTCTTCTCATCATTATTCCTAGTCTCATACTTGACATATCTAAATTAACCAAATCCACCATATTCTTTTAGATTGGCACAAGAAAATTCAACGCTATGTATATTTACCTTCTTGCTTTTGACAATTTGAAATTTGTTGGCATCCTCAGATTTTGTATCACTAGAATCTTTTGCCAAAATGAGTCTCCGAGTAGATTTCTTATAGGTCTTGGTTACCTTGGGAGCAATAACACTCTTTTGTTTCTTACTCGGTGATGCAGCTGATGCTCTTGTATTAGGTCTCTTTGTTGGAGGAGTCGGTAGGGCCTTTGAAATGTCCAGTTTCTTTCTTTTCAATACTTTACCCTTAGGCAGTTCAGTACTTAATGTTATTGTTGCCTCTTGAGCTTCTGATTCCTCTTCGGTGATGGCAAGAGTACCTTTGATAGGTGTGGAGGAAGATTCTTCTCCAAATTTTTCAGATAATGCTTTTATCATCTTTGTAGCCTTTCTTGTAGCTTTGGGTACTACAATGCTCATTTTTACCTTTTCCTTAACTTCTTCATAAGTTCCATATCTTAGTTTGGTAGCATGCCTTGGTAATGAAAGATAGGCCTCAATTTGTTGTTGTGTGATATCAAAGTCAATCTCGTAACCCATAGGCGGCAAACATTGAGTCCTTGGTTCCACAACATTCACATAATAGTAATCAGTATCTACCTCAAAGCATATATCATCTTTATATTTCTCTACTAGCTCGGGTGGAATCTGATACCTGTTGTGCATCTTCTCTTGAAATTTGTTGAAGTAGTCATCCATGATATCATTGAAATTATCTCCCAATTTCTTAATAAAGTCATTAATTTGATGGGTGATTGGTCGGTGTAGCTCCCAAACTACTTTACCGACTGATGGAAAGAATTTCTCAAAGTAGAAAAACATGCATACAAGAAGTGAACCAAATTTTAGTGTATTTACCGAGTTGTTCTTCTTTGGTTTCCTTATTGTGTTCAGGTTCTCAAACAAGTTCTTCAATAACACTTCACATAAGTCAACTTTCATTCCCTTTTTCACTATTTTATAAGCTAAGTCAACTGCTGCACATGGTACATTGTTTTCCCTTGCTGATTGGAAGAAATAGTAACCAATTACTCTAATGGCAAACTTTAGTTCTGCATCAGTGACATTGTTTAGTTTCAGTCCTTGGTAATCAGATTCTACTCCAGTTAAGCTGATTAACTCGTTCTGTGATATCATATTCTGTGCTCATGCATGATCATAGATAGGATAACCGGTGATCACATGAATGATTTCCTCAATGATTTTGAATGGTTGCTCCTCTAGCCACATGAAATCATCATGAACTCTGCTCAAAACAAACTTAACCCACTGGGGTTTGAACACATGGGGATAGGTTAGGGCTTAAGTTAATCCCTTGATTTTGATATGCTCATGCTTGCTATCCATTTTGCCATCGGTACATATCTCATCATATGTGTCACTTATCTCAACATGACCGAGTTCTTCAACACGGAATTTGGTGAAGAATCTCACATCTTCAACTAACAAGACTCGATCCGGAATGAGTGAAAAGGCAGTTTTGTCATCCAGTTCGGAGGCAACTTTAGGAGTCAAAGTGTATTTCAGTGAGGGCTTCTCGACACTCTTGACAACTATGGGATCTTGGATCTTGGGTGCCATTTGTGAATTTCAAATAAAACTAGCAAACTATTCTTAGGGTTTGATGGTTTACAAATGACAGATGCTTCACACTCAACATATAATAGTAATTTGACAAGATTGGTAAAACAGTGTGATGAGATTTATGTAAATAAATTGGATTTGCTTTGAATGAGGTTTGATCGCCTTGATTCGCTCTGTTCTGCTCTCTTGAAAACTTGGTGAATGAAAATGACCATGAAAATACCTTATCAGGCTCCGTGTGGGTTAGGTCAAAAAACATTAAATGCACTTGATTCACCTTTAACTGATTTACTCTGTTTTTCTTTTGTTTTAACCAAGTAACCAACTTTCCTTCACTTATCGACTTGACAGGTTTCCTATATTCACCGACTTGATAGGTTTCCTATAAAGTACTTTTGATAGAATTTCAAACTTATTGATGCATCTTAATTATGCAGATTTTTAATTTAGCACATAATAGGATAGGAACTATTATGATTCTAACCTTTAGAGAATGCAGTCCCTTTATACCCTTTTTGATTAATTTGGAATAGGTGCACCTAACTCGATAGGTAATGTGCTTTCTTCATTTGAAACAATTTCCTTCTTTTTCCAAATCATCTTTAGTTTTTCTTTTATCTCTTCAGTGTCTCCTCTAGGTTGATCTCTGCAATCTCCAGCCAAGTGTCCAACTTTGTGACAATGAAAACATGCCATACCAGGATTTCTCCATGATCTTCAGTTGTTCATTCTAAACCTTATAAAGAAGTTGGCACTAATATGTCCATATCTTCCACAACATTCGCACCATATCCTTGTATTGTAATCCCATGGTACTACTGCATATTGTCGGTAAGGATCTATGTGAGTTCGGTAACCTCTAGTATTTGCTCGGTGTGTATACCACATGTAGTTCTTTTCCTTAAGCTAGCGCTTCTCGGTACTATGTCCATATCTATTGTAGTTTTTACAAAACCCTTTGAATTTTGCCTTCTGATAGTTGTTAATAGACTTTGTCCTACATTGATTAGATGTGTGACCATATTTATCACAATTGTAACAATAACCATTGGACTTAGTGATATTCGGCTGCTTACCTTTTCTGATTTGGCATATGTTGGTAGTATGACCTTGATTCCCATAGTAGTAGCAAATAGGCTTCTTCCTTTTGATGTTATTCCTATTTCTAGCTTGCTTTGATGATTCTCCTCTCTTGGTAGTATGAATTCCTTTCTCGGTAGATTCTTTTCCTTTGTAACTGAGTCCTGCATCTTTGTTGGGTCTTCTTGTATTCAGTTGCTCATCCAACATCTTTGATGCTTCATAGCTTTTCTTCAATATTTCTTTGGATTTCTTCTCTATTTCAAGTTCATTGTTCAACCTTGATACTTCAAGTTTTAATGCTTGATTTTCATCATTCTTTAGAATTGCTTCATGATGTGCATAACCTAGTTGATCTATCATATTTTGTTGAATTCCAGTCAGCCTTGTGATTTCATCATTCTTATCAGATACTAAGACTTCACATTGTTGTTTCTCTCTTTGTAGATCTCTTTCTTTATCCTCAGTTGTCCTTAATGCATCTAGATTTTCAGTCATCTGTGTACTGAAATGTTCATGTTCTCTTTTCATTGCTTTTACTTGATCAGCTAGTGCTTTGTTCTTTTCTTTCAATACTCCAATCATTTCTTCAGTTTCTTCAGATATACTGTTCTCAAATGATGTCTCAATTTGTTCCACTAACTCTTGAGAATCCTACAAGTCATCAGATAATCTTCTTCTTACTTTCAAAGATTTTTGCATTTGCCTTTGCATGTCTGCAATCACTTGATTAGCATGATCTAGCTCTTCTTGCAGATATACAATCCTCTAAGATTGTTTGTAGCCTTCCATTGATAAGATCTTTCTCTTTATGCCATTAAACCCTTTTCCAAGATTGAAGCTCTCATACCAATTGTTAGGCCCAATATGGAAAGCTAATGTATTGAGAGGGGAGGGGTGAATCAGTACTTCAAAACTTTTCTTGAATAATAACTTTACTGTTATGCATAAATAGAATAGTTCAGTAACATAAAATAAAGTCAAAACAAATAGATAATAGTCATACATGATTCACTCCATAACACATATATTTTGGTTACACAAAAACTCTTGGTTAGAGAGAAAAACTATGGTGGGAATGGCACCCACAACTTCACTACTGCAATAGTAAAGAGTGCTCAGTTAGAGCTACATTTTAGCTATTTCTGATAGCTTACCCTGTTAGGAGTAATAGGATCTGTTAGATCTACCTTGCTAAAGGATTTTACAACATTTATTCTGAATGTTGCACCTGGTTAGAGGCTTTACAATTTATAGACTTGATTAGAGTCTTTTACCCTGTTAAAGGTTTCTCTTTCAACTTCACAATATTATAATAAAATCATTACAAATATATGCAACTTTACATCTGAAATGTTAGAGCAGATTCTATGTGCTCAGAATAGATTACCTTGCTTATAGCATACCTCGGTAACCCATATAGTAACTCGGTAAACCCTTCTGTTTACTCTGTTCTTCGACTGTTTTCTGAAAACCTTCTCCGTGACCTCTGTGTCTTTGTAACAGTCTTCTTACACACATGTACACACCCTTAGCCCATACTGTATAAATAAATCTCTTAAGACGGTGATCTAATTCATTGCTTTGATCTAACAAACAAGATTCCTCGAATGAATAACTATACAAAATATTTCATTGGTTAGATTGATCTCAAAATCATACACAATCTTCTGGTGCAATTTCCAATGTAATAACTGTTAGATGTGCCTCGATCTTGTAACACATTTTCATATGCATGCCCAAGTTCAATGTATCTGGTAACACGTTTCACTCGGTGTATATTAACTCAGTGTGTCATCTTTGCTGCTCGGTAGTCTCAAAAAGATACTCAGTAGATAGCTCAGTGTATACTGCGTTCTGTGACTGCTTTCCTCTATAGCCGACTAGACTGTGCATACCGACTTCTCTATGTGTACCGACTGCATGATTCAGTAGTGCTAACTGACTAGAATATATAGTATGACTTTGAATATACAAACTAATGGCAACTTGATAAGTAGTAACACAAACAACATAGTAGAATATGAATCTGTGTGGGGGAAAAAGTGAAACTAAGCAAACATGCCCTAATCTCACTTTCAATCACACATTTGTGGAATACAAAAGAGCCTAGAGGTATCACACAATTGGCTACTTCTTTTTGTGGAAGAGAGAGCCACGGGCTACCCTTCTGTTTACTCTGTTCTTCGACTGTTTTCTGAAAACCTTCTCCGTGACCTCTGTGTCTCTATAACAGTCTTCTTACACACATGTACACACCCTTAGCCCATACTGTATAAATAGATCTCTTAAGACGGTGATCTAATTCATTGCTTTGATCTAACAAACAAGATTCCTCGAATGAATAACTATACAAAATATTTCATTAGTTAGATTGATCTCAAAATCATACACAATCTTCTGGTGCAATTTCCAATGTAATAACTGTTAGATGTGCCTCGATCTTGTAACACATTTTCATATGCATGTCCAAGTTCAATGTATCTGGTAACACATTTCACTCGGTGTATATTAACTCAGTGTGTCATCTTTGCTGCTCGGTAGTCTCAAAAAGATACTCGGTAGATAGCTCAGTGTATACTGCGTTCTGTGACTGCTTTCCTCTATAGCTGACTAGACTGTGCATACCGACTTCTCTATGTGTACCGATTGCATGATTCAGTAGTGCTAACTGACTAGAATATATAGTATGACTTTGAATATACAAGCTAATGGCAACTTGATAAGTAGTAACACAAACAACATAGTAGAATATGAATCTGTGTGGGGGAAAAAGTGAAACTAAGCAAACATGCCCTAATCTCACTTTCAATCACACATTTGTGGAATACGAAAGAGCCTAGAGGTATCACACAATTGGCTACTTCTTTTTGTGGAAGAGAGAGCCACGGGCTACCTATTAGGATTTCTATTCCTTTGTTGTAATTGAAAGATAAAATGATGCAAGTTCAATTCCCAACCCCAAAGTGCAAGTATGAACTAATAACAAGATTGCAGAATTGAACTTAAACTATGGAAAGCTATAAACACAAGAATAAGAAAAGAATGAAAATACGTACCCGGAGTCAAAATCTGAGTGAAAATGTTCGGGACGGGGGCGTGGGTGCCACTGTCCTGATTCTGCCCCTGAAACTGCTCCTGAAACTGCTGTTTTGCAACCTGGAAAGCTGTCAAAAATGCTGAAAATTGCTGTCTGTCAGGAGGACCAGGGCGCCCAGTGCCCCTGTCCTAGCAGGACCAAGGTGCCCCATGCCCCTGACTTGATCTTCTGCTCTGAAACTTGGTGTGGAGTTTGGTCTTAGTCTGCTTCTCCCGGATCTGCAACCTGCGGCGTCGTCCGAGTCCCGAAACCTGCACCTATATCTGAAAAGGGTATGGTGGGCGGCTATATAGGGTTTTGCCTTAGTCAAACCCTCGCTTTGGTGATTTCCACCTCCACGAATAGCCAAGTTGTATTGTAAAAGTAGTGTGTGTGCAGACCTTGTGTGTGTGCAAGATCCTAAAATGCAAGTAAGCAAACTAGAGCAACCTAGAAAGTAAACCCTAATTGCTTGTAAATGATAATGTAAATGCTCCAAATCAAGATGCAAAGTGATCTAAAGCATGAATACAAATGATATAATGAAGCTTATGCAAAGACATGAAAACAACATGAAATCATACCCAACCCCAAGGGAGGGGTACAAGCCAATCTTTAGTCGGTGATCCCTTATTATTCTTCAATGTCTTCAAAGCCCTAAATGGATGAATGAAATTGATGAATGCTTGATGGATGGATGTTGAATGTTGTTGAAGTCTTCAAAGATCTTCTCTTTCGCTGCATAGAAGGTCCCTGAAAACCAAAATTCTGGATCCTTTCAAATGAAGAAAGAGAGCTCTTATATATGAAACCCTAGGTCTTAATTTCAACTTTTGGCCGACCTAGAGATTGAATCTCCCGCCAATTTCTTTGGGTTAAGCTTCATTTTATGATTGGATCGCGCTCCTAAAATTTCAGGAAAAATGTCCAGGACGATGTGCACGCCGGGCGCCATGGTCCCAACAACTTTTTACCAAATTTTCAGGGCCGTCGGATATGATGATTTTAGAGCGAATCCTGAAGTTACATGTGATTTCGAGATGTTTTGACCCCCGAAATCAAGCCCCCAAGTTCAAAATAGGACCTAATTAGGGTTTTTGATTAAATGATGTATTGGAGGAATAAATTGAAGGGGGCACACTTTAATGAAAGGGCCCAACTTTATGATATGGGAGATGATAAAATGGAACCTTAGACCTAATTAATTTAATTAATTAAGTGCTAAAGGGGAAGTGCAATGCAAAATGCAAAAATGCGCCAAGGCGGGTGCTAAACTAGGTGTGAAATTGTACCACCCTAGCAAGTGTGTACAATTTACGACGCTACATTTAGCCCCCACTTTAGCGGTCATATGAACACTACGTGCATATGCAAGCTAAAGTACAGAAAAGTAAACATTATTTGAAAAAGGATATATCCATAAGTCTATCGAACGAAGCCCCCAGCGGTATCTGCAGTACAAAGTTAGGAACCACACCCTACAAAACACACGTTAGATCACAAAATCACCTAATGCTTACTAAGGAAGGTAATGAAAATTCGAGGGTAGCTATATGCCCCCCCCTGTTTCGGCTTGCTAATTTTAGTGAGTTGAAACAAGGTATCATGTTTACCACGTCGAATTGTTAAATAATATTGATGACAAATGCTCACAAGAAGATTTGATATGAGATCAAAAACTAATGGAGAATCATTTGGTAAGAAAGAGGACTAAATCTCAATTCCAACACAACAAAGAGTGTGAGGATTTGAGAGTTCTCTAACACAAGATGAAGTATGTAAATGGAAACAAAATGCAAAGAGAAGAAAAGAAAGGAAAAAAGCATGAATACACACATTGGTGATCCATGAGAAGAATAGTGAGAGAGAAAACATGGACTTCTCGCCCCTAGATCTTTTCTAGGTGATCCATGGGAAAAGGACATGGAAAACTAGCCCCTAGAGTCTGTCTAGGTGATCCATGTAAGGGAGGAGAGTGAGAAAGTCTAGCCTTATGCTGCTAGTTCCACTCAACCTCGTGCATGTGTGTGTAAGTGAGGTTAGAAGCACCTCATAGGAGTCTATGCCCGAGTATGCTACAACCTGTATATGTATAGTACAAAAGTGTGACATCTCGCTCTAAGAGTCTGTGCTCTGGTTCCGAGAATAATCACCTTGCATAAAAGAAAAATGGAGACATCTCGCTCTAAGAGTCTGTGCTCTGGTTTCGAGAATGACCCATTGCTCAAAAAGTGTAATGTTTATGTCATAAGCAAAGTAGAACAAGGATACCTACCTTCATCACAAAAGAAGATACCCCAAAAATGCAACAATGTCATAGATCCAAGCAAGAGAGTTTTGCACTCTTTAAGCAAGGATAAGATAGTTGAAAAGGGATATCTTGTAGTATGTGTAAAGGAGATCCTTAGAGGAGAAGAGATCTTTGTACAAAAGACACCTATCCCCGAGAGGAATTGTGTTAGACAAATATAACATCTTCTAGAATAAGACAAAGAAGAGAATAAGAATGCAATACTTCCTTCTTTAGCGAGGTGAAAGTGATTCTTAATGAAGGATGATGCTCTTTTTAACCCAATTGGGAGAGTGAATTCATTATGGATGTATTTGAACAAGTGCAAAAGAGGTTGTAGTCAAGGACTTACACCTCTTGTAAGAGATAATCCTTGAACAAACAACAACAAATGCATACAAGGAATAACATCAACTAACAAAGTTCACACCATCCATGAAATAGGAAAAAGCGGATCCTTAGATAAAAAATAAGGAAAGATCATTGCCTCCCAAGGATAAGGACAATGAGAAGGACTTACACAATCTTCTAGGGAGAGATTTAGACACAAGCAAAATGTAGTACATACTCACATGAGTTCATGCAAGCAAGACATTAGTGTATGTAAAATGCTCCTCACAAGAAGTGGGTAAGGTAAGAAAGAGAATGCACATCTTCTCCCATATCTAGGAAAAGAGGATTCTAAAGAAAAGATGATCAAGATTTCCTTATGAGGGGAATGAGAGTTGATAGAAGTAGAAGATGATTTAGTTGAAGTGAGATCATCATCACCACTAAATATAGCATTAACATTGAGAGATGGTCTTTTAGATGCTTTGGTGGGCTTAGAAAGATTATATCCAAGTCCAAATGAATATTCATGCATGTTATGTTCTAAAGGAACTTTAATTCCTTGTTCATTTGCGCCACAACCATTTCCACTATAGCCACTCTTAGCCAAAATGTGAAAACCACGACCATAACGATTAGCCATTTCAAAAAGAAAAGGTGGTTTTTCATAAGACAAAGAATCAAATTCTTCAGAATTAGAGGTGTGAGGAGGAGAAGTTTGAGAAGCGGCCACAAAATTATTGCTCATAGGTTCAGGTAAGACTGATTGATCTCTAGTTTCTTCCTCCTTTTTAAGTTTAAGCTCTCTAGGAGGAACCCTATACTCACCTACAAAGGTGGGATTAAAATCAAGAGATCCCCAATCGTCTTCTGCGAGAACCTTCTCAGGATCAAAAGCCTTTTCATGTGTAGATTCAAGTTGAGAAGAACCTTCTTCAGGAACTTCAGACTCATCCAAAGAATTTTGATTATCAGAGGGCGATGATTCATCCACAGGTATCTTGTTTAACGAGTCATCACTAGAAGAGGAAGGCTTAGAAGAACTCCCTTTGGAAGTAGATGTTTGCAAACAAGCTTGAAAATTAGTATCACATATCAAGGTATATGTCCTATTATTATAAATAAATTTAACTTGTCTATGCAATGAAGAGGGCATGGCTTGCATACTGTGAATCCGAGGCCTCCCTAATAACAAGTTGTATGTTAGATTTCCGGACATAACATGGATAGGAGTAGGCAAAGTAACAGGTCCCACTATGATGGGTAAGGTGATAATACCTAATGAAGACTTAGCCACATTATCAAAGCCTCGAATGGGATGAGAGTCGGGCTCAATAAGGGATGTATCCACATTCATCTTATGCAATAGATTAATGCTACACACATTAAGGCCCGAACCATTATCTACCAGTGTTCGTCTTATAGCAGTGTCATTTATGATAACCACAATCATCAAGGGACCATATTGATGTTGAATTTCACTAGTAGGCAATTCATCTTGAGTAAACACAATTTGAGCTTTAGGATTCATCACAGAGTTAACCAAAGACACTATATTACTAGATGTATTAGGTGGAGGAACATTCAAATCTTTCAAGGCATCTTGTAACATTCCATGATGAGCGGAAGAAATTTGGATCAAATCCCAAAGGGATATCTTAGCAGGGGTAGTTTTAAGTTGTTCTATGAGATCATATTCCTTACCAAGAACTTGTGAAATACGAGGAGCTTGAGGAAGAATAGGTTGGGAAGGAGGAAGTGAAGTTGGGATAACTGGAGGAGGATTAGGTTGCCTATTGTTTCTTGTGTTATAGGCATGAGCAACCGCATGATAACTCTTTCTAGTCAGTTGCTTAGCATACTCATAAGGGCTCTTAGTAGAATAACCTCCTTGCACAGTAATAATAGGTTTGTTAGTAGTGCAAAAATAATCATTAGCATAACCACCTTGGACCACTAAGATAGGCTTATTTAAAGGTTGAGAATTTTGAGAAGGACAAGCACCTTGGATAGTGAAGAGAGGTTTGTTAGGTGTTTCATTTACATGTATCAAATTGATTAAGGATGGTTTAGAGGAATGAACAAAAGTGTTGGAAGAATTGATGATAGTCTTCTCTTGCACTAAAATCTCATCACGGATTAAATCAATTTTAGGAGAGAGACAAGGGGTAGGCATTGATGTTCCAGTAGGAAGAGTAATACTAGGAAAGGTCATATCATCCTCTATCATCAAAGGATCTACATGGGGAATAAACTCTCTAGGAGAAGGGTCAACATTACTCTCTAAATACTCACCTTTGAGATGGAGATCTTTGAAAGAGATGTTAACCATCTTGCCTTGAACTAGGGTTTCCTTATGAGTAGAACCAAGTTGAGGAGAGGGAGAATAATTGAGATTCAAGGAAGGTGAGAAACTATCAAGGGAGTTTTCAATCTTGATTTCATCCCCTTTGGCTAGGGTTTTCTCATGGGGTATAGAATAGTCTACACCTTCTTCTAATGGTCATCCCAAATAGTGAAGTTGTTGAAAGGAATGTTTGAAGTATTGTCAATTTTGGGAGAGGAGATAACATTGTTTATTAATTCCTCATCCTTAGGAGGGAGGGCATCAATAGATGTGTTAAACTCATCCTCTTTCCTCAAAATATGTTCAATATGATCTTTAGGGGAGAGAGAATTAAGGAAATTGCTTATTATTTCATCTTCTTTCTCTAAGGGATGCTTATGGGTAAGACAAACTTTAGGAGAAGGGTAAGCATTTATCATTAATTCATCATCTCTAGTGGGAATTTTGTTGGAAAAGGAAATGCCATCACTAGGAAATGTAGGGATAATGTCATCTTCTTGCACAAAAGGATCCTCATGAAGGGAGTGTTTTTTAGGAGGAACATGAACATATTTCTCCAAAGATTCATGCTTAGGAAGGAGATCTTTGAAAGAAGTGTTCATAACCTCTTGTTGCACTAACATGCCCCCATTGGAAGGACCAACTTTAGGAGAAAATAAGTCAGTGTCCATCAATACCTTTTCACTTAGAGAGGCATCATGTAGGGAAGGTGAAGTAACATTAAGAAAGGTGTTTATGATATCATTCTCTTCCTCTAGGATAGCTAAATAGGAAGGGCACATTTTAGGAGAATTGTCAAGATCACTCTAAAATTCTTCATCCTTAGAGCATGGGAGAGTCTCAAAGGGATTGGTAGAAACTCTTTTAGGCACTAAAATGTTATTATAGATGGGGGGAGGTTCTTTAGGAGAAGGAAAAATTGAAACAAGGGAAGCTAACCCATTATCAAATCTATGAAATGAATGCATCATGACAACAATTTTCCTCTTTCAAATGATAACACATGCAAAATAGAAGGAAATATTTAATTTTAACCAATGCAAGCACTTAGAATGTAGATTTAGAAAATGAAATTTATGATTCAAATGAATTCCTAAATCAGATTTGAAATTATTGATCCCAATTAAGCTATCCACAAGTTCAACTTTGAATTGAAAAATTTAGGGTTTTAGCAAAAATTTCCTCTAAATTTTTGAATCTTGCAAGAAATTAAGACTTGTAAATACAAATTTGAATTTGAAATAGCATAAACACTCAAATTTGAAAACATAAATCAAAATTAGAGAAGATTGGATTTCACGTCGGGTTCACCAAAATGTGTGGGGGAAAAAGTGAAACTAAGCAAACATGCCCTAATCTCACTTTCAATCACACATTTGTGGAATACGAAAGAGCCTAGAGGTATCACACAATTGGCTACTTCTTTTTGTGGAAGAGAGAGCCATGGGCTACCTATTAGGATTTCTATTCCTTTGTTGTAATTGAAAGATAAAATGCTGCAAGTTCAATTCCCAACCCCAAAGTGCACGTATGAACTAATAACAAGATTGCAGAATTGAACTTAAACTATGGAAAGCTATAAACACAAGAATAAGACAAGAATGAAAATGCATACCTAGAGTCAAAATCTGAGTGAAAATGTTCGGGACGGGGGCGTGGGCGCCACTGTCCTGATTCTGCCCCTGAAACTGCTCCGGAAACTACTATTTTGCAACCTGGAAAGCTGTCAAAAATGTTGAAAACTGCTGTCTGTCAGGAGGACCAGGGCACCCAGCGCCCTTTCCCAAGGACCAGGGCACCCAGCGCCCCTGTCCTGGCAGGACTAGGGTGCCCCACGCCCCTGTCCTGATCTTCTGCTCCGAAACTTGGTGTGGAGTTCGGTCTTAGTCTGCTTCTCCCGGATCTGCAACCTGCGGCATCGTCCGAGTCCTGAAACCTGCACTTATATCTGAAAAGGGTATGGTGGGTGGCTATATAGGGTTTTGCCTTAGTCAAACCCCCACTTTGGTGATTTCCACCTCCACGAATAGCCAAGTTGTATTGTAAAAGTAGTGTGTGTGCAGACCTTGTGTGTGTGCAAGATCCTAAAATGCAAGTAAGCAAACTAGAGCAACCTAGAAAGTAAACCCTAATTGCTTGTAAATGATAATGTAAATGCTCCAAATCAAGATGTAAAGTGATCTAAAGCATGAATACAAATGATATAATGAAGCTTATGCAAAGACATGAAAACAACATGAAATCATACCCAACCCCAAGGGAGGGGTACAAGCCAATCTTCAGTCGGTGATCCCTTATTATTCTTCAATGTCTTCAAAGCCCTAAATGGATGAATGAAATTGATGAATGCTTGATGGATGGATGTTGAATGTTGTTGAAGTCTTCAAAGATCTGCTCTTTCACTGCATAGAAGGTCCCTGAAAACCAAAATTCCGGATCCTTTCAAATGAAGAAAGAGAGCTCTTATATATGAAACCCTAGGTC
Source organism: Cryptomeria japonica (assembly GCF_030272615.1). Lineage (NCBI taxonomy): Eukaryota > Viridiplantae > Streptophyta > Pinopsida > Cupressales > Cupressaceae > Cryptomeria > Cryptomeria japonica. Next base: position 25,160,147 of record NC_081414.1, read on the forward strand.
TTAATTTCAACTTTTGGCCGACCTAGAGATTGAATCTCCCGCCAATTTCTTGGGGTTAAGCTTTATTTTATGATTGGATTGCGCTCCTAAAATTTTGGGAAAAATGTCCAGGACCATGTGCACGTCGGGCGCCATGGTCCCGACAACTTTTTACCAAATTTCTTAGGGCCGTCGGATATGATGATTTTAGAGCGAATCCCGAAGTTACAGGTGATTTCGAGATGTTTTGACCCCCGAAATCAAGCCCCCAAGTTCAAAATAGGACCTAATTAGGGTTTTTGATTAAATGATGTATTGGAGGAATAAATTGAAAGGGGCACACTTTAATGAAAGGGCCCAACTTTATGATATGGGAGATGATAAAATAGAACCTTAGACCTAATTAATTTAATTAATTAAGTGCTAAAGGGGAAATGCAATGCAAAATGTAAATTGCGCCAAGGCGGGTGCTAAACTAGGTGTGAAATTGTACCACCCTAGCAAGTGCGTACAATTTACGACGCTACAGAATCATTAACAACAGGTCTACAAAACACAGTTTAGTGGAAGATCTAGGAACTTCATGTTTTTGGGGACTCGCAACTCATGATTTGTCAAGCAAATAATGATTGCCATACTAAAGATGTGATGAATAATAAGAGAGGGGGGTGAATTAGTATACCAAAAAATATTGTAAGCAAACCTTTAAATAGTTTAGCAGATAACCGATACAACAGATTCACTAATAAACCAGTTAAGATAAATGCAAACCAAATAGCAAACAAAGCATTCACCCACAAGAGCACAATCACCATAACACAAGATGTTTGACGTGGAAACCCAAATGGGAACGGTGAGCAGAAACTCACAAGTAACTATCTGTATAATAGAAACCAGACCGGTTAAGGTTATACAATGTTCTTCACCAGAACAGATCCTGTTAGGAATCTAGATCTTTGTTAGGAGATAAGTCCTGTTAAAGACTACCTTGTTAGAGGATTTCAGATCCACAGTTGTGAACCACCTTGTTATAGGATTTACAAAGGCTTTCCTGGGCCTACCCGGTTAAGGGTTTCAGACTTGTTGAAGATGTGAGTAATCAACAAGTGAGTGATCTAGCTAATAGCATAGTCTGCTTAATTAGATCCTTGATAGCTCATTGTTAATGCATTTTAGCATTACTTCAGTCTTCAATATCTCCACACTCTATCTCTTCACATAGACCTAATCTTCTCTACAATGATTGCACATAACCTCTTCTATCACATATCTCTCCTACATCACACATGCAAACCCTAGACATGATGTCCTTATAAAGGAAACTGATTTCATGTCAGTCCAATAGGATTAGACTACAAGTTCCTAGGTTCAGTGCATCTAGACACATTTGGTAACATGGCATAAAATCACCGCCAAAGTGTCGGTGGATGATAACTCATCACACATTATAGAAATATCGGTTGGTAACTCATCACAAAGTAATACCGGTTAATACAATATACTGATTACCGGTTTGACAAAAATGAAGATTGGAAGATCATAGTGTTAACTACCGCTTGAGTCCTTCATACCACTTGGGGTCTCCATACCTCTTGAGATCCTCGTACCGCTTAGGGTTTTCAGTCAATCTGTGACCGGTAAACATCTTCTGCAAAATATCGATAGTCTAAAGACTATATATTCAATAATACATAGTATCAGTTGGAACAATTACCAGTTGAGACATAACTCATACATAAAGAAAGTGCGTGTCCATCATCAAGAAAGTGTGTGTCCATCAATGACAATCAAAACATCATCAAAATGCCAACAAGATGAAAAGTTAATACCATACAGGAAAATGGTGGATGACTTCAAACAATATTTCACATGGATAGTCTTTGAACAAATTCCAAGGGATAATAATTGAGTTATTGATGCCATGGCTACTATTGCTTCTTTGATTGACATGCCTCAGAACAAAACCCGCAATGAGATCACTCATGTAGAAATGATATGTGTCATTGGCCTTCATTCCCCTTGGTATGGTAGCATTTTCAGTTACCTTTACAACAATATCCTTCCACCTAACCTTTCCAACAATCAATGTCGTACCTTCATTCGCCAGTCCTCCTGCTATATCATCTTAGTCAATACCCTTTATTGATGGGGTCTAGATGGTACTCTCCTTAGATGCTTAGAAATTGATGAAGCTCATATTGTGTTATGTGAGGTTCATGAAGGAATATGTGGTGCTCACTCGAGTGGTCCAACCTTAGCTAAGAAACTCATATGGATTGGATACTACTAGCCTACTATGGAATAATACTCATATCAGTTTGTCAAAAAGTGTAAGTAGTGTCAGATTCATGGAGACCTCATTCATGCACCATCACAGGAACTTCAGTCGATCACCACTCCATAGCCCTTTTGTCAGTGGGGACTCATTCTCGTAGGCAATATTCATCCTTCATCTTCCAGCTGCCACAAATTCATCATCATGACTACATAGTATTTCATAAAGTGGATTGAGGTCATTCCTCTAACTGCGGTCACCAGAAAGAAGATTTCAACTTTTATCCTCAACTATATCATTTGTTGATATGGTGTTTCCCTTTCCATCACCACTGAAAATGAGCACCCTTTCAAAAATCAAGATGTTCATGAGATTTGTGACCAATTCCATAGCCATCATCGCTTCTCCACTCCATATTACCCTCTAGGTAATGGTCAAGTTGAGGCGTCTAACAAAACCATACTTAGAATCCTTAAGAAGATAGTTAACGACATTGGTCGTAACTGGCATATCCAACTCAACCTTACACTTTGGGCTTATCACACAAGTGTTCGCACACCCACTGGAGCCACTCCCTATTTACTTGTATGTGGTGTTGAAGCCATCTTGCATATCAAGGTTGAGTTACCCTCCTTATGGGTCTCTTTGTGCAATCATACTAATGATGAAGACTGTAGGGTCTCTCACTTACAAGATCAGGAATAATTGGATGAGCGTAGACAAACTGCTTTCAATCATCTAAAAGAATACCATCAACAAATGAGTCATAGTTATAATCACAATATAAATCCTCGCACATTTGAGGTGGGTGACTTAGTGCTCAGAGAGAATCCTAGAATCATCAAGATAGAGAAAAAGGGTAAGTTTGAACCAAATTGTCTTGGCCCTTACGTCATCACTGTAGTATATGGATTTGGTGCATATCAGCTTTCAACACTAGATGAATAACCTTTGGAGGATCATATCAACAACAAGCACCTTCGAGGGTTTTATACATAGTTTCTCTGAGTGTCCTAACAAAAAATAAAAATAAAATAAAATAAATATCAAAAATAAAAATAAAAAATAAAGAATGTTACTTGGTGAAAAAACCTAGCAAATAGGAACCTTGTAACACAAAAAAAAAAAATTGAAAAATTAAAAAAATTAAAGAGAAATAAATTTGTCCAATGGTGAAAACCACATCGGTGGTGTCGTGTGATAAGTTGAGAATTTGTCATTTTTTTATCATCAAAACTCTTAGGCTTTTGATATCTTTTGGTTTGCATATTAATAGTGAAGTATTGTAAATTGACTATATGTATTCCATGTGTTAAACTTGAACTTATGAAATCATGTTTGAACTTTGCTAGTCTATTCCTGCAACCATGCCATTTATTCCTGCAGCCAAGTGATTTGTTCCTATTTCTATGCAAATTATTTAGGGCAATATCATATGTGAATTAATGAATGTGTTAATTAAATAAAATATGTATGCATGTCCTTGTATGTTGTTTTTGTTGTAGTGTAGATAATAAATGATGCCGCAGTGGATATTCTCCTTTCACGCCTGAAGAAGGAAGAATCACGTAAGAAATAACTAGAGATCAAACTGAAGAGGAGCCGAGTGAGTGCAAGGTACGGCATGAGCAGAGCAGCCAAGCAACACTATGGAAGTTTAACTTTAGTGGGCATTGAATTTGCAAAATACTGCCATGACATGCAAAGACTGTGGTTCTGTTTAGATCCACGTTTCCTGCAGACAAGCTCTAGTTATCTTCTTCATCAATCAATCATCTGCCTCTTCTTTTGTGCATGATTTAAGTTGTCCATTGTAGTTGATCTTTACTTTTTAATAACCTCTTTTTTTTCTTTTTTTTTCTTAGAGGCTAGACAGAATAGAAAGGAATAGAGAAGAGAATTTTGATAAGCATTCTTGAGTTTTCTTTTCAAACATGTAATCATTTTCAGGAAGCAATGAATAAAGATATGTTGTTCTGATATGTTAAAAGTAGTTTTCTAGAAGCTTGATATCACTCATTCAAGGGGGCCCACTTGGTGAGTGATCCTATGTTTGTGCTCATTAAAATTAGTTCTTATTTAGCTACAGTAGAAGTTCGCGCCTTGACTGTTCCTGCAGCCACTGGAAATAGATCCACTGACTGTTCCTACAGCCAAGCCAAAACAAAGTGATTTCTGTTATGTATATTAGATCATTCCAGCATTGTTTTTATAAGTTTTCCTATAGCCTTCTATAATTTCCATTCTTGCCTTTCCTTTCCGCATAATTTTAGTTACTGCAGCAATGCAAAATAGCCATTGAAGGAGCTTAGTGCATATATAGTGCAGACCCATTTCAAGTTTTACGTCCCTGGGTTGATAACTAAATGAACACTAGCCATGAAAATAGTAACTTTACCAAATGAATGTCCAAACTTTCGGTTGAGATTTCAATTAGAGTTGTTATTATTATTATTATAGTTGGAGTAGACATTTTTGGCCTCATTGCAGGGGATGGTGTCAAAATAAGAACCTTTCATGGTTGTTGTTGTTTTCAATTAATTGTTTTTGGTAATACCTTATTGTTTGAAAAATTTCATGAATCTGCATGCATGGAAGAAGAAGAGACCCTAGAGGTAGATTTCTACCCACTCATTCTAATCATGCAGAAGATAATTTCCTAGATATAAATCCTTTTGCTGAACTTTACCAAGCCCCACATAATTTGAACCACCCTAAATCTGAAATTTTGGAAGGTAGTCTTCAGTTCCTTTTTGGTCTTCAAGAAGAAGAATTTTCTATAGTAACAACCCCCACAATTCTAATGCAAGGGAACCCTCCTCATGGTGGGAATAATCCACCACCACCACCACCAGGTCCAACGTTTGAGTTTCCCATCTCTGATCAGCATGATAACACTAATCTCAAGAACATTCCAGCATCTTCACTCCCTAAATTCTATGGATTGGTGACAAAGGATCTGGACAAATTTCTATTTGAGTTTGATGTTCTCTGTAGAAGTTTTGACTATACTACAGATGCCCATAGACTCAAAAATTTTGTTGCCACTTTGAAGGAGTCATCCTTGAGATGGTTTCTGAGCTTGGATAGTAGCACAATCAGTACATGGGATGAGATGAAACATTTGTTTCTTGCGAAATACAAAGATTATTGTAGAGGTATTGATCGTCATGGGGATGATATCTTTAGAATGACACAAATTGAAGATGAGAGTCTTGAAGATTACTTGGAAAGGTTTCTGTTTAGTGTCAAAAAGTCCAAGCATAGTACTCTCAATGAAGATTCTCTCAAATTGATATTTTTGAGGGGAATCAGTGATGAATGCACTGATTCCTTGGATCTTATGGGAGGAGGTGATATTACACAATCCACTTGGGCTGAAATAGGACAAATTTGCAAGAAGTATTTAAGATCTACTTCTAAGAAGAATAGGAGATTTAAACTAGGGGCACCATTATCAGCATCTGGAATTGGAGTTTCTAGATTGGAACTTAGTCATCTATTAAAGGACTTCAAGGAGGACATTATAAACAATATGGCTACGCAGTTGGATACACTGGCAGCTAAGAAGAAGCATGAGGAAGCTAATGCATTCCTTGCAGAATTTTGTCCTCATTGTAAATAATGAAAGAAAGATTACAGATGTAAGATGGTTGCAAATGTGGAGGTACCTGAATTCAAGCCAATTCAAGGTGAGGACGAGCAAGTCTTCAATGTTGCTCAAAGAAGACCAAATTTCCAAAGACAAAGTATGCCACCTGGTCCACTTTCTTTTTCTGGTTATAGTGGAATTTCTTATGTACCAAATAACCAATGGCAATCACCGTATTCTCAAAATATTGGTAACTATAAAAATTGGTATGGTTCACAAGGCCAAGGGCAGCATTTTGGTAATCAAATGCCACAGTGGTAGCAGCCACAGGGGAACTGGTACCCATCTCAAGGCCAAGGAAACCAGTTTCAAGGGAATTGACAACCTACTTCTCAATGGAGGGGAAGCCAGCCATGGAATGCCCAATCTTCTGGTTATCAACAGCCACAACCTCCTGCTTTAATGCCTCCTCCTGCAGCCACGGTTGCACCCCTAAAACAACACAGCTACCTACTCAATCATTGCCAAATCCAAATATCAAGTCTCAGCAACAACTACAGGCTTATTCAGCTGATGTTAATCAGTACCTAGCCTATTCTTTATCACTAGATGACATTCACCTCTGATCTGGAACAACTTTACCTAATCCCTCTCATCCAGTTATCACTGAGGTACAAGAGGAGCAAGAAATCTCTAATGTAACAGATACAATACCTCATAATCAAATATTGCCACCATTTCCCCATAGATTGCAAGAAAAAGAAGTCCCCACTGAACAACAACAAAGCTTTGATATTATTGATCAACTGAAGCACATTTGTGTTAAAATTCCATTATTGCAAGCAATAAAGGATGTTCCCATTTATGGTAAGGTATTGAGAGAAGCATGTCTAAAACAACCTGGTAGGAAGAAACACAAATAGTTCATGCTATGGGTCAACTGGCTGATATTATGTTAGGTAAGATTGTCATTCCAAAGTATTCTGATCCAGGTAGTCCTGTTGTGAGTATAGTCATTAATGGCAGTCAAATAAAAAATATTTTGATTGATTTAGGGGCAGCCATTAATGTAATGACAAGGGAAGTAATGAAACATCTTGAGATTAATAGTTTAAGGCCTACACCCATAGTTCTACAGCTTGTTGATGGCTCTACAGTGAGACCTGATGGTATCATAGAGGATGTAGTAGTTATTCTAGATTCTTGGGAATATCCTACAGAATTTATGATTTTATCTCCAAAGGCAACATTGGGAGGATATCTGGTCATTTTGGGTAGACCTTGGCTTGCCACAGCTGATGCATATATTGAGTGTAGATCAGGGGATATGACTATTTCAGATGGGAGTTCTACAAAAATATTAGCCTTGTATTCTCCAGCACAACCCTAGCTTGAACAACAACAAGCCATTTGGCTTATCTTGGGAGAAGAATTTGAAGAAATTGACTCTATTAATCACCTTATGATGATTAATCAAGGACCACTCATGCAGTTATATGATGAGGAATCAATTCTTTATAAAATCCTGATATTTGAATTAATAGAAGAGCAAAAATTGTAGGAATTGGTTCTGATTATCGCAGGTTTGGACTTTCCTGCAACCACTGATATATTGCATACTCTGTTGCCATAGGAATTATCTTCTTCTCATTATTCTGATATAAACTAGATTGATCTTACTATTAAGATAGAGGTGGAATGGAATAAATATTTGAATATCAATAGAGATCTATTAGATACTCAAAAAGAGGGCCTTGTGGACTTGCTGAAACTTCATAAGAATTCTTTTGCATGGGATTACAAGGATATGAATGGGATTGATCCAGCAGTTTGTACCCACCGTATTTATATAAAGGATGAGTGTTGCCCACTCAGACAACCTCAAAGAAGAGTCAATCCTACCTTGAAGGAGATAGTTAAAGAGCAATTGCAGAAAATGTTAAAAGCTAGGTTTATCTATCCTATCTTTGACAGTCAATGGGTATCACCTCTAGTGATAGTCCCTAAAAAGGAGGAAAATAAAGGGTATGTGTTGATTATAAAGCTCTGAACTTAGCAACAAGAAAAGATAATTTTCCATTACCATTTGTGGATCAGGTATTGGATTCTCTAGTTGGTAAAAGATATTTTTCATTCCTTGATGGATTTAGTGGCTACAATCAGATCCACATAGCCCCCGAGGATCAAGAGAAGACAACATTTACTTTCCCATGGGGCACGTATGCATATTATGTTCTTTGTTTTGGGTTGCGTAATGCTCCAGCCACTTTTCAAAGAGCAGTGATCAGTATCTTTTCTGATATTTCTCAAGATATTATGAAAATTTACATGGATGACTTTACAACTTATGGTTCTGAATTTGAGCAAGCATTGGGTAATCTGAAGAAAGTTTTGCAACGATTTGAAGACTACAATTTGTCCTTAAATAGTGAGAAGTGTTTCATCATGATGGAAGAAGGAATAGTCCTTCATCATCATATCTTTGTACAAGGCATCCGGGTGGATCCAGCAAAGATTGAGGTCATTTAGCATATTAATGACCCTTTGAAGCAAAAAGATGTAAAAAGTTTTCTTGGTCATGCTAGATACTACAGACGGTTTATCAAAGATTTCAGTAAAATTGCAATTCCCTTATATTCACTGCTTACTAAAGATGCAGAATTTAAATGGACCCCAGCATGCAATGAAGATTTCTTAAAGCTTAAGCATGCTTTGACTCAAGCACTAGTTCTTAAAGGGTCAAATTGGTCTTTACCATTCCAAATCCATATAGATGCATCTAATTATGCAATAGGAGTAGTGTTAGGATAGAGAATTGACAAATTGGAAAATGCAATATATTATATTAGCAATAATTTGCAGGGACCTGAATTGAATTACACAGTTACTGAAAAGGAAATGTAGCTGTCATATATGCACTTAACAAATTTAGACACTATATCATAGGATATCCCACATTTGTGCATACAGATCATACTGCAATTAGATATCTCATGAATAAGCCATCAATCACTGGTAGATTAGCTTGCTGGTTATTATTGATGTAGGAATTTAATATCACAGTTGTTGATAAACCAGGGAAGTCTAATGTGGTTGCAGATTATCTTTCACGACTTCAATTACAAGAAGATTCTACAGTAATAGATGACACTTTTCTAGATGAACATTTGTTTCTCATTCAAGCTCACACTCCTTGGTATGTTGATATTGCCAACTATTTAGCTGCAGCTAAGATGCCAGTTTATTTCTCTCCTAAGGAAAGAAGGTTGCTAGTTGAAAAAAGTTTTAACTTCTCATGGATTGTTGATTGTCTATTTTATATTGGACCTGACCAAGTCATGCGAATATGTGTCAGAGAAGATGAAACATATGACATCTTGCATGCATGTCATGATGAGCCATGTGGAGGTCATTTTGTTGCCAAAAGAACAACACTGAAAATACTCAATACAGGATACTATTGGCCCACATTACATAAGGATGTAGCTCAGTACACACATAAATGTGATAGATGTCAGCGAATGAGAAGACCTACAAAATTTGATGAGATGCCACTATATCCTCAAATATTAGTTGCACCATTTGACAAGTGGGGATTAGATTTTGTTGGCCCAACTGATCCACTTTCTAATGGTAGATCTTATATATTGGTATGTACAGACTATATAACAAAATGGGTAGAAGCTCATGCCATGACACATGCAAGAGATAATAAGGTAGTTGAGTTTCTTTATGAAGAGATATTTACAAGATATGGAGTACCAAGGGAAATTGTCTTAGACCAGGGACCTTAATTTACTTCAACATTGATAAAAGCTTTGATCAATGAATACAATATAAGGCACATAAAATGTACTCCATATCATCCACATGCTAATGGACAAGTAGAAGTTACAAATAGAGAGCTTGAGGCTATTCTTACAAAAACAGTGTCTATTCACAAAAAAGATTGGTCTCACCGGCTTTCAGAAGCAATTTGGGCATATAGAACAACTTGGAAAGCACCAATTGGTTTCACACCTTTTGAGATGGTTTATGGAAAAACAACAATGATGCCTATTGAATTTGAGCATAAAACCCTAAGGACAACTTTGCAATTAAATATGACATTGTTTGAAGCACAGAAAGAATGCATTCAACAATTAAATGCTCTAGATGAATGGAGAAAGATAGTTGTTCAACAAACAGAATTGATTCAAAATCAAAGAGCAAAATGACATGATAAATATATCAAAGAAAAGAAATTCAAAGATGGTGACTAGGCACTATTGTATGATTCCAGATATAAAGATGCTATGGGAAAGCTTCAAACCAGGTGGTTAGGTTCGTATGAGATAGAAGAAGTTTTCCAGAATGGAGCTGTTCGTTTGACCATTGTAGACACTCAAAATTGTCATGTCTAATTAAATAAATATTTTATTTATTTAATTATCTAAGCCTATTTCTTCTATTAATTAAATAAATCTTTATTTATTTAATTAATTCATTTATCCTCTTCTAGCCTTATTTCTCATTTAAATAAATACATTTATTTATTTAAATTATCCCTTTCCTAAATTAAATAAATATTTTATTTATTTAATTATCCCACTTCTTCTATTAATTAAATAAATCTTTATTTATTTATTTAATTCATTATCTTTTTCTACACATGACACATGTCATTCATCTCTTAATTCATACACTACCTACCTCTTTCATTATTTTGGTATTTCTTTTACTTACCCTCTAATCCTAGCCGACCTCTCTTTTTACACCTCTCAATCTTAACCCTCCATTTCTTATTGTGTCTTCTATTTAAGGAGATGCTTTCTTCATTGTCAAACCCTAATGCCTAATGACACATGCTAATGATCTATCATGCAACTTGGCTACACTACAATTCCACTTGCAACCACATTCCATTCTTTATTGAGCTCTTGTGCATACAAAAATCTGAGAGCAAGCATATCAAACAAGATCAATGGAGATAGGAAGAATGGAGATCAAAACCCTATTGGACATGTGATGGTATAATCTTTATGATTTTGAGTTATTTTGCATTGTCTTAGGTTATCTTCATATGTTATGGTGGATCTTTGTTCATTGTTAGGCTAGGGTTTGGTGGTTGAATCCATTTTAGTCTTTCAATATTGTTGTTATTTGTTATCTATTTTCACCATATACATTTTGGCACGCCCGGTGGGACTCTTGTCCCTTTGCATTTAACATTTTTGTTGCAGATTTTGCATTTTTGAAGTTGCAGATCGGACGATTTCGATGACATTTTAGGTTTTTTTCCGCGTCTGCGAGTGTTCGGATCGCGTTTTTGTGTTTCAGAAGCGTCTGTGATATCGTTAATCGCGCTTGTGTTTTTGCCAGATTTTTATTTTTGCAGGTTTCTGGAATCGCGTCTGCGAATTTTAACCGCGTCTGTGCCGGATCTCATTGTGTCTGCGTTCCTGAGTCACGTCTGTGACCTTTAATCGCGTCTGTGAACTACAGAACCGCGTCTGTGTAGTTCAGACGCGTCTGTGTCTGGTATAAAGGCGTCTGTGCTTTCTGTTTTGCAAATTTTTCAAGTTTCTTTGATTCGGGTTTTCGGATTTTGTACTTAGGGTTTCAGATCTGGTTTATTTTCAGCTAACCTTTGCAGATCTAGCTAACCTGGTTTGTGCAGCTTGCTTTGGAGGCAAAAATGTTTTTGTTGAAGGCCCCTTTTCACAAAGTCTTTTTGGGTTTTCTAAAATTTACCTAACTTGTGTGCTTGCAGGAAGGGGTTATCATTTGAAACAACCCAAACTACTAACAATTTTGTTGCAGGGCCTTAGGGTTTTGTAATTTTTATTGTGTGCCTTGTTTTCATAGCTTAGCAAACACTTCAATTGGTGCACTAAAATTAAATCATTGTCTTTTGTGTCTTGAGCAATAGGCTCTTTTTGTTTAATCTTTAGAGGGCCTGTCTTCCCGTGTGGTCATTAGGACTACTAGTGAGAAGAGAACGACCCAAGTGGTAGCGAGGAAAACCCACCTCATCCAAACCACTATAATCAAATGTATTCATGGTGAAAACTATGGATAACGTGTGCTGATTAGTTCATACCGACACTATGTCTCCCCATAAACCCATTTGATCAAATTTATTTGATCATTTGTAGGGCGTAACCCCTACTGGCTGGGAGCCTTCTGTATTTACAGAGCTGAAAGTGCCGCATGTATGGCCACACAAGCGGATGCCCTTACTAGCACCTCTTTGTTTTAGATGCCCAAATCCTTCTAGTTGTTGAGGCAGGAGGTCGGACCTCTGGTAGCGGCCCACACACATACGGTTCTTAGTAGAGATACAAAGTTCGCCATGGGGAGTTTTCATGGGGACTGATGCTTGGCTGACCCGAGAAGTGAGTGCCGAGGGTGGAGCCAGTGAGGTCAAGCATCTAAGTATCCGCTCTGAATAGCGTAGCCTCGGGGGTAAAACCCTATGTGGGATCAACAACTATTGTCTTGGCCAGCCCTAAGATTTGTGCTTGTCTTATGCTAAACACTCAAACATTCAAGACAAAACAGCAAAACATTGTGTCTTTTGTGTCTTCAAGTGTATGCAAAAACTTTTTACATCAAACAACACACTTTTTGGAGTCTAAACAGTCTCGGCATACTTGAGCTTCATAGGTTGTCTCTTCAGATTTCATCTAGCATTCAGCCTGTTCTAAGGTCTCACATAGTCCATCATTGCTTCACATCTCATTTTACATTCATACTTGTCTAAACTTGAGTCAAAAGGTCACTTGCTTGTCCTCATCATACTTTGTCAACACACTACATACTACTACACTTTGCTAAGTGGTCCCTCATCAAGGTTTCTTACCTTTGGGTCTCATTTGGTCTTACTTAGAGTCAAGGTCAGCTTACCTCATCAAGAGAAACTATCCTCTCTTTGGAAGTCACACCTACTCTACTTACATACTTGGTCTTACACTTTGGACATTGCAAGTACACCTCAAGATTCATTTACACTTCATACAACTCTTGGTCTTCCATACTTTTTCCATTTTCATCTAGTCTCTCACATATTGGTCTAACACCTAGTTCATGGTTGAAACCCGCCTTCAAAAATCTAGGAGAATAGCTAAAGAAGCTCAAGAATCCGTAAACATGAGTTCTTATGAGTATGACAATGATCTATTCTACAATCTTGAGCACACTACATTACCAGACATGAATGTTTATAGAAACAATCCAATTGTGGAAAGCGCAAACACTATAAACAACAATACTACACACAATGACAATGTTGACAACTCTTCAATACTATCAGCAGACATACAAGAATCTATAATGGATCCTCAATTCAATAGATTGGTTGAAGAGATAATGAGGAGAGATCGTCAATACTTTCTAAACATGATGGCACAAAGTGGAGCCAAAATACCGCATGATTTTGACTTATCTCAACTTATGGAAAGTAGACCCTCACAACAAACTCAACATAACATGGATCAAAGGAGACCAAATAGTGGAGGACCAAATAATATGATGCCGGAGTCACCATCAGTTTTGCTTCAAAAACCAGCAATCCCACATACACAAGCTCAAATATATGATACTTACACTCAAAGACCATCATGGAGGCCTTATGCTCAAACACATGCTCAAGATATGGGTCAATTAAGACAAGTGGATACACAAGGACATCCTCAAAATTTTGACACAAGGAGACCCCATGTCAAAATTGGGGGCAACACAATGGAAAATGAAAAGCCTATTGAATATGGTGTATATACGCAAAACAGATATGGGGTCCCTCAACAAGAAGTTATGCCAAGTGCTCCACATATGTCGCAACAATATAGACCTCCATATGGACATATCTACGATCAGTATCATCCATATATGCAACAAGTTCCTCCTCAAATGGGTGTTTCAAACATGGGATATGCTACAAGAAATCCATCTCCTCCCAAAAATAATTTGGAGCAACAAATTAGAGATCTACAAAAGAAAGTGGAAGACATGGGCACATCAAAACCCACATATACTATGAGAGATATATGCCCTTATCCCTTTGATAAGAGCATTCCAATGCCTCCGTTTCCTCCGCACTTTGTAACACCAAAATTTGACAAATATAGAGGGAGAGGAGACCCCAAGGCACATATAAGACAATTCTTCACAGCTTGCATTGAGGTAGCGGCAGAAGAAACATACTTGATGAGGTTATTCCCACAGAGCTTAGGTGACCAAGCTATGGAATGGTTTTCTCAATTACCTCCCGGTATTAAGTCATGGGGCGACTTGGCAGAAGCATTCATTCAGCATTTTTCTTACAACATTGAAACAGATGTCTCAGTTACTACCTTGTGCAATACGAAACAAAAGGAAGGAGAATCTTTCGCAACATTTTTACAGAGATGGAGAAACTTAGCTAGCAGATGCTCTTGTGAGATCCCGCAAAAACAAATGGTGGAGATGTTCACAAAAAACGTTAATAAAGCTATTAGCTATGATCTCAGAAAAGCTTGTTTGTCTACATTCAAGGATGTCATTGAAAAGGGCCTAGCAACAGAAAAATTCTTAATTGAACAAGGAGTTATCAAGCTATTCAAAGAAAACAAAGAGGACTTCAAAGGAAAGGACAAACCAAAATTTTGGAACAAGAACAAGAACACGGTTAATGATGGTGTTGTTGATGCCAACACAGTAAGACCAAAGTTCGTCTTTTCTGGTTCAAGTTCTACCAACAATCAAGTGAACAATCAAACAACTTCTAAACCACGAAGGAAGTATACTCCATTGGGAGAACCACTTGAATCAGTATTCAAAAAGCTTGTAGCAAACAAAGTGATCACGGTCCCAGATTTTCCTCCATATGAACCAAAGGTAAAACCGAATTGGTGGAATGATGATGAATTTTGTGAATTTCATAAGAGCAAGGGTCATAAAACAAGTAATTGCCATCGATTGAAAAACATTGTGCAAGATCTCATTGACAGAGGAGATATTGAGATTGAGGGACATTCATCTAACCAAGAGCATGAGGTGTTTAAGGAACCATTCCCAAAACATGACAAGGGAAAAGGCAAAGTCACAGATGATCAAGCCAATTACACTAGAGCATCTTACAATTATGATTCCACTATTAATCACATCTCAATGGACAATCATATTTCTACCATTACTATCAAAAATAAAAATCCTACGAATTCTTCTCAAAGACCCAAAATTGTCCTAAAAGGTGTGGGATCTTCGTCCGCATCTACCTCTGAATGTCATGTTACAACCCGTCGAGGTAAGATTACATTGCCAGGTACCTCTACTAAGAATACCAATCTTCCATCAACTAAGCCTGAGTACGACCTTGTAGAGCAATTAGGGAAAACACCCGCACTCATCTCTATTCTTGAGCTCTTACGTATATCTCCTGCACATAAAGCTATCCTTGATAAAACCTTGAGAGACACTGCTGTCCCTACTGATCTGAACGTGGACCAGTTTCAAGCCATGGTGGGATATTTATCCGTTCCACACTCCCTCACATTCACAGAAGCCGATGACGCCTCCATAAGTCAGCCTCATAATGCACCTCTACACATTGAAGCCTTCATACATAAACACCGAATAAAACGAGTCCTGATAGATGGAGGAGCAAGTCTTAATATTTGTACATTGAGCACCATCAGACAATTGGGATATTCTGACAAAGCTGTAAATTCTACAAACCAAATCACTATTAAGGCTTATGATGATGAAGAGCGCTTGTCCAAGGGTACAGTCACCTTACCACTAAGAATAGGGCCAGTCACAAAGGACGTGGTTTGTCAAGTCCTGGATCTCGACCTCACGTATAACATATTGCTAGGACGTCCGTGGATTCATGAAATGAGGGCAGTCCCATCAACATACCACCAATGCATTAAGTTTCCTCATAATGGAGTCGAGGTAACGGTCAATGGTGATCCAAATCCATTCATATATTGCAATAACTTGAGATCACATACTGAGACTATCATTCCCAGCAATCGTGAGGCTACTCCTTCTTCAACATATATTGATCCTGAGTCATTAAAGCCCTCGACATCCAAACAAGGTGAACTTAGAGCCAAGTTTCAAGACAAAGGCATGGGAGAATACACTCTGAATCAAACAATGTTCTTACGACAAGTCATGACCTCTCCCAAGGAATATGGGAGGCCACATCCTAATAAGCAAATCTCCATCATGCTACTCAAATGGGATCCTACCGTCTTTCAAAAATGGGGCGAACTAGAGGAAGAAAATTTATATAAAATGCTATATAAGGACGCTGAAGAGGATACACATGATCAAATTATAATACCCTGTGAGAACTATGGCTAAGGTTTCAAAATTCTGCAAAGATTCGGGTATGATGGAAAAAGTCCTCTTGGACTACGCAAAGAAGGTGTCATGGAGCCTTTACAACCTGAGCTAACTACAAGAAGGGAACGCTCCAAGGGGCTTGGTTTTCTAAATCCCAAGATTCATAATAAAAGAACAAAACAGATATGGCGAGTCAAAGTGGCTGAAGTTCAACAAGAAGATGACTATTCTACAGATTCCAACGAATGGGAATGGGGTTCAGACAAATCCTCCAGCGACTATGAGCTCAACGAGACATTTAGAGAGCCAGAGGAACCTACAGAGGAGGAGGAGTTTTACAAGAAATTCAGAGTTGGTCAAGAACCGACCCATGAGGATCCCGCACAAGATTCGTTTCAAGGCCCTAGGTCAAGATCACATAGGATGAGGACACCTGTCCCTGAGGGTGCTACTAGTGATGATAATTTGGACTCACTCACGATCGAAACTGATGAGGAGAGTGCCATTGACGACCTCGATGACTATCTTGACATACCTGAATATAACCACATCTTCACTATTAGCCTTGCGAACTCTGAAAACACTAAAGACCTTCCCCTCGTACACCCCCAACTCATTGACTGGGATCAGGATAGACCAGCACAGCTTGATACATTTCAAAATGACGAAGTTATTGTCGATTATCTTGGCATTTGCGACGATCTTCCTCTTGGAGACCATAAAGCAGGATACGCCATAGAGCTTAATAACATGGCATACTTTGGTGAGGGTGTCGGGCCTTCTAGTCGCAAAAATGTGAAAATAAAAATAAAACAAGGGTCTTATGGCGAAAACCACACTGTGGCGCTATCTGACTTTAAAAAAGTAAAAAGAAAGGACGTATCTGAGGGTGAAAACCTCTCTGAGGCGCTCGAAGATGGAAGGCTTGACATTCTCCCAGCATCATATGAGGAAAAATCATCCATGTTGGTAGAGGAGACTATAAAGACAAACATTGGTACAACAGAGGTTCCCCATAACATATTTTTGGCTCAATCATTGACAGAGGCCGAGAAAGCAAGATTCATAAGCTTCTTTAAGGAATGACAAGTTAACTTCGCATGGTCTTATGCTGATATGCCTGGGCTAGACCCCAATTTAGTAATGCATCATTTAACAGTCAAACCGGGGGCAAAACCAGTAAAGCAGAAATTGAGGAAAATGCATCCACAAGTGGCATTATTAGTCAAGACAGAACTGGAGAAATTACTGGATGTTGGATTCATACGCCCAATTGATTATCCCGAATGGATTTCCAACTTAGTACCTGTTAGCAAACCAGATCGCAGCATCCGAATATGTACAGACTTCAGGGATATCAACAAGGCTTGTCCGAAGGATGATTTCCCATTACCAAACATTGATTTAATTGTTGATCTCACAGCAGGCCATGAGATGTTATCTTTAATGGACGGATTCTCTGGATATAATCAGATCAGGATTGCACCTGAAGATCAACATAAAACATCATTTACTTGTCCATGGGGAACCTTCTGTTGGAATGTCATGCCCTTTGGGCTGAAAAATGTAGGTGCCACGTATCAACGAGCCATGACTACTATCTTCCATGATCTTATGCATGTAACCGTGGAAGATTATGTTGACGACCTTTTGGTTAAATCAATAGACAGAAATACACACTTGGACATACTTTCAGTCGCTTTTGATCGGTTGGAAAAGTACAAGGTAAGGCTAAATCCTAAGAAATGTGTCTTTGGAGTAACCTCCGGGAAGCTCCTAGGATTCATTGTGTCTAAAAGAGGAATAGAGGCTGATCCAGCAAAAGTCAAGGCTATCTTAGACATGCCGCCACCCAAGAATATCAGTCAACTTCGGTCTTTACAAGGGAGACTCCAGTCCATACGAAGATTCATAGCACAACTTGCAGATAAGTGCAATCCTTTCCAGCACCTGCTATACAAAAACATATAGTTCAAATGGGATGAGAACTGTCAACAGGCTTTTCAGGCGCTCAAAGACTATCTTTTGAACCCGCCAGTTTTGATGCCACCAATTCCAGATCAACCATTGCTACTTTACATATCAGCTACTCCGACAGCACTGGGGGCACTCCTAGCACAGCAAATACCTGACGGCAAGGAAAAAGCGGTCTACTATATCAATCGCACATTGGTGGGATATGAGCTGAACTACACACCAATTGAGCGTGCATGTCTCGCTGTGGTCTTTGCTTCACAAAAATTACAACATTATATGCTTACTCACAAGACTAAGTTGATTGCCAGAATTGATCCACTAAAATATCTTCTCAACAAAGCTACACTTACTGGGCGGCTAGCCAAGTGGGTAATGATCTTGAGTGACTTCGACATTGAATATGTGGACAGAAAAGCCATAAAAGGACAAGCCATCGTAGATCAACTGGCAGATGCTCCCATGATAGATGATGTTCCTCTACAGTCAGAATTTCTAGATGAGTCCATTCTAACAATATCACCTGCAAAGCCATGGCAACTATACTTTGATGGCTCATACACACAGCATGGGGCAGGAGCGGGTATACTCTTTATAACTCCTCAAGGCAATTCTATACCAAAGTCATACCGCTTATCATTTCCTTGCACCAACAATATAGCGGAATACGAGGCATTAACAACTGGGCTAAGAATTGCAGTTCAGTGGAAGATCCAAGAACTTCGTGTTTTTGGGGATTCTCAACTGGTCATCCGTCAAGCAACTAATGATTATCAAACAAAGGATGAAAAGCTAATGCCTTACAAACAACTGGTAGATGATCTGAAACAACACTTTGCAAAGATAGAGTTTGAGCAGATACCAAGAGAACAGAATCGTGCTGCTGATGCCATGGCTACAATTGCTTCGCTCATTGATCTACCGCAAAATGAGACCTGCTATGAATTCCTGGTAGACAACCTGCTGATTCTGTCATATGAGATCACTCCTACGGAAATGATATGTGTTGTTGGTCCTGAATCCCAGTTATATGGTTCCATATTCACATACCTTCGCGACAATATCTTACCTCCCGATCTATCGAACAACCAACGCCGCACTTTCATTCGCCAATCCTCCCGATACGTTATCCTAGCTGATATCCTATACCGACGAGGTCTAGATGGCACCCTCCTTAGATTTTTAGAGAGTGACGAAGCTCAAATTGCATTACGAGAAGTGCACGAAGGGATATGTGGTCCGCATACTAGTGGTCCTACCTTGGCTAAGAAACTCATCAGGACTGGATACTACTGGCCTACTATGGAAAAAGATGCATATCAGTTTGTCAAGAAGTGTAAACAGTGTCAAATTCATGGAGACCTTATACATGCACCAGCACAGGAACTA
Organism: Cryptomeria japonica; assembly: GCF_030272615.1. Taxonomy (NCBI): domain Eukaryota; kingdom Viridiplantae; phylum Streptophyta; class Pinopsida; order Cupressales; family Cupressaceae; genus Cryptomeria; species Cryptomeria japonica. The sequence goes on from NC_081414.1 coordinate 25,179,670, forward strand.
CAGCCACTTGCATCTCCTTGGCCCTTTTGTCAGTGGGGACTCGATCTCATAGGTAAGATTCACCCTCCTTCTTCCAATGGACATAAATTCATTATCACAGCCACAGAATATTTCACAAAGTGGATTGAAGCCATGCCTCTCACACAAGTTACTAGGAAACAAATCGCTACTTTCATTCTGAACTACATCATTTGCCGATACGGGATCCCTACTTTCATTATTACCGATAACGGGCATCCTTTCAAGAACCAGGATGTTCATGAACTCTGTGAGCGCTTCCATATCTCTCATCATTTCTCCACACCATATTACCCTCAAGGTAATGGCCAAGTTGAGGCGTCTAACAAAACAATTCTCAAAATCCTTAAAAAGACAGTCGATGACGCTGGCCGTAACTGGCATGTCCAACTCAATCCTGCACTTTGGGCCTACCGCACAAGTGTCCGCACACCTACAGGAGCTACACCCTACTCACTTGTCTACGGCGCTGAAGCCATCTTGCCTATTGAGGTCGAGTTACCTTCTTTACGGGTCTCCTTGAGAAACATAATCAACGATGAAGACTATAGGGTCTCTCGCTTACAAGAACTAGAACTGCTGGAGGAACGACGACACACTGCTTTTAATCATCTCAAGGCTTACCAACAACGAATGAGTCGCAGTTACAATCACAAGGTCAAGCCTCGCACATTTGAAGTAGGTGACTTAGTACTCAGAGAGAACCCCAAGAATCAGCAAGACAGAGATAAGAAGGGCAAGTTCGAACCAAACTGGCTTGGTCCTTACATCATCACAGCGGTATATGGATCTGGGGCATATCAGCTCTCAACTACAGAAGGTGAACCCTTGGAGGATCCTATCAACAGCATGCACCTTCGCAGGTTCTACACATAATTTTCAGAATATCCTAATTCAAAAATACAAAAAAATCAAAAATTTTCAAAAATACAAAAAAATTATAAAACAAAAAAATCGTCACTTGGTGAAAACCTGGCAAACAGGCGCCTTGTGACACAAAAAAATTGAAAAATCAAAAAAAGTAAAGAGAAATAATTTCGTCCAACGGTGAAAACCACTTCGGTGGCGCCCTGGGCAAGTACCATGGTGAAAACTGGGTCACCAGCGCCATGCGTAGAGACTTTGCTCCTCCCTCTTTTAGGATTCTCTTCCATTCTTTCACTTTGCACACACTCACAACCTATTTGTTCACAATAAACTTACCCATTCCCATCATGGCTTGTTATGGATCTACCTAAGATTGGTTAGCCATCCATAACCCTCCCTTTTCACCCCCTTTTCATCCATAATAAATCGGATCTTATCTGTGACTACGGTCAATTCCTACGTCTAGTAATGGGTGTGGAACTGAGAACATCACATGTTTCGAGGAGTACAGTTTCTTCCAGCTTCCTTCAAGTCTATCCGCGCACAATCCGCAATAAAGCAACATTTGCATCGCAGATCCGCAATAAAGTTTCGTCTTCTCCGCAATAAAGTATCAGTTTCATGGATTCAGTCAGTTTCAAAGGAGACACAACAGCAACAATGAGCTTCAACAAAATCAAATATTTCAACAGACTCAGACAACATATGGTTCAGTGCTATCTATCCTTTTTGTGAAAGTGAACATTGTGACCACAATCGAATAAGACTTAAACAAGTGACAAGAGACACTAAACTTGAGGACTACAGTGGATGTTGGTGTCGAGTCTTGGTTTTCTTTTGATTTTATCTTTTTGGTGACATGTCTTTTAGCTTTTCCAGGATGTCTTTGACTAGAGATTCTATCTCCAGGATGTCTTTGACTAGAAAGGCGAGGATGGGGTATCGTCACCTATTTGCATTTGCTGTCTGTGGATTGTCTCTTAGTAATGCTATGACTTGTCCAAGGATATGAGGACACTGTGAGTCTAGTATGAACTGGGGCATTCCTTGTTTGTGACTGTCTTATCTCCATGCAAACGGGTACAATGACTTTCTGGGTCGAACATATGCCTCGATTGTCATAACCTATTTTGCCATAATAAAGCTCAATGATGATAACGCACAAGAAGCTCTTTCACTTTCATATCTTCTGTCTTCCATCCCCCTTTCTTGATTGACTTCCATCATCCTTCTCGAGTCCGCGTAGCCTGCTATCACATGACTGAGTATAATGACACACCAAAAACATTTGCATTTCATATAGTTACACCTACATCACCACATATAAGCATTTCATACATACATATAGATATCACAATTGCATCACATCCTGCATACAACACATGTCAGCACATCTCACATTTTCATTATGTAAATAATCATTTGCATTATCATATTCATTTGCATTACATACATTCACATTTGCATCATGCATCACATATACAACATAAAAGAACAAAAATATATTGCATTACATCATATAAGCATCCATATCATAAAACATGTATCGCATAAGAACATTTCATCACATAAGGTACACATGCATATAGCTGCCGCAAAAATGGATCATCTCATATATAATCAAAATGTGTCATGATACAATGATGTCAAAAATCATATGGCTACAAAATCACCCGCAGGTGTCTACAATACAAAAATGATACATATACTGATACAAAGGGGAGCCCTCTATGGCTATGATGAACTCCCTCCCTCGGAGCCGCCTGGCCTCGACGGACGCTGAGCTGTAGATGGACCCGCTCCAGGATCTCCCTGCCTGTTTGGTGGTGGTGGAGGACCCATGACCCCACCGCTGGATGCCGCTCTCCTGCGACTCCCTCCCGTAGCCGTCGCTGTGCGCGACGATCTATGGAAGCTCCTAGCCCGCTGATCTGCTAGCACGGCTGCATAGTATAGATCCCTCCAGTAGGCGATCTCCTCTCCGGCTTGCAAAACATATGCGTAGCCTGCCCCTGCATCCTCTGCTGCCCGCCTCCCTGCCCTCAGAGCTGTCTCGGCCTCTGTGTATCTCTGGATGGCCTGATCCCTCTCCCGCTCTGTGTCTCTGACCCTAATCCTGAGGTGGTCTCTCTCCCGCACCAAATCCTCAATCTCATCTGCCTGGCCCTGGCAGATCTCTCGCAGCCTCAACACCTCATCCTCCTCAGAATCTCCGCTCTCAGCCTCTGCCTATGGCTCCTCCCCTACAGGTGCCTGTCCCTTAGCCTCTGCCTGCACCTGTCCCTGTGCCTGTATAAGTACCTGTGGCTGTACCTGTCTCTGTCCCTCTGCCTGCACCTGTCTCGGTCCCTGTCTAGGACCCTGTGCTGCTGGCACCTGTAGGGGCTGTCCACCCCGACCCCTCACCACCGGAGCTGCTCTCTCCTGTCCTCCCTCCCTCTGAGGTGCCACCCGCCTCTCTCCCACCACTCCCCTCTGCCTCCGTCGGCCCCTACCTCCATCCCCTCCACCATCATCATCATCTCCTCCACCCTCTCCCTCCAGTGGCTCTGCCGCATCTGTCAACCTGGGAAACGGATGCTCTGCCCAATACGCAGAGTACTCTGTGTCCATCCCTGCATCATCTACCTCTGGCCACATGTCCCAGGGCATCAGCATCATCTCTGCTAGCTGTGTCACCGCCTGATAATAAGATAATAGTGGCCCAAACTGCACCTGATCTCTGACCGTACGGGCATACATGCCCGAGCCCCGTGGCATCCGCTGGATCCACCCAAACTGCTTGCATACCCTGTCTACGAGCTGCCTCTCCAGAATATAGGGCGTCCGCCCAATTAGATACTTGCTCCTGAATACATAGGGTAGCTCCAATGCGTCGTCATCCCACTCCTCGCACCCCAGGTACGGCCTCCAGATGACCATGTCTATGTCATCTATGACGCGCCTCCAATGCTCCAATCTACCAATCCGAGGCTGGGATGTAATCATGCCATACAAGTGCACGAAGCTCCGCCCCTGTCCTCTGCCTCTGAAATGAATGGGCCGTGTGATGGGAAGGTGCTCATAAGCCCACACCTGCAAGAGAGTCACGCCGCAGCCCAAACCCACTGATCCGTGGTACACAAACTGATGCAGCTCATAATATAAATGTGCCAGGACACATGGCCCCCATGCATACCTAGTGTGCTCTGCCATCAGCGTCTCCAATGCCCCTCCCCAGCCCACTGCCAATCCTCGTGTGGCCCTGTCTGGACACAAGTACCCACTGATGACTCCCCCAATAACTGTCGGCAATGCTAAACCTGTGGCAGTCATGGTATCCCAGGCTACATGACCTGCTCGCATCTCCAAACCGGGATCCTGAAACACCCGTCTCAATGCCTCCCTGTCACCGTCATGGTCATAGGGAATCAACTCTCCATCAATGGGGATATGCAGTATCCTGTACACATCCTCTAATGTCACTGTCATCTCACCCATCGGCAGGTGAAACGTGCACGTCTCCGAGTGCCATCTCTCGGCCAACGTAGTCAGCAACCCCATGTTTGCCCGAAACTCAGGCACATAGAGCACATGTGTGAGACCCATCTCCTCAATGGATATCATATCCTGGATCGACAACTCTGGTCGCAGTCTCTGAGTCGACGGGAATCTCTCCCGTGACTCTAACATCGGCAAATACTCCTGCAGTCACACAATCAATCTTGTCAGTTATCGTGGCATTCACTGTTTATCATAAAATGCTACTTGCTACCTAAATGCATCTGGTTATCTCTCCTAGTGACACTCACTGTTCATCACAAAGTGTTGCTATCTACCCTAGTAGTGCTCCCTGTTCATCACAAAGTACTACGTGTGTGACATTCCCTGTTCATCACAAAGTGTCACTCACATTCGCACTCCCTGTTCATCACAAAGTGCTCCCTATCTTGGTGCTCCCTGTTCATCACAAAGTGCCTTGATCTATCCTAATCTTCCTAGAGGACCTGCTTGAGTGTATCTTCTCAGCAGCTTATCCAATCGACAACGTATGTTCATCACAGAACTGCCGATTTGACCTAAAAGACTAAAACCATGCATTTAAACACACAAACGCACTTTTAACACACACACGCACTTTTAACTCATAAACGCGCTTATAGACTGCACAAACGCGCTTCTGCGACACAGACGCGTTTTCTGAACACAAACGTGCCTATGCTAGACACAAACGCGACCAGGGAACACAGACGTCCCTACATGACATAAACGCTCCTAAAAAGCACAGATGCTGCTACATTTCACAAACGCGTCCGCATTCAACACAAACGCGGTTCCAGGCACAGACGCGCCTGGACCTAACACAGACGCGCCTAGACCTGACACAAACGCGCCTGTTGGACACAGACACGCCTGGAACTGACACAGACGCAGTTGCGCGTTTTTGCACTTTTCAACTATCCTATTCCTAGTGCATTTATTGCTCCTAAACATGCATTTATGACAAAACTTGAAATGCGTGAAAGTACGAGGAGGTTTTCGGGTACTTACCGGCTCTCCTGCATCGGCTGGTCGCTGGAATCGGCGAACACGGTCGAATCTATGAATGAATTCCATCGTTGCTGACTGTTGCTGCTCTTTTCTCGCTCTGCACTGTGATCTTCTAAGGGTGTGGATGACAATGAGGATGTCTTTTGCCCGTGGCCTATCTTATAGCCTACCCTAGCCCTCGCCTGCATTTTCCCGAGTCAGTCTTCTTCATCCCGTGACTCTGTCACTTTATCTGGTCAGTCCATTCTAGCCTCTCTTTCTTATCGAGAGATTGTCTGCAGTCTTTTCAGATATTTTCATCCAATCTTTCGAGGGGGCATATAATTCCCATCTTGGGGCAACTCTGTATCAGTTCATCTTATCTTCTTTGAAACAACGCGACAAGCCGCATTGTCTCAAAGAGGGGCAAAATGTAGACACTCAAAATTGTCATGTCTAATTAAATAAATATTTTATTTATTTAATTATCTAAGCCTATTTCTTCTATTAATTAAATAAATCTTTATTTATTTAATTAATTCATTTATCCTCTTCTAGCCTTATTTCTCATTTAAATAAATACATTTATTTATTTAAATTATCCCTTTCCTAAATTAAATAAATATTTTATTTATTTAATTATCCCACTTCTTCTATTAATTAAATAAATCTTTATTTATTTATTTAATTCATTATCTTTTTCTACACATGACACATGTCATTCATCTCTTAATTCATACACTACCTACCTCTTTCATTATTTTGGTATTTCTTTTACTTACCCTCTAATCCTAGCCGACCTCTCTTTTTACACCTCTCAATCTTAACCCTCCATTTCTTATTGTGTCTTCTATTTAAGGAGATGCTTTCTTCATTGTCAAACCCTAATGCCTAATGACACATGCTAATGATCTTTCATGCAACTTGGCTACACTACAATTCCACTTGCAACCACATTCCATTCTTTATTGAGCTCTTGTGCATACAAAAATCTGAGAGCAAGCATATCAAACAAGATCAATGGAGATAGGAAGAATGGAGATCAAAACCCTATTGGACATGTGATGGTATAATCTTTATGATTTTGAGTTATTTTGCATTGTCTTAGGTTATCTTCATATGTTATGGTGGATCTTTGTTCATTGTTAGGCTAGGGTTTGGTGGTTGAATCCATTTTAGTCTTTCAATATTGTTGTTATTTGTTATCCATTTTCACCATATACAACCATAATTGATCCTGTTTGATTTAAACTCTTAGTGAATGGTCACCGACTACGTCTATATCATAAGCCAGCTACTAAAGAAGAGTTCCTGCAGTAGTTTGCTCCACAAAATGACATAAAGGTTCCTGTAGCAACTAACAAAGTTCATGCAAGCAACTCATCAGCTTCCTATTGCAATTGAGCAAGGTAATAAAGGTAAAGTTCCTACAGTCTCTGCAGTGAACATATTTGCGGCTTCATAATAAAATATTTCCATATTATATGGGAATATTCTTCTCCATACATAAAATCCCATCCATGACATTCCATCCCACGTTCTTATGTCATTTCACTTCATTTTGCCATCATTTTCGTACAACTGTAGGTACGTGTATATTGCATTTTGTTTTAATTATGCATTTATTAGTTCATTATGATTATATCCTGTTTAAATCCGCTCCACTACCCAAAATCTTGTCACCTTGTGTGGACACGTGCTAGGTTAAGTTGGGGAGCTGCTTTATGGTTCGGTTTCTAAAGTGATTAATTATCAGCCCTTTTTGATACTCTGAATTGATTTTTTTTCATCATTACTTATTATGCTATTATTCCACACAAGGAAATAATAAATTATGCCGCCAGAATTGAGATATGTAAGGGAATTTCAATTTAGTAAGTCTGCAAGATATTTTGGTTCAGCTACAGATGAAAAAATAGCAGAGTAAGAGATGGGTGGTGATCCAATTCGTCATGAGCCAATGGTTCATGAAGTGTTGCTATAGGATGCTCTTTGTGAGCATTATTTCAGACACCATGGCTGGTTGGATTACTTCTTGAAAATCAGGGATTATAACAAAGAAATTGCTACAAAATTTATGCATTCCTTAATGAAGGAGAAGCTACAGTTAAAGGTTTTAGGGTTATTGCTACAAAGCAGCGAATAGCAAAAGTAACGGGGTTGCTGCAGGAAGGAGAGCTATTTCCATAATCAAAAGATGCAAGGAGCGCTAGGGCAGAGTTCACAATTCCCACGGATGGACCCTTAATGGTGGACAAACAAGGAACTAGAAGGGTTTCCCTACTAGCACATTGGCCTCAGGTAGCTTTGTATGTTATGAAATACATCACATGTGAGGGGTGATATTCAAATCTACATTCACCTCATTTTAAATTACTTAGTCATCTGCGGCATGGCTGGTGAGTCAATGTTCCTAATTTCTTATACCACCTCATTTCTACAAGCACTAAGGAGACGTGAAAAAATGGAAATCGATTCGTTAGCCATCATGGATTGATTAAGCTACATGTATAGTGGTCCCTGAGAGCTTTCACAAAAAGAATGGGGCGTATTTGAGGATATACAACAATTTAGGGTTGAAGATGCCCCTGTTGCAGATAACTCGCAGGTTGAAGAAGAAAATGATGCAGAACCCTCTTCCCTCATAGTTGTTGTAGATGAGGATTTGCTTGTTGCTGAAGGCACCCCAGTTACTATGGAGGAAAAGATAGTGGAATCAAGTGAAGAACAACCCTCTACTTATCTTCAAAGAGATTCACCAGTTTTGCGAAGGAAGGGAAAAGAGTTGGAAAGGGATGAAACGGATGAAGAATTCATGACCCAACCACAAGTAACTCAGATTCCTCCTGTAGCCAAGAGGTGTAGGACAAAACTGAAAACTCCTACAATAATTGAAGTAACTCCTGCGGCCATTCCAAAAGTTTATGTAAGAAGAACACGTAGCAAGACACAAAAGACTCATCCTATGGGTAATCAAGCAGAGGTTATTACAGTGGAAACTTCTGAGGAAGGAAGCCCTGTAGATATTGAAATTAAAGAAGAAGGAATCCTTATGGAGGATGAAATCCAAGAAAATGTTGCTAAGGATAAACTAGCAAATCTTGCTTCTGTGGCACAACAATTTGAAGAAACTGTTGGAGATATTCCACAATAGCCTGAAGAAAATATTGGAGAGATTGCAGCACAGATTGAAGAATTTATTGAGGAAATCCCACTGTCTAAGGTAGCACCTATTAGACCTCCTTCATCCCTAAGTAGTTTATCTATTGCTTTAACATTTTTTAGACAATGGTAAATAGAAAGGGCTAGGTTGCAAGGGATTATTGATAAATAGCAAAAAGAAATTGAAAAGAGAGATAACAGAATTGAGGAATTAGAGGCTAAGGTGGAAATAATTTCTAGTATGGTTCTTGAGTTGATTCAGTGTAGGTCACCTCCAAGAGTTTATGCAGTTCACTTAAAAGAGTGGAATCTGAACTTCAAACTAAACCGTATTGTTAGGGACCTTAGCCCCTCTTTAGAAACACCTAAAGAATTCTTTTATGCTTACCAAACCTCTCCACGTGTTGTGAAGAATTTGCTATGTGAATTGTACTTACATAACTATGTTGTACCCTCAGACAGAGAATGGAACCCTTTATTATATATTGGGGATATCCATATCAAATCTTTAATGTCATGGATCCAAAATGAGATTATCATGGGGGCACAAGTCAAGGAGTATGAAAAATTAGAGTTTGACTGTCCATTACCATTAAGGAGGGAATCAAAAGCACCAAGAGTTCTTTATTATGATTGGTAGAAGTTACTGGTAAGAGATGATGTTAGAAAATTAGTGCTTCCAATGAGAGAAGAAGTCTATCAAGCATATGAGCATTTGATTCAAACTGATAGGACAACTGCAATAGATGGGTTAACTCAGTGCTGGAATAATCTACCAGAATAGTTAAAATAAGGAGAACCTTATTCACTATAAAAAATTTATGCAACCATGCAAAGAGCTCCCAGATATATACAGTTAAGCAGGGAGAAAGCCAACAATTGGCTACCATTGATCTTTCAACCCCCAATCCTTATGTGGCTTCTTTTGGCATGTCAACCTCTGGAGCAAAACTATGATACAGCCACAGAAGAAACAGCTAGATGGTCCAGGCTGGAAAAACTGAAAGGATTTTATTGGAACTTGGCTTTAGGTGGGACAGGTTAGGGCACCATTGGTGATTTAAGAGTTACAGCGAGAGTCATAAATTTTCCTTTTCCTGTAGGATCAACAAACTCTTAAAGTTGGGGGCATGATAAGTTGAGACTTTGTCATGTTTTTATCTTCAAAACTCTTAGGCTTTTGACATCTTTTGGTTTGCATATTAGTAGTGAAGTATTGTAAATTGACTATATGTATTCCATGTGTTAAACCTGAGCTTATGAAATCATGTTTGAACTTTGCCGGTCTATTCCTGCAGCCAAGTGATTTGTTCCTGTTGCTATGCGGATTATTTAGGGTAATATCATATGTGAATTAATGAATGTGTTAATTAAATAAAATATGTATGCATGTCCTTGTATGTTGTTTTTGTTGTAGTGTAGATAATAAATGATGTCGCGGTGGATATTCTTCTTTCGCACCTGAAGAAGGAAGAATCATGTAAGAAATAACTAGAGATCAAACTGAAGAGGAGCCAAGCAAGCGCAAGGTATAGCATGAGCGGAGCAGCCTAGTAGCACTATGAAATTTTAACTTTAGTGGGCATTGAATTCGCAAAATAGCACCACGACATGCAAAGACTGTGGTTCAGTTTAGATCCACATTTCCTGTAGCCAAGCTCTAGTTATCTTCTTCATCAGTCAATCATCTGCCTCTTCTTCTGGCCGTGATTTGAGTTTTCCATTGTAGTTGATCTTTTTTTTTTAATAAGCTCTTCTTTTTTTTTCTTAGAGGCTAGACAAAATAGAAAGGAATAGAGCAAAGAATTTTGATAAGCATTCTTGAGTTTTCTTTTCAAACATGTAATCATTTTCAGGAAGCAATGAATAAAGATATGTTGTTCTAATCTATTAAAAGTAGTTTTATGGAAGCTTGATATCACTCATCCAAGGGGGCCCACTTGGTGAGTGATCCCGTGTTTGTGCTCATTGAAATTAGTTCTTCTTTAGTTGCAGTAGAAGTTCGTTCCTTGACTGTTCCTGTAGCCACTGGAAATAGATCCATTGACTGTTCCTGTAGCCAAGCTAGAATAGAGTGATTTCTATTATTTATATTAGATCATTCCAATATTGTTTTTATAAGTTTTCCTGTAGCCTTCTATAATTTCCATTCTTGCCTTTCCTTTCTGGATAATGTTAGTTACTGTTGGTAATATAACAAGGATATTGAGAAGGTTGTTGATGATTATGGACATAACTGATTAAAGATGTTTTAATGTCTTGATATTATTATTTTGTCATTGATGTCAAGAAATTGATTTTCTAATTCAGTATGATGTTGCCATATCTTAAGAAATAAGATATGAAGATTATAAAGAAGTCGGTAAAGACACAAGAAAGAATATGATGAATAAAGGGATAAGTTATTCAATGGGCAACTCTACCGAGTCAGACAATGATGAGATCTTGATGTTTTAGATTGTTTTAACATCATACATATGTTGTAAAATGTAAAGGTTAATACTACACTATGTTATCAGGCAAAGAACCTAGTCGGTAAACCCTAAGGTTATCGTAGTCGGTTAATGAAGACAGAATGTCTACCGAGTAAAGTTTAGTATTCACCGAGTTGTAACCAAGCTATAACAGAATGCATTGAATGTTTACATGTGATATTTAATGAAAGAAGCTAATGAGCTAGAGTGGATCAATGATTGGCAAGCCATGGAAGAAGTTTGTTAACAAATCTAATGCAATGAAAAGTCGGCAAGAAGATCTACAGCTTAGATTGAACCGCATTACCATAACACAAGTTCCAAGATGATTGTGCAAGTTTCGAGGCAGGGTAAAATGTTTTTCAGATCGTAAGATACAATGAACCTAGACAAGATTGAAGATCTGATGGCTATGATTGATCATGGGAAATGTGATCAAGGAGATTAAGCAGTTAGATGATTGTTTATAAATAAGGAACTATTGATAAACAGTGGATGCGCGCAAGTGTATGCACAGGCATGCTACATAGTGATCACCGAGCATAGAAGCTTGAAGACCTATTGGAATAACACAGTATTGATGCCCACCAGATAGACAAGATTAGTTCTATGTCTAGATTGTGTTGAACAAATAAGAATCTGCTTTAGCATTTTAGATGTAAAGTTGCAGATAGATTGTATTACTGTTAGCTTGTGAAAGTAATAGGAAATCTCTTAACTGAGTGGACTTAACTGTCTTATAAGTAAATCCTCTAACAAGGTGACATTCAAAATGAGTGTTTGAAATCCTTTGACAAGGTCACTTCTAACAAAGTGAAGATCCTAACAGATCTGAGTGAAATCCCTTAACCGGGTCACATCTAGCAATGTGTTTTGTAATGTTTAACAGGATTGGCTTTTAAACGAGCATACTCTAGAAGAGTATATTTCTTAGTGGGTCCGAAATCCCACAGTGGTTTTTCCCTATTTGGGTTTCCACATTAAATCTGGTGTTATGAGGTTTATATTGTTCATATGCTTTTGAGTTTGCATGTTTGACAGTTTTTATTCTATGACTGATATATGTTACCGAGGTAGAATCTGATGTTTTCATTGATGATTAAGTTTGTATGATTCACCCCCCCCTCTCATCTTGTTGGTTATCGGATCTGTACTTATACTAAGTATCAGAACTATCAATTGGTATCAAAGCTTCGGACTCCGAAAGGAAAGTTTAAAGGCACTTGAGTTAAGGATCCAAAGATGTATAAGAGGGATGCACCTAAGTTGAATAAGTCAAGTTTCTCTACATGGCAGAAAAGGATGAAGCTACATCTATCAGGAGTTGGAGAATATGCTATATACTATCTGGAGAATGATTTTGTTACACCAAGCACCTATCCATTGACTATGGAAGAGATAAAGGCAAAGCAAGAACACATTCAAGCAATGATTGAAATAACATTTGCATTGACCGATTTTGAGTTTAATGATCTAGAAGGCTGAAATGATGCAAAGGCTATGTGGACTAAGCTCATATCTATATATGGAGGAGATGAACATGTTCAAAGAGAAAAAGTTGATAGTCTAAGAGGACAACTTGAATCCATGAGGATGAATGAAGGTGAGAACATAACCCAGTACAGTACAAGGCTTAAGGAGATTGTAAATCAAATCAAGGGAGCAAGAGGAACTATTGAAGAAAAGGATGTGACAAGTAAGTTGTTAAGAACCCTTCTATCTGCCTATGCAATCCGATTCTCTGCAATCAATGAATTGAGGTCTATACCTAATATGCCAATTTCCTTGGATGTTACTATTGGTAAGCTACATGCATTTGAGTTAAGTAATTTTGATAACAGTGGGTCATCGATAAATAAAGTTGAATTTGCATTTAGTTCTTTTCATCTGAATGAATCTGTGTGGGGGAAAAAGTGACACTAAGCAAACATGCCCTAATCTCACTTTCAATCACACACTTGTGGAATACGAAAGAGCCTAGAGGTATCACACAATTGGCTACTTCTTTCTGTGGAAGAGAGAGCCACGGGCTACCTATTAGGATTTCTATTCCTTTGTTGCAAATGATAGATAAAATGATGCAAGTTCAATTCCTAACCCCAAAGTGCAAGTATGAACTAATAACAAGATTGCAGAATTGAACTTAAACAATGGAAAGCTGTAAACACAAGGACAAGACAAGAATGTAAATGCATACCCGGTGTTAAAATATGAATGAAAATGTTCGGGACGGGGGCGCAGGCGCCACTGTCCTGATTCTGCCCCTGAAACTGCTCTGGAAACTGCTGTTTTGCAACCTGGAAAGCTGTCAAAAATGCTGAAGACTACTGTCTGACAGAAGGACCAGGGCACCCAGTGCCCCTGTCCCAAGGACCAGGGCACCCAATGCCCCTGTCCTGGTAGGACCAGGGTGCCCCACGCCCCTATCCTAGCTTTCTGGGCTGGAATTTGGTGTGTTGTTCTGTCTTAGTCTGCTTCTTTCGGATCTGCAACTTGTGGCGTCGTCCGAATCCTGAAACCTGCACTTATATCTGAAAAGGTATGGTGGGCAGCTATATAGGGTTTTGCCTTAGTCAAACCACAACTTCGGTGATTTCCACCTCCACGAATAGCCAAGTTGTATTGTAAAAAGTATTGTGTGTGTAGACCTTGTGTGTGTGCAAGATTCTAAAATGCAAGTAAGCAAACTAGAGCAACCTAGAAAGTAAACCCTAATTGCTTGTAAATGATAATGTAAATGCTCCAAATCAAGATGCAAAGTGATCTAAAGCATGAATAAATGATATATTGAAGCTTATGCAAAGACATGAAAACAACATGAAATCATACCCAACCCCCAAGGGAGGGGTACAAGCCAATTTTCAGTCGGTAATCTCCTATTGTTCTTCAATGTCTTCCAAGCCCTAAATGGATGAATGGAATTGATAAATTCTTGATAGAGGGATGTTGAATGTTGTTGAAGTCTTCAAATATTTGCTCTTTCCCTGCATATGAGGTTCCTCAAAACAAAATTCGGATCCTTTCAAATGAAGAAAGAGAGCTCTTATATATGAAACCCTAGGTCTTAATTTCAACTTTTGGCCGACCTAGAGATTGAATCTCCTGCCAATTTCTTGGGGTTAAGCTTTATATTATGATTGGATTGTGCTCCTAAAATTTCGGGAAAAATGTCCGGGACCATGTGCACTCCGGGTGCCATGGTCCTGACAACTTTTCACCAAATTTTCAGGGCCGTCGGATATGATGATTTTAGAGAGAATCCCGAAGTTACAGGTGATTTCAAGATGTTTTGACCCCCAAAATCAAGCCCCCAAGTTCAAAATAGGACCTAATTAGGGTTTTTGATTAAATGATGTATTGGAGGAATAAAATGATTAAGTGATCCATGTAAGGGAGGCGAGTGAGAAAGTCTAGCCTTATGCCGCTAGTTCCACTCAACCTCGTGCATGTGTGTGTAAGTGAGGTTAGAAGCACCTCATAGGAGTCTATGCCCGAGTATGCTACAACCTGTATATGTATAGTACAAAAGTGTGACATCTCGCTCTAAGAGTTTGTCCTCTGGTTCCGACAATAATCACCTTGCATAAAAGAAAAATGGAGACATCTCGCTCTAAGAGTCTGTGCTCTGGTTCCGAGAATGACCCATTGCTCAAAAAATGTAATGTTTATGTCATAAGCAAAGTAGAACAAGGATACCTACTTTCATCACAAAAGAAGATACCCCAAAAATGCAACAATGTCATAGATCCAAGCAAGGGAGTTTTGCACTCTTTAAGCAAGGATAAGATAGTTGAAAAAGGGATATCTTGTAGTATGTGTAAAGGAGATCCTCAGAGGAGAAGAGATATTTGTACAAAAGACACCTATCCCCGAGAGGAGTTGTCTTAGACAAACATCTTCTAGAATAAGACAAAGAAGAGAATAAGAATGCAATACTTCCTTCTTTTGCGAGGTGAAAGTGATTCTTAATGAAGGATGACGCTCTTTTTAACCCAATTGGGAGAGTGAATTCATTATGGATGTATTTTACCAAGTGCAAAAAGAGGTTGTAGTCAAGGACATACACCTCTTTTGAGAGAGAATCCTTGAAAAAAACAACAACAAATGCATACAAGGAATAACATCAAGTAATAAAGTTCACACCATCCACGAAATAGGAAAAAGTGGATCCTTAGAAAAAAAAAATAAGGAAAGATCATTGCCTGCCAAGGATGAGAAGGACTTACACAATCTTCCAGGGAGAGATTTAGACATAAGCAAAATGTACTACATACTCATATGAGTTCATACAAGCAAGACATTAGTGTATGTAAAATGCTCCTCACAAGAAGTGGGTAGGATAAGAAAGAGAATACATATCTTCTCCCATATCTAGGAAAAGAGGATTCTAAAGAAAAGATGATCAATATTTCCACATTATTACCCCATAGGAACAAGAGATAACATAGAAAAATTAGGCTATTATGTTGCTTCAAAAATATGATTACACTTGAAATTGTACCATCATGAATGACAATGAGCCCCCAGTAAATGAGCTACCAATGTCACATAATGATGAGCAACATAATAGTCATTAATGTTATTTAAAGACATGATAGATTGAATGAGGTATTTGAATATGACATGCTAAATGCTCAACTATAAGTGAGATCAAAAACATGTATAAAATGATAAAAATTGAAGAAGAAAAGTCACAAGAAATCTTAGAAGAGGGATGAGTGTAATTTATTAGAGCCTTATCCCTAAAGGAAAGGACTTTATGATGAATAAGAGATAAAGATTCATAAGTGGATTTAGAAATTTGAGGGGAGTCATAAAGAGATTTGTTCATTTCCAAGATTTCCTTATAAGGGGAATGAGAGTTGATAGAAGTAGAAGATGATTTAGTTGAAGTGAGATCATCATCACTACTAAATATAGCATTCACACTGAGAGATGGTCTTTTAGATGCTTTGGTGGGCTTAGAAAGATTATATCCAAGTCCAAATGAATATTCATGCATGTTATGTTCTAAAGGAACTTTAATTCCTTGTTCATTTGCACCACAACCATTTCCACTATAGCCACTCTTAGCCAAAATGTGAAAACCACGACCATAACGATTAGCCATTTCAGAAAGAGAAGGATGTTTTTCATAAGACAAAGAATCAAATTCTTCAGAATTAGAGGTGTGAGGAGAAGAAGTTTGAGAAGTGGCCACAAAATTATTGCTCATAGGTTCAGGTAAGACTGATTGATCTCTAGTTTTTTCCATCTTTTTAACTTTAAGCTCTCTAGGAGGAACTCTATACTCACCTACAAAGGTGGGATTGAAATCAAGAGATCCCCAATCGTCTTCTGCGAGAACCTTCTCAGGATCAAAAGCCTTTTCATGTGTAGATTCAAGTTGAGAAGAATCCTCTTTAGGAACTTCAGACTCATCCAAAGAATTTTGATTATCAGAGGGTGATGATTCATTCATAGGTATCTTGTGTAATGACTAATCACTAGAAGAGGAAGGCTTAGAAGAACTCCCTTTGGAAGTAGATGTTTGCAAACAAGCTTGAAAATTAGTATCGCCTATCAAGGTATATGTCTTATTATTATAAATAAATTTAACTTGTCTATGCAATGTAGAGGGGACAGCTTGCATACTATGAATCCAAGGTCTCCCTAATAACAAGTTGTATGTTAGATTTCCCGACATAACATGGATAGGAGTAGGCAAAGTAACAGGTCCCACTGTGATGGGTAAGGTGATAATACCTAATGAAGACTTAGCCACATTATCAAAGCCTCAAATAGGACGAGAGTCAGGCTCAATAAGGGATGTATCCACATTCATCTTATGCAATAGATTAATGCTACACACATTAAGGCCAGAACCATTATCTACCAGTGTTCGTCTTATAGCAGTGTCATTTATGATAACCACAATCATCAAGGGATCATATTGATGTTGAATTTCACTAGTAGGCAACTCATCGTGAGTAAACACAATTTGAGCTTTAGGATTCATCACAGAATTAACCAAAGACACTATATTACTAGATGTATTAGGTGGAGGAACATTCAAATCTTTCAAGGCATCTTGTAACATTCCATGATGAGTGGAAGAATTTTGGATCAAATCCCAAAGGGATATCTTAGCAGGGGTAGCTTTAAGTTGTTCTATGAGATCTTATTCCTTACCAAGAACTTGTGAAATATGAGGAGCTTGAGGAAGAAGAGGTTGGGAAGGAGGAAGTGAAGTTGGGATAACTGGAGGAGGATTAGGTTGCCTATTGTTTCTTGTGTTATAGGTATGGGCAACCGCATGATAACTCTCTCTAGTCAGTTGCTTAACATACTCATAAGGGCTCTTAGTAGAATAACCTCCTTGCATAGTAATAAGAGGTTTCTTAGGAGTGCAAAAAGAATCATTAGCATAACCACCTTGAACCACTAAGATAGGCTTATTTAAAGGTTGAGAATTTTGAGAAGGACAAGCACCTTGGACAATGAAGAGAGGTTTGTTAGGTGTTTCATTCACACATATCAAATTGATTGAGGATGGTTTAAAGGAATGAACAAAAGTGTTGGAAGAATTATTGATAGTCTTCTCTTGCACTAAAATCTTATCACGGATGAAATCAATTTTAGGAGAGAGACAAGGTGAAGACATTGATGTTCCAGTAGGAAGAGTAATACTAGGAAAGGTCATATCATCCTCTATCATCAAAGGATCTACATGGGGAATAAACTCTCTAGGAGAAGGATCAACATTACTCTCTAAAGTCTCACTTTTGAGAGGGAGATCTTTGAAAGAGATGTTAACCATCTTGCTTTGAACTAGGGTTTCCTTATGAGTAGAACCAAGTTGAGGAGAGGGAGAATAATTGAGATTCAAGGAAGGTGAGAAACTATCAAGGGAGTTTTCAATCTTGGTTTCATCCCCTTTGGCTAGGGGTAGAGAATAATCTATACCTTCTTCTAATGGTTCATCCCAAATAGTGAGGTTGTTAAAAGGAATGTTTGAAGTATTGTCAATTTCGGGAGAGGAGATAACATTGTTTATTAATTCCTCATCCTTAGGAGGGAGAGGATCAATAGATGTGTTAAACTCATCCTCTTTCCTCAAAATATGTTCAATATGATCTTTAGGGGAGAGAGAATTAAGAAAATTGCTTATTATTTCATCTTCTTTCTCTAAGGGATGCTTATGGGTAAGACAAACTTTAGGAGAAGGGTAAGCATTTATCATTAATTCATCATCTCTAGTGGGAATTTTGTTGGAAAAGGAAATGCCATCACTAGGAAATGTAGGGATAATGTCATCTTCTTGCACAAAAGGGTCCTCATGAAGGGAGTGTTTTTTAGGAGGAACATGAACATATTTCTCCAAAGATTCATCCTTAGGAAGGAGATCTTTGAAAGAAGTGTTCATAACCTCTTGTTGCACTAACATGCCCCCATTGGAAGGACCAACTTTAGGAGAAAATAAGTCAATGTCCATCAATACCTTTTCACTTAAAGAGGCATCATATAGGGAAGGTGAAGTAACATTAAGAAAGGTGTTTATGATATCATTCTCTTCCTCTAGGATAGCTAAATAGGAAGGGCACATTTTAGGAGAATTGTCAAGATCACTCTTAAAGTCTTCATCCTTAGAGCATGGGAGAGTCTAAAAGGGATTGGTAGCAACTATTTTAGGCACTAAAATGTTGTTATAGATGGGGGGAGGTTCTTTAGGAGAAGGAAAAATTGAAACAAGGGAAGCTAACCCATTATCACATCTATGAAATGAATGCATCATGACAACAATTTTCCTCTTTCAAATGATAACACATGCAAAATAGAAGGAAATGTTTAATTTCAACCAATGCAAGCACTTAGAATGTAGATTTAGAAAATGAAATTTACGATTCAAATGAGTTCCTAAATCAGATTTAAAATTATTGATCCCAATTAAGCTATCCACAAGTTCAACTTTGAATTGAAAAATTAGGGTTTTAGCAAAAATTTCCTCTAAATTTTTTGAATCTTGCAAGAAATTAGAACTTGTAAATGCAAATTTGAATTTGAAATAGCATAAATACTCAAATTTGAAAACATAAATCAGAATTAGAGAAGATTGGAATTCACGTCGGGTTCACCAAAATGTGTGGGGGAAAAAGAGAAACTAAGCAAACATGCCCTAATCTCACTTTCAATCACACACTTGTGGAATACGAAAGAGCCTAGAGGTATCACACAATTGGCTACTTCTTTTTGTGGAAGAGAGAGCCACGGGCTACCTATTAGGATTTCTATTCCTTTGTTGTAATTGGAAGATAAAATGATGCAAGTTCAATTCCTAACCCCAAAGTGCAAGTATGAACTAATAACAAGATTGCAGAATTGAACTTAAACAATGGAAAGCTGTAAACACAAGGACAAGACAAGAATGTAAATGCATACCCGGTGTTAAAATATGAATGAAAATGTTCGGGATGGGGGCGCGGGTGCCACTGTCCTGATTCTGCCCCTAAAACTGCTCTGGAAACTACTATTTTGCAACCTGGAAAGCTGTCAAAAATGCTGAAGACTGCTTTCTGACAGAAGGACCAGGGCGCCCAGCGCCCCTGTCCCAGCGACCAGGGCGCCCAGTGCCCCTATCCTAGTAGGACCAGGGCACCCCATGCCCTTGTCCTAGCTTTCTGGGCTGGAATTTGGTGTGTTGTTCTGTCTCAGTCTGCTTCTTTCGGATCTGCAACTTGCGGCGTCGTCCGAATCCCGAAACCTGCACTTATATCTGAAAAGGTATGGTGGCCGGTTATATAGGGTTTTGCCTTAGTCAAACCCCCACTTCGGTGATTTCCACCTCCACGAATAGCCAAGTTGTATTGTAAAAAGTATTGTGTGTGTGCAAGATCCTAAAATGCAAGTAAGCAAACTAGAGCAACCTAGAAAGTAAACCCTAATTGCTTGTAAATGATAATGTAAATGCTCCAAATCAAGATGCAAAGTGATCTAAAGCATGAATAAATGATATATTGAAGCTTATGCAAAGACATGAAAACAACATGAAATCATACCCAACCCCCAAGGGAGGGGTACAAGCCAATCTTCAGTCGGTAATCTCCTATTGTTCTTCAATGTCTTCCAAGCCCTAAATGGATGAATGGAATTGATAAATGCTTGATAGAGGGATGTTGAATGTTGTTGAAGTCTTCAAAGATCTTCTCTTTCGCTGCATATGGGGTTCCTCAAAACAAAATTCGGATCCTTTCAAATGAAGAAAGAGAGCTCTTATATATGAAACCCTAGGTCTTAATTTCAACTTTTGGCCGACCTAGAGATTGAATCTCCCGTCAATTTCTTGGGGTTAAGCTTTATTTTATGATTGGATTGTGCTCCTAAAATTTTGGGAAAAATGTCTGGGACCATGTGCACTCCGGGCGCCATGGTCCCGACAACTTTTCACCAAATTTTCAGGGCCGTCGGATATGATGATTTTAGAGAGAATCCCGAAGTTACAGGTGATTTCGAGATGTTTTGAACCCTGAAATCAAGCCCCCAAGTTCAAAATAGGATCTAATTAGGGTTTTTGATTAAATGATGTATTGGAGGAATAAAATGAAAGGGGCACACTTTAATGAAAGGGCCCAACTTTATGATGTGGAAGATTATGAAATAGAACCTTAGACCTAATTAATTTAATTAATTAAGTGATAAAGGGGAAATGCAATGCAAAATGCAAAATGCGCCAAGGCGGGTGCTAAACTAGGTGTGAAATTGTACCACCCTAGCAAGTGCGTACAATTTACGACACTACAGAATCTAATGATTACAAAGAAAGAAAGTATAAGTACTCTGGAGGAGATCATAGTGGAGCAAGTGAAATATTTCAAAAGAACATGGAGGAGGTACACAAACTGTATGAAGAAATCAAAAAGCAAGAAGAGTTTGAAGCACTATTGGCCAAAAGGTTACCATGAGGCAAAGGTAAGTATAAGGGAAAACTACCCTTGAAATGATTTAATTGTGATAAGATTGGACATATGGCTTCTAACTGTCCTGATAAAGATTTCACTAAAAAGAGAGATTACCGAGATGATAGATAGAAAGATAATCATTACAGAGGTCACCGAGACTTCAGAAGAAGAGATAGAAAGACCTGCTTAATTGCTGATGAGGAATATGAAGATGATAAATAAGATGGGACTGATACAGAGGAAGTTGTTTATGTGGCTATCAAGGATGGATCAGATGAAGAAAGGTATGAAGAAAAAGCCCTAATATCTCACATAAACACTAATGATTCTTGGATTATAGACAATGGATGCTCACATCATATGACAGGAGATAAACACAAGTTTGTTATGTTAGAAGATTATGATGGAGGCTATGTTAGATTTGGTAATGATGCACCATGTCCGGTAAGAGGTAAAGGATCCATAACACTTCTTGATAAAGCAACATGCAATGATGTTTATTAGGTTGAAGGTTTGAAATATAATTTGTTGAGTGTAGCATAGCTAAACAACATAGGTTACCGAATAGAATTTCAGAAAGGAATTGTCAAAGTTCATGACAAAAATGGAAAGTTAGCTGCTACTGGGACACAAACAAAAGGTAATACATTTCACCTTGACTCTACTCACAACAAGTGTTTGCATGCAAAGATTGATAACACCTGGTTATGGCATAAAAGGTTTTGTCATGTTAATTTTGATAATCTGATCAAGATAATTAAGAAGCATAGAGTAAGAGGTCTACCGAGTCTTGAAAAACCTGAGAATGCTATGTGTTGAGGATGCCAAATGGGCAAGATGACAAGATCCATCTTTACAAGTAAGTCCTACACTTCTAAGGGAATTTTAGATCTTGTACACACTGATCTTTGTGGTCCTATGAAAGTTCAAAGTTATTATGGTGATAAGTATTTCATATTATTTATGGATGATTATTCAAGGATGATGTCAGTAATGTTTTTAAAAGAAAAATCAGAAGCTTTTCAAATGTTTAAGTGGTACAAGGCTAGAGTTGAAAATGAAATAGGAAGACAACTGAAATGTCTTAGATCAGATAGAGGAGGAGAGTTCACATCTGATGAGTTCAACCTATTTTGCAATGATCATGGTATTAAAAGACAAGTCTCTGCACCGAGGACTCCACAGTAGAATGGAATAGCTAAAAGAAGAAATAGATCTATTGTGGATTGTGCTAGAACACTGATGATTGAGAAGAAGGTTCCACAAACATTTTGGAGAGAAGCAATAAGCATAGCTATTTACACCTTGAACCGAGTTCAATTGAAGAAAGGTACTTTGAAGACACCTTATGAAATCTGGTATGGCAAGAAACCTAATGTAAGTTATTTTAAGATCTTTGGAAGCAAATGCTATGTTCATAAAGATGATAGAAATGGCAAGTTTGATCAGAAAAGTGAAGAAGGAACATTTCTAGGATATTCTTCTAGAAGCAAAGCATTTAAATGTCTGATCAAATCATCTAACAAAATAGTAGAAAGTGCAAATGTGAAAATTGATGAATTTGTAGAAAGAACTGATGATAGGAATTCCAAAGAGCCAGAAGACTGATGAATTTGTCTATGTGCAATCAAAAAGTCCTACTGAGATAACTGTTGAAGGAAATGAGGAAGATATCCAGTTACTGAGTGATGAAGAGAATCATACAGAGCCTACCGAGCCTGTATTAGCCAAATATGTCAGAAGACATCATGCACCAAGTCAGATTATAGGAGATAAGGATGATCCAGTGATGACAAGAAACAAACTGAGATAGAACACATGTTTGATATCTGAATTTGAACCAAGAATAGTAAAAGAGGCATTCAACAATGAAGATTGGATAAATGCTATGACTGAAGAGATTGATCAAATCAAGAAGAATGACACATGGACACTAATCCCAAGACCTAAGGACAAAAATGTAATCGGTACAAAGTGGATCTTCAGAAACAAGCTAAATGAGAAAGGAGAGGTCATTCAGAACAAAGCAAGATTGGTTTGCAAAGGTTATGCCCAAGAAGAAGGAATTGATTATGGTGAGACTTTTGCACCTGTTGCTAGACTTGAAGGAGTTAGAACATTGCTGGCATATGCTGCTTTCAAAAACTTCAAGGTATATCAAATGGATGTCAAATCTGCATTTCTGAATGGAATATTAGAAGAAGAATTTTTCATTGAACAACCTGAAGGATTTGTTGAAGACAATAATAAAGATCAGGTATGTAAATTGAACAAAGCTTTATATGGTCTGAAACAAGCACCTAGAGCATGGTATGAAAGACTGCACTCTTATTTGATTAAGATTGGTTTTATAAGGACAAGTGAGAACAACAACATGCACATGAAGAATGATGAAAATGGAATACTAATCTCAGCCATATTTGTTGATGATATTATATTTTGTGAGAATGACTCTTTATGCAAGAACTTTGGTAATGAAATGAGCAAAGAATTTGAGATGTCATTAATCGGTGAGATAAAGTATTTTATAGGCTTACAAATACTGCAAATGAAAAATGAAATTTTCATTACTCAATCCAAATACATAAAGGAAATCTTGAAGAAATTTGGAATGGAGGATTCAAAGCCAGTAAGTACGCCTATGACTACAAACTGAAAAATATCAAAGAATGATGAATCTACATCTATTGATGAGATACTCTACTGATCCATGATTGGAAAACTACAATATGTTGTTCACAGTAGGCCTGATATAGCACATGCAGTAGGTATTGTTGCAAGATTCTCTATAGATCCTAAGGAAATACACATGATAGCAATCAAAAGAATTTTCAGATACTTGAAAGGCACTGAAGATTATGGCTTTGTATATCAAAAAGGAAATGATTTTGATTTGAAAGTCTATACTGATGTTGATTGGGCAGGCAACATTGATGATAGGAAAAGCACAAGTGGAGGAGCTTTCTTCTTAGGAGACAGACTAGTGAGTTGGCTTAGCAAGAAACAAGGATGTGTTTCTCAGTCAATAGCCGAAGTTGAATATGTTGCTGCAGCACTGAATTGTACCAACATTGCATGGATCAAACAATTGTTGGAAGGTATAAATGAGAAAGTTACAGAGCTAGTAACTATATTCTGTGACAATACTAGAGCCATTAATATTTCAAAGAACCCTGTTATGCACTCTAAGACAAAGCACATATCTATCAAATATCATTATTTTAGAGAAGAAGCTCATGAAAAGAAAGTGGTGTTGGAATATGTTAACACAAAGGAACAAATAGTTGATATCTTCACCAAGCCACTACCAAAGGACACTTTTGAATATCTCAAAAGTAAGTTAGGGGTCCTACTCCTATCTCTTACTCACTGACCCAGTTCAGTGAAAGCATCACTTTGATGAATCTATTGAATATCTTTTAGGGAGCTGATGCTGGAATGATACACTTTAAGAAAGCTTTTCTGAAAGTGTACTGGAACAATATTGGGATATACAAAAAATGATACAGGGAACAGGAATTGTAAATAAATGCTCTGACCGAGACTCAGTTTATACACATCAGCAGGAAATAACTTCTTACAGAAACAACTTATGTTTTACTTCTTTTCATTTTGGCATTGTTGTCAAAGGGGGAGAAGACTACCAGGGGGAGAAGACCTACCCAAGGAGGAGAAGACTACCATGAGGAGAAGACCTAAGAAGATTGAGAAAAGAAGTTTGATGTATGGGGGAGAGCATTTCAGCATTTCAGAATCACAGCAATCGGAATTCTTAACGGTCAAATCAATTGGTTTTGCCATCAATGCCAAAGAGGGAGATTGTTGGCAATATAACAAGGATATTGAGAAGGTTGTTGATGATTATGGACATAACTGATTAAAGATGTTTTACTGTCTTGATATTATTATTTTTTCATTGATGTCAAGAAATTGATTTTCTAATTCAGTATGATGTTGCCATATCTTAAGAAATATGATATGAAGATTATAAAGAAGTCGGTAAAGACATAGGAAAGAATATGGTGAATAAAGGGATAAGTTATTCAATGGGCAACTTTACCGAGTCAAACAATGATGAGATCTTGATGTTTTAGATTGTTTTAACATCATACATATGTTGTAAAATGTAAAGGTTAATACTACACTATGTTATCAGGCAAAGAACCTAGTCAGTAATCCCTAAGGTTATCGCAGTCGGTTACCGAGTAAAGTTTAGTATTCACCGAGTTGTAACCAAGCTATAACAAAATGCATTGAATATTTACATGTGATATTTAATGAAAGAAGCTGATGAGCTGGAGCGGATCAATGATTGGCAAGCCGTGGAAGAAGTTTGTTAACAAATCTAAGGCAATGGAAAGTCGGCAAGAAGATCTATAGCTCAGATTGAACCGCATTACCCTAACACAAGTTCCAAGATGATTGTGCAAGTTTCGAGGTAGGGTAAAACATTTTTCAGATCATAAGATACAATGAACCTAGATAAGATTGAAGATCTGATGGCTATGATTGATCATGGGAAATGTGATCAAGGAGATTAAGCGGTTAGATGATTGTTTATAAATAAGGAACTATTGATAAACAGTGGATGCGCGCAAGTGTATGCACAGGGATGCTACATAGTGATCACCGAGCATAGAAGCTTGAAGACCTATTGGAATAATAGAGTATAGATGCCCAGCAAATAGACAAGATTAGTTCTATGTCTATATTGTGTTGAACAAATAAGAATCTGCTTTAACATTTTAGATGTAAAGTTGCAGATAGATTGTATTACTGTTAGCTTGTGAAAGTAACAGGAAATCTCTTAACCGAGTGGACTTAACAGTCTTATAAGTAAATCCTCTAACAAGGTGACATTCAAAATGAGTGTTTCAAATCCTTTGACAAGGTCACTTCTAACAAAGTGAAGATCCTAACAGATCTGAGGGAAATCCCGTAATCGGGTCACATCTAGCAATGTGTTTTGTAATCTTTAACATGATTGGATTTTAACCGAGCATACTCTAGAAGAGTATATTTCTTAGTGGGTCTGAAATCCCATAGTGGTTTTTCCCTATTTGGGTTTCCATGTTAAATCTGGTGTTATGAGGTTTATATTGTTCATATGCTTTTGAGTTTGCATGTTTGACAGTTTTTATTC
Source organism: Cryptomeria japonica (assembly GCF_030272615.1). Classification (NCBI taxonomy): domain Eukaryota; kingdom Viridiplantae; phylum Streptophyta; class Pinopsida; order Cupressales; family Cupressaceae; genus Cryptomeria; species Cryptomeria japonica. The sequence continues at coordinate 25,205,778 of NC_081414.1, forward strand.
TATGATTGATATATGTTACCGAGGTAGAATCTGATGTTTTCAATGATGATTAAGTTTGTATGATTCACCCCCCCCTCTCATCTTGTTGGTTATCAGATCTGTACTTATATTAAGTATCAGAACTATCAGTTACTGCAGCAATGCAAAATAGCCATTGAAGGAGCTTAGTGCATATATAGTGTAGACCCATTTCAAGTTTTACGTCCCTGGGTTGATAACTAAATGAACACTAGCCATGAAAATAGTAACTTTACCAGATGAATGTCCAAACTTCAGGTTGAGATTTCAATTAGAGTTATTATTATTATAGCTGGAGTAGACACCCTGGACAAGTACCATGGTGAAAACTGGGTTACCGACGACATGTGTAGATACTTTTCTCCTCCCTCCTTCAGGATTCAATCTCCCCCTTTCACTTTACACACACTCACATCCTATCATTCCACAATAAATTTACCCATTCCCATCATAGCTTGTTATTGATCTACCTAAAATTGGTTCATCATCCATAATAAACCTCTTTCCATCATTTTCCATCCATAATATACCTCTTTCTCATACCGTCTTCACTCTTTCCTCCCATAATAAATTAGGTCCAATCTATAACTGGGGTAGATCCCAAATCTAGTAATGGTAGTGGAACCCTGAGCATCACCTGTTTTAAGGAGAATCATCTTTTCATTCCTCCTCCTTTTATTGCACAATCCACAATAAAAGATCACTTGCATCGAATATCCGCAATAAAGTATTAGTTTCATGGATTCAAATAGTTACAAATGAGACACAAGTAGTAGTGAGCTTTCAACAAATCAATGTTTCGGCAGACTTTGGGTAAAACTTGGTTTTTAAGCATTTATCTGTCCTTTATTAGGATAATAACATTGTAACCAGATCAAACATGTTAACATACATGGCAAGAAACACTAATAACTTGAGGATTACAATTTATGTTAGTGTCAAGTCTTTGGTTTTCTTTTGATTTTATGTTTTGAGGTGACCTGTCTTTTAGCTTTTCCAGGATGTCTTTGACTAGAAAGTCTAGGATGGGATATGTTCACCTATTTTTGTTGTTTGTGGATTGTCTCTTAGTAATACTATGACTCATCAAAGGATATGAGGAAACTATGGGTCTAGTATGGACTGGGGAATTCCTTGTTTGTGACTATCTAATCTCCATGCAAAGATATAATGACTTTGTAGGTCAAACCTATACCTGGATGGTCATGACCTATTTTCCATTATAAAGATCAATGATGATAATAGCACAAGAAGCTCTTTCACTTCCATATCTTCTACCTTTCATCACCCTTTTCTTGTTTGTCCTCCATTGTCCACCTTGAGTTCTGTGTAGTCTGCTATCACATGACTGAGTATAATGACATGCTAAATATATTTGCATCTCATGTAGTTTTCATCTGCATCATGACATGTTAACTCATCTCATTACATACATATAGGAATCATAAATAGTATCACATCTTGCACACACCACTCATTAGCACATAATATAATCATTATGTTCATACATCCATTTGCATTGAAGTACATATACATTTGCATCATCATCACATAAAAATATTGCATCATATGCATCCATTTTATATGCATAATATATTGCATCATATGCATCCATTTTATAAGCATTATGCATAATAAAAAATCTCATAAAGCTTACTCTGCATCATAAGCATATCATAAAGCATATAAAAATATCATAAAGTAAATGCATCACATAGAAACAAATGTATATAATTGTCGCAAGGAATAGTTTATCACACACACACACACACAAACACACACATGCATACATATTGTTCTCATTTTTTAAATCATCAAATCCAAGCTAATTAGACTAAAAGGATGAATCACAAAATCATTAACTAATTAAACTGATTTTAAACACAATACAATAATATAAATGATAGAATACAAAGATTAAACTAAATTAAAACTCCCTATTCTCCACTTGTGCTTCCATTGTTCTTCTCCATTATTGTTGGTGTAGGTGGCTCTCAGGTATTGCACTGATTTCCTGCATAAGATGGACAATAACTTTGAAGACTGTGATTCTCTATATTGAATTGAGAAAATGAGGTTGAATTTATAGATTTTTAACACAAAGGAGGTGAGAATTTGAACTCAAGTGTTGATTGATAAACAATTGAAATTGATTGATCTGTTAACAGAATTGATTGAGGAGTCAACTGAATTGATTAACTAGTAGACTGAATAGACTATCTAGTTGACTGAGTTGATGAATCAAATGACTGAATCGATTGGAGAGATAAGTGGATTAATTGATCAGTTAGAAAAGGTGATTGAGGGTTAAAAAGGGTGATTGATGAGTTAACTAATTAGATAACTGATTTGATCAATCAGTTCTAATTTTAGCATGTGTTATAGGATTTTGATATTGAATTTCATTTTCATTTTCAATTTGGATTTGAATTTGGACTTTTGAACGCTGAAATGCACATGAAATTAATTGAAATTCAAATTTGGTGAAATATGAATTTGGAAGAAATGAAATTAATTGGAATTAAGTGAAATTAGAATTGGGGAAAATGACATGAAATTAGATGGAATTAATTGGAATTAGAATTTGGGGATTGGAAGAATTAAATTAATTAATTAAATAATTTAGATGAAATTATTTAATCATAGGAAATTGAATTAATTAAATAATAAAGATTATTTAACTAAGGAAAATGTCACAATTAAGTAAATAATTGATATTTAATTAATAATTGAGATAGGGCTAATTGATTAAATGATAGAAATTTGATAATTAGAAATGTTAAATGTTCTGATCAGAAGAAATATTTAATTTAATCAAATAATTAAAAAATTACTTAATAGACGAATAATTAGTGTAGAATTAATGAGACATTTTTAGGTGTCTACATTTTCCCCTCTTTGACAAAATGTCAGAACAACGTTGTTTCAAAGAAAACAAAAAAAAAATTGCCCCTATATGCCCCCTCGGAAAAGTGGTCAAAAATTTGTGGAACGAAGAGCATTTTTTCAAAATTGTGCTAGTAATCGATAATGTGAAGTTTGGTAAGATTTGGATCTTGTTTGGTATGGCTACGACTGCGTTGAAGTTGGAGGGGTCCACGGCCATTAAGGTGACAAAAACCCTAATTTTGAGCTTTATATTGAAAATTGGTTTTGATTTAAGTTCATTTGCACTCATTTGCTTTGTAAGAATTCCTCTAGATTATAGTGCTTTTGGTGTCCTTAGAGCGAGATGGTGGGTCATAGAGCGAGGTTGTATATGTCCGAGCGAGTGCGGTCATATTAGAGACCTCCCGACACTAGCGGCATGCTGAGTTTTCAGGAATTTTGCCTTTTTTTGTCTATTTTTTCTAAAATTTTCATCCTTGTCTGAAAGAGTCAACATTATCTCATTCGCAATTGATTATCGATTTATTTGGATTTGATAATAATAATTCGTAATTGATAAAATTTCTCACAATTACTATTGTTGATTTGCAATTGAGTGTATTAATTCGTAATTGAAAGTATCAGTTCGCACTTGCTCATTTTAGTTCACAATTGCCTTAATTGATCCGCAATTGAAAATATCAGTTCGCATTTGCTTGTATTAGTTCACATTTGGCATAGTATGATTTTTTTTGTATTTTCTCATGATGCGAATGACATATCTTATTCATTGTGCTTTTTCTCAAATTCAGGAGCATTATCCCATCTTGATCGCGAGACAGACAAGTCCAGATGGTCTTGATTGATGTCATGAGTTAGATGTAGAGGATACCGCTTTGCTTCAACAAGTTGGATTGTACCATATAACACACTTGCCTGAGGTTATGACCAATAGGGCCACGATTACTGCTTTGATTGAGCGGTGGCATTCAAGCACTTGTTCATTTCATCTTTTGATAGGTGAGGCGTATATCACACTTGAGGATGTGTGGCATATTCTACACATTCCCATATTTGGTGCTCGAGTTACTTTTGATCGGAGTGATGGGATAGCTACTTTGTGCGAATTTTTTAGAGTGTTTCGAGGATGATCTTCATATCCAAGGTCATTATGAGATTCAATGGGATGATTTTGATTATGATGATCTCACTGTTGTTCTTGGTTGCACTGTTGTTGGATTATTGATCCCTGATAGATGTACCCATGGTTTCTCTATTGGATGGGGATGAGTGATTCACGATATGGTTATTGATAGATGAGTGTTTTCTTAGGGTCCCTATGTTCTTGCCACTTTACATCATCAAATGTATGGGATTGTATATTTGCAGTAGAAATTCATTGGATGTGGTGTTACTTTGCTTCAGATATGGGCTCGGGAGCACATAGCTATATTTTGTCCTATGATACATGTAGATTTAGAGCCAGAGCAGTCATATGCTTTCAGATACACTATTTGAGTGAGACATAGGGCGTCGGGTAACATTTTGTATTGGCGTCATGAGATTGATATTTTACAGTACTTCTCATGGACACCTTATCTTAGTTGCCCAGGTTGGTCTTATGATGCCCAACACCTTCCTTTTTGTCGATAGCAGAGATATCTTATTGGGTGAGATGTTGGTGGTCATAGGGTTATTGATATGCATCTTCCTGGCCATTTACTCTGATAGTCTGGGGAGATACATGGTATTCCGGATGTGACAGCTTATTTTGCTCGTACTACTCGTGAGATCGGTGATTGGGGTACATGTGTGTAACCTTATGCTTCCATTGCAGAGTTTGATGCTCTTGCTCCTGTTTAGTGGGGTTGGCAAATTGGTGTCATAGATCCAAGGAATACAACACAGTAAATTGTATGGTGGATACAACATAGGCCCATACCTTTGACAGATCTAACATTTATGATTGTTGCTCAACAAATTACACATGACAAGGGTCCTAGAGGGAGAGGGCTAGGTGGAGATGGTGGGGGAGATGGAGGAGGGAGAGATAGAGCACGAAGAGATAGAGGAGGGAGAGATGGTGGATGAGGAGAATAGGATAGGGGTCAGATAGATCTGATAACAACAATTGTAGAGGAGGTGGAGGGTGGAGGAGAAGATGTGGATATCGATGGAGGTACTGCATCTATGAGCAGTTATGGTGAGAGTAAGAGCAATGAGTTAGTATCAAGCTCATCGAGCAGTGATGGAGATGAGGGTAGGGATGGTGTACATGATGTTGATATGCCCCAAGCTATGGAGAGAGGAGATGTGGAGGGAGATGATGATGAGGAGGGAATGAGGGCTCGGGTTAGGAGTTTGGAGGCCTTGGTTGCTACTTTGCGGCAGCGGTTGGAGGATAGAGATCAATATCGACGGGTGGTGGAGGAGCTTACCACAGAGAGAGATCAAATAGTCAGTGAGAGAGATCGGCTATAGAGAGAGAGGGATGAGGCAGTCAGGTGGGCTCAGATCACCATGGATGCATATGATCAGTTATTTAGGCTAGTGACAGAGGCACAAAGCTAGGTAGATAGATATTTTGTTGTTGCACAGGAGGCTATTTACTATAGGCGGGCTTATGAGAGAGTCATTCCTGAGTGACAGAGAGAGCCTAGTTTTAGCGCTTTCATGGGGAGGAGATTGAGTCGGTCTACCTCTCAACAGACTAGAAGTGGAGGAGTGATGGGTCCACCTAGGGCGTCATCGGGACAGACTAGTGCTAGGCGAGATACGCCTACTGATAGAGGCAACATCGGTTGAGATGCTTTGTTATTGATGATGTATCATAGGTACAATGTATTGTGACACATTAATGAGATATATGATATGCACTTTCAGTGATGAGTTATTTGGTGATATATGTTATGGTCTAATGTTTTGGTTTTTATTTTATGTTTATTTAGTAATCCATCTAATGTTAATGCGATATGATGCAGTGATCTGATGTACCTTTATTTTGCAATGTATGAATCTATATGTGATGATTGATGAAATGCTTGTGATAATGTAATGGACTAATGAAACATTATATGAAAATACAACATTACATGAAAATGCAATGTGAATTTTTGTTGTGTAAAAATAGGTGTTGAAAATCGTGAATTCAAAAGAATTGTTAGTTGTTACATGGAGAATAGATTAGAAGAAATGATATGAAATAATAAATCAATTGAACCAACCTTTATTTATTCCAGAAGTAGATATGATGGAAAAAATTTGATTGATAAGATTTTGATGAAAAAGTCTTCATTGTTGTATTTGTAGTGCAATACATTATCATCAATGAACCTTATTTTGTAGTAGTGGAGCTTATTACACCAAGGTATGCGGAACCAACATGTATAGATATCCCATTGCAAGAAACAAACAAGTAGCAAACAAGGATTGAAACTTCCATTCTTGGAATTACACTAGGGGTCGAGGTATGTGTGGCATTCACAAGCTGAATGCTCCTATCGCAGACACCCACTAGATCAATTTCTCCATAACTTCATTGGTTCAAACTACAAACAACAAACAAAGAAAAAGGATCATGCCCATCATGGCTCTTCAAGTCACTTTTTGGACATCCTTGAGTAGCTAAAAGCAATGATCTTCACCAATTTGATAAAAAGAGTCAACAAAAATAGACAAAACTCAGCAATTGGACTCACTCTATCTTTGCTTTGATATGTTTGATGTGATTTTGATAATGTCTAGTCTCAAAAGTTTTGGACCCTGTTTAAGACTGACCTGTCTGGTTTCGAGTGTACCGATTTTGTTTAAGACAAGATGGTGATCACATTGATAGTTTGATAGTGATTCAATAGATTAGATAGTTGATCAACTATATTGCAGATGTTTTAAAAATATAGTTTTATCCTTTGTTTAACTTCATGTGAGGTGTTTGTTGGATATCTTCTAGGGTGTTTGATTCTTGCGAGACAATTTATTGCAAGTTTTTTTTTTCTTAATTGATTTTAAATGTTTTTGTATTTTGTTGATCGATATTTGATTGCTTTTGGATTGATTTTTTCAGGACTTTATCTTAATGTTTTGATTTTTTCAGGTTTTTATCTAAATGTTTAGGATTTTTTCAGGACTTTATTTGAATGTTTAGGATTTTTTCAGGACTTTATCTGAATGTTTAGGATTCTTTCAGGACTTTATCTGAATATTTAGGATTTTTTTAGGACTTTATCTGAATGTTTTGATTTTTTCAAGACTTTATCTGAATGTTTTGATTTTTCAGTTATGCCCCCAAGTATGAAAACTTGTATGATATGGTGGCCTAGGCAATGCACACGGAGACAATGAATTTTTCAAATGAAAATTATGCTAATAAAGTATGCCATATGATGTAGTTCGTAAACAAGGATGAATGTGTGTGCCCCTCACTCTGAAATGCATTGATTTAATTGAAGGTGTGAAACGTTTTAGAGATAGGAGTTCAATCTATCCCCAAAAGGCTTTAGACAATCCAATATAACGCACTGTGTAGCCAAGATTTATGAACAAAGGTGCGGAAAACTTCTCCATTAATTCTTGAAACTTTGATCTCCTTTTGCCAATGTGTGTGCATTTGAATTCATTTTGACTCTTATAACCATTAAAGACCCTTGGAATCCTATGTGGCTAGCTACGTGAGTTATTCTAACTTCAAAAGCATCCTGGATAGAGATTCATTGCCAGCAAGCTTTTAGGGCTTCCACGAGGTTATGCCCTATAATCTGTCATGCCCAAACTTTTGGGCACAAACAGGAAATTTTTATTTATTTATTTACTCAGCTTAGAACGACTTACTTAATTAAAATAATGCAAATTTAGGTTGGTCTTAACTATATTTTGTGTGAACCAAATAATTAAATTAATTAAGCGATAATTAATACAAGTTATAAGCGAGCTAATATTTCCCCAAAAAGTTATCACTAATCTCTATTATTAAATAATTAATTTTCCCTTAGAAATTAATCTCAAACGTAATACATGATCTTTAATTTAATTGATCAATAATCTCTTATAGTTCTTTAACTACCTAGGGTCTAAAATTAATATACCCTAACTCCCCGATTTAAAATAAATCTATTAAATAAAGGATTCATTAATTTTAAAAAAAAAGTCTATTAATCTTTAGAATCGAAGAGCCAACGTGGTCATTTAATCCCCTAAGGTTTATCCTCCCAAGAGAATCAAATCTTTTAATTTTGAAGCTTCTACATTCTTTAAATAATAAAAGGAGCATTAATTAATATTTTTTTCTTTTATTTCAACTAACTATTTTGATCTCAACAAATATAGAAGATAAATTACTTATGTATATATATAACTATTTTTACATATATATATATATATGTGTGTGTGTGTGTGTGTGTGTGTGTGTGTGTGTGTGTGTGTGTGTGTGTTTACGTATATACTAAAGAGAAAGGGGGGAAAAGCTTCTATTCTATTTCATTATTTTACCCCCTTTTATTTTATTTTATTTTCCACCACACACACATCTTGTTTTAAAAACCTAAATGTATTTGCCCTAACCCGAAATTAGGGTTAGAGCTTGTGTGTAAAACAACATTCACACTTTTTTTTTTTTTTTTTTTTTTTTGTGTGTGTGTGATGTGTGTGTATGTTTTATTTTATCTTGTGTATGTGTGTGCAGGTGAAAGAGTGGCGGCCCGAGCTTCATCGCTCGGCGGAGCCGAAGGGGAATCGACGAAGAGCACCGAACAGCCCAAGGAAAGTAGCGGTGGAAGAGGTTTTTTTGAGAGGGGAGCACCGACGGAGATACCTGGACACCACTATGTTTCCCCATAGTGACGGTTGAGCACCGCCCACTGTGGGTAAACACAGTGGCGGCCGGGCGCCGCTCCACTGTGGTTACCCACAGTGGGAGGCCCCGTGCCACCACTATGGTTGCCCACAGTGGTAGTCGTCATGTCGTCCACTGTGGGAAACCACAGTGGCGGCCCACGCCACGCCGACCACACTCACAAGGTTCGGCTCTTCAAAAAAAAAAATGGCCGATTTTTATTTTGCGACAGTTTAATAATATAAAATTTTTTTAAAAGTTTTTCTTTACTTTTAAATGTATTTATCATTTATATATATATATATATATATATATATATATATATATATATATATATATATATATATATATATATATATATATATATATATATATATATATATATATATATTTATATATATTTATATATGTATGAGCATATATATATATATATATATATATATATGTATATATAAATATATATGTGGGTATGAATATCTATTTCATTTTGTTTAAAAGATATGTAAGTCCCAGATTAATTTTTTTTTTTTTGTATATATATATATATATATATATTTAAACATGCAGAGGACTAATAAATGATTAGCAACATAAAATAGTTATAATATACTTTTCTAGTTGCCAATAAATAGATTTGAAATTTTGCCCTTGTCATTTATTTACAAAACTCAAGCTAATCATTTCTTTAGTATATTAGAGCTAGTTTTGGAGGGAGGAAGATAACAAATTTGTTTATTTGCTTTAAGCATTCTGTACTAATGTTGCATTCAAAACAGAAATCTTAAAATGTAATTTTCTTTAGGTAGACAAATTAAATCTAGAAACTAAATGCTAATAAATTTTTTTTTGGTAAAATAGCTACTACATTAGGATTTATATTCTGCACTAAATGGGAAAAATAGATGACTGATTTATTTATTTGCAGCAACATAATAACATAAAAGAACATGTAGTAACAACTAATTTTTATTTTCAAAATACACAAAAATGCATCTACCCTTTTTTTTGGTAAAACATGAAGATTTAAATGCAAACTAATACATTTCTTCTTTCTTTTTGCAAAACTAACCAAAGTAGGAAAAATATATATATTTCTTTAGCAAATGTAAGTACAAAGTAAATATGAATTCAAATGGGTTTAAAAACCCTACATTATTTTCCTTTCCATGGTAATATGAATAATACATTTCCTTTCTTTTGGTAAATAAATACAACAATGACCCCTTTTTTTTTTCTTTACAAACTGCAATATAAAATACATTTGTCTTTTAAACTTTTCTGCAACATAAAACAACAACAACACTCTTTATTCTTTCCTTTCCCATCCCGAGCATCCTGCAATAAAACACAACTTGACCATGGAGAGCTCACCTCCCAGCCTAGGCTTACTAGAAGCCACCCCCGAGCTTGGAGAACCAAGCACTAGACGGGTTACAAGCAAGCAACAACACAACAAAATAAGGCAAACACTCAACATACATCTTCCCATCCCAAGCTACACTCTCACCACATTTTTTGATGATCATTCCACGGGTGGAAGTGGACCAAGTACCATTGGGGAGATTGCAAGCCAAAAATTACAACTCAAGCCACCTCATGGCAATACAAAATGCAACAAAGATACATCTCCATACCTTATGCCCCCCATAGGCTCAAAGGCCATATTATCTCCCCTTATGACCCCCGAATGCATACACAAGGCTATGTAGCAAGGGTCACAAAGGACACCCTTGAGATCACTCTCCATAAGGAGAGCCTCTCACCCAAGGCTGTCATACTCCTTCCACCCCAAGACCATCCTACTCCCCCAAGAGTAGGAGAAATTGGACACTCCCAAAAAAAAAACAAGAACACATAAACAAAACAATGAAATGTAAACTACCTTTCTTTTTCTCTCCAACAACAATTTACATAAACACATCTCTTTCAACAAGCATTTCTTTCCTTCAACAAAACAACATAAACAACATAGATAAGAGGAAATAAAACCAACCTTATTTTGCCAATAGGTATGTTAGATTTAGTTGGGGATGAGCTACCCAAATCCACACAAACTTTTCTCCAATCTTTCCCAAAAATTCTATTCTACTACTAATTTTCAAAACAATGCATAATCTCCAACCATGGAGAGTGGGTGATTACTCACTAAGTCCCTAATCCTTGCCTAAGAAGGCTTCTCACACACTTCCCAACCCCTTGGGTGAGGTGAGAGTTCCCATTGGTTGCTCTTCCCAACCTCTTACACATTACTAAAACTAGAAAGGGAAAAGGTGAGAGAAGATGGGGAAGAGAGTTTGACATCAAAAGGGAAGGTTGTCTATCCTAGGAGGAACTTTCTAAGTTGAATTTTTACTCACCTTGGAAAAACCATTTTTTGAGGTGACTAAACAGTCACATGGGAATAGTCACATGATCCAAAATACCCCTAACCCATAGGTATACCCTTTGGACCTTTGGAAAAGCCCTAAAACTAACCCTAGGAGTCCATTTAACCCCTTAGAAACCCAACTGAAGTTAACCTACGGGTCAAACCTGAGTTGACCACTCCCAAGACTCCCTACCCAAGGCAAATTTGGGACCACACTCATGAGTTTGAATGGCTTTGGTAGAAACAAAACTCCCTCCAAGAGACAAGTCAAAATCAATGACACTAATCATCACATGTGTCAAGTGACACAATAAAATACAATATAAAAATCACACATGGAATTTGTCTCTTGTAGGATTACACATATACATAAAAATCAATTTTAACACTCAAGCATCATACACATCACAAATAAAATACATTACAAACGGGGTGTTGTCTCTCCAAATAGACAACCCCTGGCTTAACAAACGTACATTGGTCTAGGTTTGGTTCTCCATATAAATTCCATGGTCACATGGATAATTTTCCTACGCATCTCAATTAACACATTAGTAATTCCAAATAATCACAATTATACATAATTAAATACATGGATTTCATTGCACATCAAACACTCATACATTTGGCAACAATAATTCAATATCTCATTCATTCAAATTCGATTTCACATAAGCAATTAACATAATTCTCAAAATTGAACCATTCATAAAATAAGCAACATTTTTCTATCATCAAAAAGAAGTCCTGCAATTCCAATAATGACATTCACCATTTCAAAGTAATTATATTCTAACAACATATAAGTTTCATAATCATCATGCATAAAATAAAGCATCAATATATGTCAATGTGATCCCAATCATGAAATCATATAGGTTCTAAATCCATAAAGCATAAAATAAAGCATCCATAATAGTCTCAATATGTAAATAACTGAAAATATCAAACTGAGTTGGGGTAGGGCCTCACATAATCTCTCAAATATTGCTCCATTGCCAGTAGGCATCCATAGCCCCGATCGAGTTATTTGTATATTTCCATAGTCAAGCTTTTATTGTCGAACTTGTATGCGTGATATTTCAGTAATATATTGTTGTTTATTTTGCCTTGAGATGGATATTGGCATAGTATTTTTTCTTTTCTTTTCTTTATGTTCTCGCCTTGACTTGTAAAGTAATGAAAATTACGTGGGTATGACAATTACAATGACATTGAAGTAGAATTTTGGATTTTTCACTAGCCACATGATCAACTAGGTATCTGTAATGACTTAGAGCTATTGATTAATGTGTGAGATATAGTAATTGATAGGTTTTGGGTAACAAGGTTCAATAGTGAAACTTATACACGACCATGGATAAAGCTTAATGACAAGGCAATGTTAAGGATGAATGACTAAAGGCCTCTAAGGACATCATGAACAAATATCTAGGAAATGAGACCACCTTCTTTCCTTTCAGTGCAGACAAGTGAATAACTCAGACAATCATCTTCTGTTATTGATGAAATGAATATGATGCATTTATGAAGGAAACTATATGAGATGCAATTCTTTCAAAATGATATGCAAGTAAAGAAAGTAAATTCTAATTAAAACCCAGCCCTTCAGATTTAATATCTTTTTAGGTGCATGTTCTTAATTGGATTGGGGAGTGGGTCTCCCTCCATCATTTGCAAATGATAAGCGGCGTTTCCAACTACTTTGGTTATAACAAAAGGACCTAACTAGTTTGGCTTGAACTTTCTTGGTTTTTTGTGTTCAGCGAGATTCCTGTGATTTTCATTAAGAACGATATCTCCTACCTCGAAGCAACGTGGGTTTACTCTTTTGTTGTAGCTTCTTCTCATTCAGTTTTGATAACTTTGTAAGTGATTTAGTGTGCTTTATCATTTTTTCATTTAGGAATTCTAGTTCTTGCAAGCATGCTACTCTGTAGTCTTCTTCTGATATAATGTGTTTCAGAGAGACTCTTATGATAGTTCTGATACTTAAAGATAAGTACAGATGCCAAGCTAATAAGATGAGAGGGGGGGTGAATCATACAAACTTAATCATCCATAAAAACATCAGATTCAACCTTGATAACATATATTTCAGTAATATAACCAAAACTGTTAAACTTGCAAAATCAAAAGCATATAAACATCATAAACCTCATAACACCAGATTTAACGTGGAAACCCAAATAGGGAAAAACCACTGTGGGATTTTGAACCCACTAAGAAATATACTCTAATAGAGTATGCTTGGTTAAAAGCAAATCTTATTAAAGATTACAAACACATTGCTAGATGTGACCCGATTAAGGGATTTCCTCAAATCTATTAGGATCTTCACCTTGTTAGAAGTGACCTTGATAAAGGATTTCAAGCACTCAATCAGAATGTCACCTTGCTAGAGGGTTTTACAAATAAGACTGTTAAGTCCACTTGGTTAAGAGATTTTCTATCACTTCACAAAATAACAATAATAAAATCTATCTACAACTTCACATCTAAAATGCTAAAGCAGATTCTTATTTGCTCAATACAATTTAGACATAGAACTAATCTTGTCCATCTGCTGGGCTCTATACTCTGTTATTCAAAACAGGTCTTCAAGCTTCTGTGCTCGGTAATCACTATGTAGCATCCATGTGCATACACTTGCCCACATACATTGTTTATCAACAGTTCCCTATTTATAAATAATTCGCCAACCACTTAATCTCCTTGATCACATTTCCCATGATCAATCATAGCCATCAGATCTTCAAACTTTGACCAGGTTCAATGTATCCTTCAATCTAAAAATGTTTTACCCTACCTTGGAACTTGCATACATTTCTTGGAACTTGTGCTAGGGTATTGTGGTTCAATCTGTGTTGTAGATCTTCTTGTCGATTTTCCTATGCCATATATTCTTTAACAAACTTCATTCACAGCATACCAATCATTTAATCATAGCCAGCTCATCAACTTCCTTCATTAAATAATGCATGTAATCATTTAATGCATTCTGTTATAGCTCGGTTACAACTCAGTAAATACTAAACTTCACTAGGTAGACATTTCGCCTTCATTAACTGATAGCGATAACCTTAGGGTTTACCTACTAGGTTCCTTAGGGGTTACCAACTAGGTTCTTTGCTCTGTAACATAGTATAGTATTAACCTTTCAATCAATAACATATGTATGATATCAAAACAATCTAAACATCATGATCTCATCATTGTCTAACTCGGTAATAGTTGCCCATTGAATAACTTATTCATCCCCTTATTCATCATATTCTTTCTATGTCTTTTACTGACATCTTTATACTCATCAAATCATACTTCTCAAGATATGGCAACATCATACTGATTTAGAAAATGAATATCTTGACATCAATGACAAAATAATAATATTAAGACAGAAAATCATCCTTAATCAGTTATATCCACAATCATCAACAACCTTCTCAATATCCTTATTGAAATGCCAACAATCTCCCATTGTTTGTTATAATGCCAACATCCTAATGATGGCAATTCTACCTCGATAGGAAAAATAGCTTCTGAACCATAAACCAAAGAGTAAGGTATGGCACTAGTGGATGTGCGGACACTAGTTCGATAAGCCCAAAGAGTTGCATTTTGCTGAAGATGCCAATCTCATCCAGTGTCGTTGACAACTTTCTTTAAAATTTTCAAAATAGTCTTATTGGTTGCCTCTGCTTGACCATTACTCTGGGGATAGTAGGGTGTCACAAAACGTTGTTGGATTTGAAATTGTTCGCAAATTTCATTCACTTTTTTATGTTTGAAGGGTCGCATGTTGTCAATTACAATGCACATGGGGACTCCATATCTACAAATGATATAATTCAAAATGAACTTAGCTATTTGCTTCCCTATTGTGAAGGTCATTGAGATTGCTTCAATCCATTTTGTAAAGTACTTAGTAGCTCTGAGTATAAATTTATGTATGTTGGAGGAGGTAGGGTGTATTTTCTCCAATAGATCTAGAATAGAGGATTTGATGGATTGTTTAGGAGGTGCTATGTATTTTACCAAGTTGGACCTTAAAAGTGGTTATACCAGATTAGAATTAAGGAGGGTGATGAGTGGAAGACCGCTTTCAAGACCACATAAGGGTTGTATGAATGGCTTGTGATGCCATTTGGACTCACCAATGCCCCAAGCACCTTCATGAGGTTGATGAATGAGGTGTTAAAGGACTTCACAAGCAAGTTTGTGGTGGTGTACCTAGATGACATTCTCATCTATAGCAGAACCAAAGAGGAGCACCTTGAGCATTTGAGGTTAGTCTTAGAGAGATTGCATGAAGAGAAGTTATCAATCAACCTAGAGAAGTGTGACTTATTGAAGTAAGAGCTGGTCTACTTGGCATTTGTGGTGTCTGAGGGAACCTTGAAGATGGATCCAAGCAAAGTGGAGGCAATCTTGAATTGGCCTGCCCCTAAAACAGGGACTAAAGTTAGGAGTTTCCATGGTTTAGCCCAATTCTATAGAAAGTTTGTGAGGAACTTCAGTGGTATATGTGCACTAGTCCTTAACACTATAAAGGGAGGCCTTAAAACTAAGTTCAAATGGACTGAGCGGGCTGATAAAGCATTCCAATTATTGAAGTAGGAAGTAGCCACAAAACCTATCCTACTCCTACCTACTTTTGACAAACTATTCACATTGGAGTGTGATGCAAGTGGAATTGCAGTAGGGGGTGTATTGAGTCAAGAGGGAAGACCTATGGAATTTTTCAGTGAGAAGATCAATGAAGCAAAGAAGAAGTACTCAACCTATGACCTAGAGTTATATGCATTAGTTCAGTCTCTCAAAAAGTGGAGACATTACCTACTCCCTAAGGAATTTGTGGTGTTCACAGATAACTAGACGTTGAGTTACATTAACACTCAAGAGAAGCTTAGCAATAGACATTTGAAATGGATGGAATACCTCCAATCCTTCACCTTCACCATCAAGCATAAAAAGGGGCAACTCAACAAGGTGGTAGATGCTTTAAGCAGGAAGTTGTTGACAGTTCAAGAGTTACAATTGCAGAGCATAAAAATAGAAGGTTTCAAGGACCTCTATGAAGGAGATGAAGACTTCTCATCAACCTACAAGGTTTGCAAGGAGTTTGAGAATCATTTTCATGGTGAGTATGCAGATTACACTCTCCAAAATGGTCTCTTGTTCAAAGGTAATCAGTTATGTGTACCTAGAGGATCCATGAAGGAAAACCTCATCCAAGAAAAACACAATGGTAGTTTAAGTGGACACTTTGGGATCAACAAAACCTTGGATCTAGTATAGAGGTACTACCATTGGCCCAAGTTGTCAAGAGATGTGAAAAGGTATGTGGAGCAATGTGGTGTGTGTCAAAGGGCAAAAGGAGGATCAAGTAATGCAGGTCTCTATCAACCATTACCGCTCCCAAATAGGCCTTGGGAATGTATAAGCATGGACTTTGCAGTAGCACTCCCCAAGACAAAGACAGGTATGGACATCATCTATGTGGTAGTAGATAGATTTTCCAAGATGAGCCATTTCATTCCATGTAGGACTACACATGATGCTAGCTATGTTGCACATCTCTTCTTTAAGGAGATTGTAAGGATTCATGGACTTCCTTTAAGCATCGTTTCAGACAGGGATAGAAAGTTCATGGGCCATTTTTGGCAAACATTATGGAGGAGACTTGGAACTAATCTCTCATTTAGCTTAGCTTACCATCCACAAACTGACGGTCAAACTGAAGTCATTAATAGGGTGTTAGGCAATTTGTTGAGGTGTTTAACTAATGAGTATGGGCAGATATGGGATCTAATCATCCCTCAAGTAGAGTATGCATATAATGATAGTGTAAATAGGACCATTGGAAGAAGTCCTTTTGAGGTTGTCTATGGTAGACATCCAAGGGGAGTGTGTGAACTCAGGGAACTTGGTTCCATGGAGATGAAGAGTGGGCAAGCAGAGGACTTCACTCAAAACATCAAGGAAGTCCAAGAGTAGGTTAAGAAAGCCATCCTTGAATCCACTCAAAAACTGAAGGCCAAAATGGATGAGAAAAGGAGAGAGGTCCAGTTCAAGGTGGGTGACTATGTGATGGTCCATTTGAGCAAAGCTAGGATGCAAAGTGGTAAGCCTACCAAACTACAAATGAAGAGGGTAGGACCTTGTATAATTCTGTCAAAATATGGTGAGAATGCCTACAAGGTTGATCTTCCTTCAGACTTAGCCATTTCACTAGTCTTCAATGTTGTTGATCTGATCATGTACAAGGGTGAGATAGCAGGGCAGACTGAGAATCAAGCCAAGGTACTACAAGACTTGGATGTGAATGCCTTACCTCAAGTGAAGCAGTCTATAGCAGAGGAGATCTTGGAGTCAAGGGTGAAGAAGTCTACTAGACACCAGGTCTACATGGAGCACTTGGTGAAATGGGCAGGTCAACCTATGTCTGAAGCTACTTGGGTTGAGGAGAGCAAGTTCAAGATGCTTGGCATTGATCCGGCTCTTCTCACCCCCCTAATTCCTTAGTTTGTTGCAGAGGGGGAGTATGGTGCAGGATCACCCTTCAAAGGGCTCCCACCATTTGATTTTGATTATGTTCTTGCTTCTTTAAGAAGCCATTGTATATACAATAAGAGCCATGTGCTCATTGGTCTTAGTTTAGGTCCTAGTTGAGGTCCTAGGGTCATAAGTCAAAGATGAGTTTTTCTTGAAAGTAGAGGGTATGTGTGCCTTTGATGTGTTTAGGGTCCTTCTTAACATGATGATTTCCTTAGGTTAGCCCAATTTGGGCCTAGGAGTTAAGAAAAGCAACATTGAGAAAGTTGCTCAAAAGTTGCAAAAGTTGCATGACAACTTTTCAAAGTTGTCAAGCAACTTTTCCACCTAGAAGGTAAAAATCCTTAGTTTAGCGTGGACAACCCTAATATGGGCACAGAGACTAAGGAAAGAGTAGTATAAGTAGTTGAAAACCCTAAGATAATGGGTTGAATGTCAGTTGTTGTATGGCCCAAGCAAAGTGACTTGACTGTGACTGCAATTTTAGTTACCAGTCGGCACAAATGGAGTAAGACAGGATCATTAATGGATTGATTTTTGAGAAAAACTATGTTGAGTGTCTTTTATGGTGTATTTACTTCCATTGTGAGCATTTAGATTAGGTTTTTTTTACAAGTTGTGTGTGTTTGTAAATATTTTGTAAACTTGTTTCTCACTGTCCAGTTTTGGACTGGTTTGTGTCAATGGGTTCATAACTCCATTCCCCATCATGGAATCACCATGAAACTATGGGGAATGAGAGTGTATACCTTGTACATTACTTCAAAGAAAGTAGGGCCCTTGAAGATGTAGGGAGGCCATCTAAAGACCCACTCCTAGGCGAGACTGGACAGTGCCCGGCTAGGAAGGGTTAAGTTGCAGAGGTCTTGGAGAGCAAGGAAGGACGGAGGAGGAGGCACCCTTTGGAGGAGTTGTAGAGGGGTTAATGGAGCACCATTGTGAGAAGGAGGAGCTTCCACCAATCCAAAAAAGGTGGTGGAATCAATAAACTAACACTGTGACCCTGGCAGGCCTAAAAACCCTCTTTAAAACCCTTAAAAACCTTAAAATCCACCTAGGGCAGTGTACGGACGTTTGGAGGCCCAAAACTAGAAAAATCATTGATCCCTTTCCAAATTAATAGTAGGTCTTTTGGGAAGTTTCACAAGCATATGCATCATTTGCAAGAGGGAGCCCTAAAGGACCGGATAGGAGGCCTAATTGGTCACAATCCTTGTAGCCCTATTTTGTAGGTAAAAGACAAAATAGTGAAATCGGTAAGGGGTAGGAAGCTTGAAACCTCTTGGGGACACATGAATTGGTGGAAAACCATGTCTTAGACCTGACCTATCCTTTCTAGGACCTCAGAAGGTGTGGAACAAGCCAAACCCTTATTAGCCTAAGTAAGGGTTCTTTGAATCTCATGAGTAGGTGAGACCTTAGGAGTAGTTTTTCAAGTTGTTGGTGGGTGGATTAGGTAAGGTCAGGGGATTCCACAAGAAGGGGACGTCCTAGAGACCCTAGGCTATGGTTAGAACACTTAGTGATCCAATGAAAGGATCCAAGAGAATAGGCTAGGCTAGTCTATCCCAAACCCCATCCCATCACATGTCTAGAATGACTTTTACTTTTTCTAGATCTATTTCAATGCCACGATTAGATACAATGAATCCCAAGAGTTTGCCAAATGTTACTCCAAAAACGCATTTTTTGGATTGAGCCTTATGTTGTATTTCTCAAGTCTATCAAAGATTTTAGCCAATATGTTTAGATGATCATCTCTAGTGTTGGATTTTTCTAGCAAATCATCTGCATAGTCTTCCATGATTGTGTGTATCATGTCATGGATTAAGGTGGTCGTTTCCCTTTGATAAGTAGCGCCTACATTTTTTAAGGCCAAATGACATCACATTCCAGCAATATGTTCCCCATGGACAAGTGAATGCTATCTTAGGTTGGTCCTCTTGTGCAATTCTAATTTGATTATAACCAGAAAAACCATCCATGAGTGATAGCATTTCATTTCCAGCTATCAAGTCCACTATCATGTCTATGTTAGGGAGTGGAAAGTCATCTTTTGGGAAAGCCTTGTTGAGATCTTTGAAATCAGCACAGATCTTGATACCTCTAGTATGCTTAGTTACTGGGACTAGATTTGAAATTCACTCAGCATAGTCTATGGGTCTAATGAAACCCACTTTCAACAATTTTTGTAGCTCAATCTTGACTAATAAAGCTATGTGAGGGTGCATCATTCTGAGTTTCTATTTGTATGGTTTGACTTCTGGTAGTAATGACAAATTGATGTAAGACCAGTCTAGGATCTAACCCTGGCATATCTTCATAAGACCATGTGAAATTGATGGGTCTTTTCTTAAAGAATTGGATAAACTTCTCTTTTTTTGTTGGATTTGGGGACTTTGCAAGGTGTATATTACAATTTTTTTTAGCATCATTGATGTTTATTTCTTCGGTTTCTTCTACTAATAATGTTGCTTGTTCTTTATCAATAGGAAGAGTGTCCATTCTATTATGAGAAATGTGTTCTACTTCATTATAATTGTCTAGATTGGAAGAGGAGCTTGCTTCTCCAAAATATGCAGTCCCCTCCAACTATTGCAAAACCAGCTTTGTGATCATCATAAGGGAGTTTGTCCCTTGCACCCAAGAATTCAGCTATGGCTTCATCATTTTGAAACCAATATAATTGTGGCTTTTCTTTTTGCCCCCAGTCAATCAAATGTGGGTGTATAAGGGGTAAGCCATTGTTCCCTTCTGTTGTAGAAGATCCTAATGACATGCATACTTGGTTATTTGGATGAACTAATATATCCTCATCATCAATTGATTGTGGGATGTCATCATGATCATATAGGAATTCATAGTCATGAGAATCTATCACGGTTTCTATGTATGTTTCACTTTCTGATACTGTGTCACTCATCTCCTCTTGTTCTTGTAGCTGAGTTTGATTATTGGCCCTCCTTTGTATGGTGGATACCCTTCTTGATCCTGGTATCAGTCATTGCAATCTCTCTTCATCTAACTCAAATGGAGGAGCCCAAGTTATTTCCCTTGGTAAATGCATTAACAACAACCAAGGATTAGGCTCATTTGTTGGTGCTAAGCCTATATCTGTTACCATATTTGCTTGTTCAAATGTTTTCGATATTGTATTGCTAGATGATTTTGTGTTAGTTTCTTGTAAAAGTTGCCTCATATCTTCACCATATGATTCCATACTAGGAGATGTTGGTGCTCTCTTGCTTCTATGAGATGAAGAGGGAAATACTTGTGTTGATAACTGATTATGAGGTATATATTCTGAGGGTAACCTAGGCTTTTTCAGTATATCTAGTGCACGTTGCCTTGCCTCGATTATATTTGGTAAACATTTATATCCTAGCCCTTGATTCTCTGGGTTTCCATGTGATAGAACAGGTTCTAATCTGCCTTGCTTCTGTAATCCCAATCATGTGGTACCATCGTACCCATGTTTTTGTAGCATCTTGAAGTCATTGCCATACTGGTCTAGAGGTAATCTGTGTATTTTCATGTCGTCTTCTTTTCTATATATCTAGTGATTGGCATCTTCATTTAGAGATTCTTCTTGTAAGTCTCCCCATCTAACAAAAGAGCGTGAATTTGAGTACTTCACTATCTCTTTTCCTTTATCTTGCTTTATTATTGTGTTTTGTGGCTGCCCAAAAGACCTAGGCGAAAGGGATGATTGCCTACCATTCAAGGTACTTGAAATAGAATATTCCCCACAACCAACTTCCTTAATTTTTAAAGATGTGGTAGGTGTATTTTTTTCTATTTATGTGACTATCAACGATTCCATTTGTAGGTGAAGTGGAGTTTCTTGATTGTTTAGTACTTGATTGTCTATGCTCACCCTTAAATAATTGCAGTGTTGAAAAGGGTTTGGCTCACCATGAACAGTGATCTCAATGCCATTGTATGGGAACTTCACACATTGGTAAAAAGTTGATGGTACTACTTGCATGATATTTATCCATGGGCTGCCTAATAGCATATTGTATCCTAATTCTCTATCTAGGACTTGAAAGGTGATGTTTTTTGTAACTGGTCCTATTTGTACTGGCAAAGTCACTACACCCTTAGAAGGGCGTTCCTCATCATCATAAGCTTTGATATTGATTCTCTTGGTAGAATCAATATAATGTTCGGAATATCTTAAAGCTTTGATCAAATGTAATGTGCATATGTTAAGGCCAACTCCACCATCTATAAGTACTCTTCGAACTTTCTTTTGGTCAATCAAAGCTTCCAAGTGTAAGGGATCATTATGCATGGTTCAGTCTGTAGGTACATCCTGCTTAGTGAATGTGACCTTTGAAGTTGCCAAGTTTCCAACCATAGACTGGAATGTGTTCTCATCAATATCTCTGGCAACAACTAAATCTTGTAATGCTTTGTCAAGGACTGCCTTATGAGCTGGCGAGATGCGCAATAACTCAAATAATTAAATTTGAGTTGGAGTTCACTTCAACTGATCCACCATATTGTAATTGCTAGTTGTTGAAGGGGGATTTGAAGGTACCCCTTGCAATGTGACCTTTGATCTTCTAGTGATGACAACACATCCTCTTCTTGTGGGATTTATTGTGATTGTAGCCACTATGTTATCTCCTGCACTAAGTGTGTTTATGGCTTAATCGAATATGACATTAGTATAATTGGCAGTATTGTTTTGTGCATTGGAACTAGAAGCCTTTCTTTTTTCATGCTTGACAAAGGCATCCTTGAAGATGGTATGATTTGTGTTTGGTGTCTTACTAGCATCCATGGTAATGTCGCCTTGATCAATGAGATCTTGTATGAGGTTCTTTAGTTTGTAGCAACTTGTTGTCTTGTGACCTTTATTGCGGTGGTATTCAAAGAAATCATTGTCATTCCACCAAGCAGGCTTAAATGGACATGGTACATAGGGCCTAACTTCTGGTAAAGTTATGGCATTACTTTGTATCAATTTTTTGAGTGTCAATTCAATAGGTTCACCAAGGGGTGTAAATCTTCTTTTTGATGCACCTACCCTTGGTGGTCTTGGATTGCTTGATTGTAGTGCATTGGTGTTGTTTATCTGAGTTTGATTCTTACTAGAAAGATCAACTATTCCTTGTAGAGATAATGTTGGTTGAGCTCTATTTACAAAACAGGCATCAACAACTCCATCATTTGGGGCATTCTTATTCCTAGGCCAAAATTTTGGCCTTTCATTGTTTGTACTTGTGTTTGGCCCATTATCTTTGTGGTGTTTTAGTATCCCTTGCTCTAATAGGCCTCTTTCACATTTGATGCCTTTTTCATTGATGTTTTTAAAATTGTTTAGGCATTTCATTTGTAATGGATACTTAATTGTAGGTACAAGATTTTCATTGAAAATTTCTACTTGCTCAGCTTCAAGGATGTGACTAAGACATCTGCAGTATACACGTCTCCATCTTTGCAAGAATGTAGCGAAGGTTTCTCCTACCTTTTTCTTTGTTGCACACAAATCCATCAAGGTAACTGGATTATCTATATTGAATGCAAAGTTTGATATAAATAACTTGGCCAATTCACCCCACGAAGCAATCTTAGGTGGGAGCTGTGAAAACCATTCTAATGTTGTCCCTCCTAGACTTTTGGAAAATAGCCTCATTAAGTATGTATCATCATGAGCTACCTTGATACATGCCATGAAGAATTATCTGACATGATCTTGAGGATCACCTTTCCCTCTATATTTGTCAAACCTTGGAGTTTCAAAATGCGTGGGAAAAGGTGGCATATATAACTTTTTGTCAAAAGGATATGGACGGAGGTCCTCCATTGTATAGCTCTTTTTATCATTGATTGTTTGCATACTAGTCATATGTTTCTAAAGATTCTCCATTTGTTGAGTCAAGATCTTTGTTTGCGTCAATGGTGTACTAACTTGATGAGTGTTTCCTACAAAAGGAATAGTATTGGAGTATCTTTGAGCTTGCTGAAATGTAGACTGACCATGTAGTTGTGTACCATAACTCCCACTAGGTGGTGTAAAGTATGCAAATTGTGCATTGACATTTAGCTGAGTTGAGCTAGTTATTCCTTGATTCACATTTTGGCCACTATAGGTGGATCCACCTAAAACTGAAGGTTGAGTTATACTTGCTAAAGCAGGGTTTTGAGCTATTATAGCTTGTGTTGTTACATTGGGCATTGTATGAGATGTAACATTAGTATTTGTTGATGCAATTGTTGATGGTGCTAAATTTGTAGTCGCTTGAGTATTTTGAGATACACCTTGGGTTGATGTAGCAAGTGTTGCTTGAGTCTATGTAACAGTAGGTAATTTAGGAACATTTTGATTCAATGTCACACCTGACGGAAATATAGCTGAAATGTCCACCCCTGGAGGTAATTTGGCCCCATTTTGGACTAATAGTATGAGATGTCTGTCTCTATCATTATTGATGAGAGCGTTGAGAATCATAAGCATTGCAGGATCTTATTGGGTTGCTTCTAATTCTTCTTTTGTCAGATTATGTTGTATTTCATCAATGGAAGGCATCATGTTTGTGTTTGTTGATAAGGTTTCAGGTCTCCGACCTAGTGTTTGTTGATTTGTGGACAAGTTCATATTCCATGTTGGGTTAATTGAAGGGTCGTTGTTAGGTTCAATTTGATGTTTCACCTTTTGAGCATGTGTTAATGGCATGAATGTTATTCCAAAATGATCTTGACTCTTAAAGACTCTCTAAAATGCGTATGCAAGACTCAACTAAATTTAGCTAGGTATGCTTCTAAGACTTTCTAAAGACTAAAATGCAGACAATGCAATCTATGAGTGAATACTTGCTATCAACGATTTCAGAATTCAAACACAAGATCTTCAGCGTATTTCTGAAATGCTTCAAATTTTGCCTCTTCTTTGATTTGATATTAGAGGTCTATGTCAATTTGTACTGACTTCTGAACTTCCAAACTTCCTCATCTATGACAGCTTGGACTATGTCGAATTGGTCTTGATCAACTAACAATTCCTCAGCAAGTATGTTTAACCCACCAATTATTTCTAATTGAACATTGTTTGACCCAAGATTGGGTTGCTCAAATGGGAATTTGTCATTTCCTTTTAGACCCATATGCTAAAGATTACAATGCAGACTATATCGAGCCTAGGAATGATTGATACTTTTCTTTAAGGACTCTAATGAGGATTTAGAAACTCTGCTATGGTCTTTTCAACTAATTGTCTAATGGCTTCCTTTTAAGCTACTTTTTTATCTTTTTCTTTAATTTTTCATCAAGACAGACATATTTTCGGATCTCATTATCTATGACGGTTTCAACTATATCATACTGAGAATGATCGACATTTAGTTTCCAAGCAAGGTTGTCCAAACTATCAACTATTGCTAATTGGTCATTGTTTGGTCCAATATATGGTTGCTCAAATGGAAATTCACCGTCTCCTTTAAGACACATGTATTGAGGTGTGTTTCTTAGACTCTGATACAATACTGAATTCTATATGAGTGGATGCAACTTGATTGAAGACTACTTTTTTTGTGATGTGAGGACTTGTACAAAAACTTTGTATAGTATGATGACACTAAAGTACTTATGCATGAACTAGATGTCTAGAATTTAAGATCACTTGAGAATGCCATGTTTTTCATCTTTGAATTTTGTAAAACTTTTGATTTGATGTTGACATTGATGTTGACACTTGACTTTGCTAAGGGACTTGACCTTGTTGATGTTTTTGACTAAACCTGGTTGAGATTCCACTTTGTTTTTGGTATTTTCTAAAATGTTTGAATTTGGTGAAATGTAGCAAAGGACACAGTAGACACATCAAAAAGAATAATAACACAGAAAGAATACTTGTTTAAACAACTTTTTCAAATTATCATGAATGTTGGAGTCTTTTTCAAAACCCCATTTTGTTTTCATTGTAATTGGTCAATAGATAGCACATCAAGCAGACTCTCCTAATGGTCAAAAGGTCACAAGTATTACCATAGCCCACATCTTGATACTCCATCAGCTCAAACAACCCTGTCACACCCTAGGGTGCGCCCATTTTTTTGCCTTTTTCAGAAATTAGACCAAAGAAGATTGCTCCTCAATTGGCCCGTTACCCTAGGAGATATATGGTGAGTGTCTTGGGGGAAAATTCTTTGCCACCCTTGCACTATGATAATCCAAGTGTCTGGTTACTGACTTAGTTGGGCTTCTAATTTCTAAAGTGTTTAGAAAGGGTTCCATTCAAGTAGTCACAATCAGCAACGTTTTACACTCCATTGAGGGAGGTCTCCCAATCTGTAGAGGTTACGCTCTACAAATTTTTGCGTACCGTATAGGCACTAAGGGAGGCATAACATTGTCGTGACAACATGTAACACTCATTGTATATGATTTTCATCACATACACATTTATTTAGAGTGGCTTGGATTACTTGGCTTTAGTTGTTGCCACTTAGGTCATTCCCTCTCACTTGTCCTTATGGGCTACTTGGGAGCCAGGCCTTCTAAAGGTGTTATCCTAATGCAAAAAATGAAATAAAACATGAAAAAGGTGGGTTTGGCTTTTTGATCAACCAAAAAAGGGGAGAGCATATACCTATCACCTTGAAGACATGAAGAACAAGTATTCATTTTAAACCTTCATTGCAATGTTTTCTAAACTATTAGAGATGTTGCTCCAAAAAGGCATGGGGTTCATTTTAACAAATAGAGAGCAATCCTGATAAAACCAGAACTAAATAAAGACAGAATGCAAAAAACCTAAACTGGCAATTGTGAACTAACTACTAAGTAATTGTGAACTGATATGCTATCAATTATGAATTACTGTGATAGCAATTGTGAATTGATGTCTGAGCAATTGCGTAGCAACATCAAGTCAATTGCTCATCAATTAAATGCAAAAAGAATTTTATTTTTTTTAGGCAGCAGCAAAAGACAGAAGAAAGAGGTTTTATTCTGCAATGATGTTATCCCAAATCACATGGGCCATCACATCAATGTCGTCATAAAATTTGTATTTGGCAATGAATTGGTGGATGCTTCTATGGTATTGGGAGATTTCTTCTTTTTCTTCAATTTCGCGAAGCTTTCTTTCTTCTTTTAGCAGTCTTTGGTATGCTCTATGTTCTCTCCTATGCTGTCTTGCCCTCCTTGCACCTGAGATTTTGAAGGTTACCTTTCCTGCCATTGGATTAGACACATTTTATGCAAAAAATGAAACTTTCCAGAATTAAAAGATATTTATGGGTTAGGTGCATATGATCAACTAATTAAGAAACAACAAATAAAAAATTATTTTTTATCATTTTTTGAGCAATTGCGGTGGATTTTACTATCAATTGCAACGGATTTTAATACCAAGTGCAGATAAATATTCGCAATTGTGAATTTCAGTCTAGTCAATTGCTGATTCTTATTTCTCGACATGTACAGATCTATAAAATCAACCAAAAAAACAAATGAAGGTTAGATCTATTTCATGTTGTGTTCACCAATTGTTCTCATGTTTGAAATCATCAAATCCAAGCTAATTAGATTGAAAGGATGAATCACAAAATCCTTAACTAATTAAACCGATTTTAAACAAAATAAAATGAAATAAATGATAGAAATAGAAAGATTAAACTAAATTTAAAATCCCTATTCTCCGCTTGTGCTTCCATTGTTCTTCTCCATTATTGTTGGTGTAGGTGGCTCTAAGGTATTACACTGATTTGTTGCATAAGATGGATAATAACTTTGAAGATTGTGATTCTCTAGATTGAATTGAGAAAATGAGATTGAATTTATAGATTTTCAACACAAAGGAGGTGAGAAGTTGAACTTAAGTGTTGATTGATAGACAACTGAAATTGATTGATCTGTTAACTCATTAGATTGATCTGTTAACAAAATTGATTGAGGAGTCAACTGAATTGATTAACCAGTAGACTGAATAGACTAGCTAGTTGATTGAGTTGATGAATCAGATGACTGAATTGATTGGAGAGATAAGTCATGTGAGGACTTGTGCAAAAAATTTGTGTAGTATGATGACACTAAAGGACTTATGCATGAACCAGATGTCTAGGACTTAAGATCACTTGAGAATGCCATGTTTTTCATCTTTGAATTTTGTAAAAGTTTTGGTTTGATGTTGACGTTGATGTTGACACTTGACTTTGTTGAGGGACTTGACCTTATTGATGTTTTTAATAAACCTGTTTGAGATTCCACTTTGTTTTTGGTATTTTCTAAAATGTTTGAATTTGGTTAAATGTAGCAAAGGACACAACAGACACATCAAAAATAATAATAACACAGAAAGAATACATGTTTAAAGAACTTTTTCAAATTATCATGAATGTTGGAGTCTTTTTCAAAACCCTATTTTTTTTCGTTGTAATTGGTCAATCGATAACACATCAAGTAGACTCTCCTAATGGTCAAAAGGTCACAAGTATTACCACAGCCCACATCTTGATACTCTGTCAGCTCAAACAACCCTGTCACACCCTAGGGTGCGGCTGATTTTTTGCCTTTTTTCAGAAATTAGACCAAAGAAGATTGCTCCTCAATTGGCCCGTTATCCTGGGAGATATATGGTGAGTGTCTTGCGGGCGGATTTTTCCCCACACTTGCACTATGATAATCCAAGTGCCTGGTTACTGACTCAGTTGGGCTTCTAATTTCTAATGTGTTTAGAAAGAGTTCCATTCAAGTGGTTACAATCAGTAGCATTTTACACTCCATTGAGGGAGGTCTCCCAATCTGTAGAGGTTACGCTCTACATATTTTAACATACCGTATAGGCACTGAGGGAGGCATAACGTTGTTGTGACAACATGTAACACTCATCACATATGATTTTCATCACATACGCATTTATTTAGAGTGGCTTGGATTACTTGGCTTTAGTCCTTGCCACTTAGGTCATTCCCTCTCACTTGGCCTTATGGGCTACTTGGGAGCCAGGCCTTCTCAAGGTGTTATCCTAATGAAAAAAATGAAATAAAGCATGAAAAAGGTGGGTTTGGCTTTTTGATCACCCAAAAAAGGGAAGATCATATAACTATCACCTTGAAGACATGAAGAACAATGATTCATTTTAAACCTTCATTGCAATGTTTTCTAAACTATTGGAGATGTTGCTCCAAAAAGGCATGGGTTTCATTTTAACCGTCATAGCAATGATGAAAGATTTATTGTTCTTTTTAACAACACCAAAAGAAATTTTCTACTCTAACCCTATAGAGAAAATAACGTAAGTAGATATATGGTGGGTTATCCAGCCTAATTTTCTCAGTTACAGAGCCCTGTCTTTTCACAAATAGAGAGCAATCCTGATAAAAACCAGAACTAAATAAAGATAGAATGCAAAAAACCTAAACCGGCAATTGTGAACTAACTACTGAGCAATTGTGAACTGATATCCAATCAATTGCGAACTAACTACTAAGCAATTGCGAACTGATATCTGATCAATTGCGAACTGATATGCTATCAGTTGCGAATTACTATGATAGCAATTGCAAGTTGATGTCTGAGCAATTGCGTAGCAATATCAAGTCAATTTCTCATCAGTTAAATGCAAAAAGAATTTTTATTTTTTTTAGATAGCAGCAAAAGACAAGAAATAGAGATTTTATTCTGCAATGATGTTATCCCAAATCATATGAGCCATCGCATCAATAGCGTCATAAATTTTGTATATGGCAATGAATCGGTGGATGCTTCTATGGTATTGGGAGATTTCTTCTTTTTCTTCAATTTCGCGAAGCTTTCTTTTTGCTTTTAGGAGTTTTTGGTATGCTCTTTGTTCTCTCCTATTCTGCCTTGCCCTCCTTGCACCTGATATTTTGAAGGTTACCTTTCCTGTCATTGGATTAAACACATTTTATGCAAAAAATGAAAATTTCCAAAATTGAAAGATTTTTATGGTGCATAGGATCAACTAATTAAGAAACAACAAATAAAAAATAAAAAAAATTCTTTTTTTGAGCAATTGCGGAGTATTTTAGCAACTGCAGTGGATTTTACTATCAATTGCAATGGATTTTGATAGCAAGTGCAGATAAATATTCGCAATTGTGAATTTCTCTCTAGTCAATTGTAGATTCTTATTTTCTTGGCACGTACAGATCTGCAAAATCAACCAAAACAATAAATGAAGGTTAGATATGTTTCATGTCGGGTTCACCAATTGTTCTCGTGTTTGAAATCATCAAATCCAAGCTAATTAGACTGAAAGGAGGGATCACAAAATCTTTAACTAATTAAACTAATTTTAAACACAATACAATGAAATAAATGATAGAAATAGAAAGATTAAACTAAATTAAAACTCCCTATTCTCCACTTGTGCTTCCATTGTTCTTCTCCATTATTGTTGGTGTAGGTGGCTCTCAGGTATTGCACTCATTTTCTGCATAAGATGGACAATAACTTTGAAGATTGTGATTCTCTAGATTGAATTGAGAAAATGAGGTTGAATTTATAGATTTTCAACACAAAGGAGGTGAGAATTTGAACTCAAGTGTTGATTGATAGACAACTGAAATTGATTGATCTGTTAACTCATTAGATTGATCTGTTAATAGAATTGATTGAGGAGTCTGTATATGGTGAAAATGGATATCAATAAACAACAATATTGAAAGACTAAAATGGATTCAACCACCAAACCCTAGCCTAACAATGAACAAAGATCCACCATAACATATGAAGATAACCTAAGACAATGCAAAATAACTCAAAATCACAAAGATTATACCATCACATGTCCACTAAGGTTTTGATCTCCATTCTTCCTATCTCCATTGATCTTGTTTGATATGCTTGCCCTCAGATTTTTATGTGCACAAGAGCTCAATAAAGAACGGAATGTGGTTGCAAGTAGAATTGTAGTGTAGCCAAGTCCTCCAAAATCAGTCATTAGGGTTTGTCAATGAAGAAAGCATCTCCTTAAATAGAAGACACAATGAGAAATGGAGGGTTAAGATTGAGAGGTGTAAAAAGAGAGGTCGGCTAGGATTAGAGGGTAGGTAAAAGAAATAGTAAAATAATGAAAGAGGTAGGTAGTGTAGGAAATAAGAGATGAATGACATGTGTCATGTGTAGAAAAAGATAATGAATTAATTAAATAAATAAAGATTTATTTAATTAATAGAAGAAGTAGGATAATTAAATAAATAAAATATTTATTTAATATAGGAAAGGGATAATTTAAATAAATAAATGTATTTATTTAAATGAGAAATAAGGCTAGAAGAGGATAAATGAATTAATTAAATAAATAAAAATTTATTTAATTAATAGAAGAATTAGGCTTAGATAATTAAATAAATAAAATATTTATTTAATTAGACATGACAATTTTGGGTGTCTACATTTTGCCCCTCTTTGAGACAATGCGGCTTGTCGCGTTGTTTCAAAGAAGATAAGATGAACTGATACAGAGTTGCCCCAGAATAAGGAATTATATGCCCCCTCGAGAGATTGGATGAAAAAGTCTGGAAAGATTAAAGACAATCTCTCGATAAGAAAGAAAGGCCAGAATGGAATGGCAGGATAAAGTGACAAAGTCACGGGATTAGAAAGACTGACTTGGGAAATGAAGGGCAGGGCTAGGGTAGGCTATAAGATAGACCACGGGCAAAAGACATCCTCATTGTCATCCACACCCTTAGAAGATCACAGTGCAGAGCGAGAAAAGAGCAGCAGCAGTCAGCAGCGATGGCATTCATTCATAGATTCGACCGTGTCCGCCGATTCCAGAGGCCAGCAGATGCAAGAGAGCCGGTAAGTACCCGAAAACCTCCTCGTACTTTCACGCATTTTGAGTTTTGTCATAAATGCATGTTTAGGAGCAATAAATGCGCTAGGAATAGGATAGTTTAAAAGTGCAAAAACGCGCAACGCGTCTGTGTCAGCGCCAGGCGCGTCTGTGTCCAACAGGCGCGTCTGTGTCGGATCCAGGCGCGTCTGTGCCTGGAACCGCGTTTGTGTTGAATGCGGACGCGTTTGTGAAATGTAGCAGCGTCTGTGATTTTTAGTAGCGTTTATGTCATGTAGGGATGTCTGTGTTCCCTGTTCGCGTTTGTGTCTGGCATAGGCACGTTTGTGTTCAGAAAGCGCGTCTGTGTTGCATAGGCGCATGTATGCAGTCTATAAGCGCGTTTATGAGTTAAAAGCGCGTGTGTGTTGAAACAGTGCGTTTGTGTGTTTAAATGCATGGTTTTAGTCCTTTAGGTCAAATCGGCAGTTCTGTGATGAACATACGCTGTCGATTGGATAAGCTGCTGAGAGGATACACTCAAGCAGGTCCTCTAGGAAGATTAGGATAGATCCAAGCACTTTGTGATGAACAGGGAGCACCAAGATAGGCAGCACTTTGTGATGAACAGGGAGTGCGAATGTGAGTGACACTTTGTGATGAACAGGGAATGTCACACACGTAGTACTTTATGATGAACAGGGAGCACTACTTAGGGTAGATAGCAACACTTTGTGATAAACAGTGAGTGTCACTAGGGTAAATAACCAGATGCATTTAGGTAGCAAGTAGCATTTTGTGATAAACAGTGAATGCCACGATAACTGACAAGATTGATTTGCTTGACTGCAGGAGTATTTGCCGATGTTGGAGTCACGGGAGAGATTCCCATCGACTCAGAGACTGCGACCAGAGTTGTCTATCCAGGACATGATTTCCATTGAGGAGATGGGTCTCACACATATGCTCTATGTGCCCGAGTTTCGGGCAAACATGGGGTTGCTGACTGTGTTGGCCGAGAGATGGCACTCAGAGACGTGCACGTTTCACCTGCCGATGGGTGAGATGACAGCGACATTAGAGGATGTCTACAGGATACTGCATATCCCCATTGATGGAGAGCTGATCCCCTACGACCGTGACGGTGACAGGGAGGCCTTGAGACGAGTTTTTCAGGATCCTGAGTTGGAGATGCGAGCAGGTCATGTAGCCTGGGACACCCTGACTGCCATAGGATTAGCATTGCCGGCAGTTGTTGGGGGAGTCATCAGTGGATATTTGTGTCCAGACAGGGCCACACGAGGATTGGTAGTGGGCTGGGGAGGGGCCTTGGAGACACTGATGGCAGAGCACACTAGGTATGCATGGGGGCCATGTGTCCTAGCACATTTGTATTATGAGCTGCATCAGTTTGTATACCATGGATCGGTGGGTTTGGGCTGCGGTGTGACTCTCTTGCAGGTGTGGGCCTATGAGCACCTTCCCATCACACGGCCGATTCACTTCAGAGGCAGAG
This sequence comes from Cryptomeria japonica, assembly GCF_030272615.1. Classification (NCBI taxonomy): domain Eukaryota; kingdom Viridiplantae; phylum Streptophyta; class Pinopsida; order Cupressales; family Cupressaceae; genus Cryptomeria; species Cryptomeria japonica. The sequence continues at coordinate 25,238,692 of NC_081414.1, forward strand.
GACAGGGACAGAGTTTTGTGCACCTATATGCCATGATTACATCTCAGCCTCGGATTGGGAGATTGGAGCACTGGAGGAGAGTCATTGATGACATTGACATGGTGATTTGGAGGCCGTACCTGGGGTGCGAGGAGTGGGAGGACGACGCATTGGAGCTGCCCTACACCTTCCGGAGCAGGTACCTGATTGGGCGGACGCCCTATATATTAGAGAGACAGCTGGTGGACAGGGTATGCAGGCAGTATGGCAGGATTCAGAGGATGCCCCGAGGTTCGGGCATGTATGCCCGTACGGTCAGAGATCAGGTGCAGTTTGGGCCACTGCTATCATATGATCAGGCAGTGATGCAGCTAGCGGAGATGATGCCGATGCCATGGGACATGTGGTCAGAGGTAGATGATGCAGGGATGGACGCAGAGTACTCTGCGTACTGGGCAGAGCATCCATTTCCTAGATTGACAGATCCAGCAGAGCCCGTGGATGGAGAGGGTGGAGGAGAGGATGATGATGGAGGAGGGGATGGATGCAGGGGCCGGCGGAGGCGGAGGGGAGTGGTGGGAGAGAGACGGGTAGCACCTCGGAGGGAGGGAGGACAGGAGAGAGCAGCTCCAGTGGTGAGAGGACGGGGTGGACTGCCCCTACAGGTGCCAGTAGCACCGGGTCCCAGAGAGGGACAGAGACAGGTGCAGCCAGAGGGACAGAGACAGGTATAGCCACAGGTACCTATACAGGCACAGGGACAGGTGCAGGCAGAGGCACAGGGACAGGCACCTGTAGAGGAGGAGCCACAGGCAGGGACGGAGAGCGGAGACTCTGAGGAGGATGAGGTGCTTAGGCTGCGGGAGATCTGCCAGGGCCAGGCAGATGAGATTGAGGATTTGGTTCGAGAGAGGAACCACCTCAGGATCAGGGTCCGAAATACAGAGCGGGAGAGGGATCAGGCCATCCAGAGATACACCGAGGCCGAGACAGCTCTGAGGGCAGGTAGGCGGGCAGCAGAGGATGCAGGGGCAGGCTACGCATATGTTTTGCGAGCCGGAGAGGAGATCGCCTACTGGAGGGATCTATACTATGCAGCCGTGCCAGCAGATCAGCGGGCTAGGAGCTTTCATAGATCGTCGCGCACAGCGACGGCTACGGGAGGGAGCCGCAGGAGACAGGCATCCAGCGGTGGGGTTATGGGGCCTCCACCACCACCAGAGAGACAGGGGGATCCTGGGGCAGGTCCATCTACAGCTCAGACTCCGTCGAGGCGAGGCGGCTCCGAGGGAGGGAGTTCCTCATAGCTATAGTGGGCTCCCATTGTATCAGTATATGTACCATTATTGTATTGTAGACACCTGCGGGTGATTCTTTTGTAGCCATATGATTCTTTTGACATCATTGTATTATGACACATTTGATTATATATGAGAGATGATCCATTTTTGCGGCAGCTATATGCATGTGTACCTATGTGATGAAATGTTCTTATGTGATACATGTTTTATGATATGGATGCTTATATGATGCAATGCAATATATTTTTGTTCTTTTATGTTGTATATGTGATGCATGATGCAAATGTGAATGTATGTAATGCAAATGAATATGATAATGCAAATGATTATTTACTTAATGAAAATGTGAAATGTGCTAACATGTGTATGCAGGATGTGATGCCATTGTGATATCTATATGTATGTATGAAATGCTTATATGTGGTGATGTAGGTGCAACTATATGAAATGCAAATGTTTTTTTTGGTGTGTCATTATACTCAGTCATGTGATAGCGGGCTACGCGGACTCGAGAAGGACAATGGAAGTCAATCAAGAAAGGGGGATGGAAGACAGAAGGTATGAACGTGAAAGAGCTTCTTGTGCGTTATCATCATTGAGCTTTATTATGGCAGAATAGGTTATGACAATCGAGGCATTTGTTCGGCCCAGAAAGTCATTGTACCTGTTTGCATGGAGATAAGACAGTCACAAACAAGGAATGCCCCAGTTCATACTAGACTCACAGTGTCCTCATATCCTTGGACAAGTCATAGCATTACTAAGAGACAATCCACAGACAGCAAATGTAAATAGGTGACGATACCCCATCCTCGCCTTTCTAGTCAAAGACATCCTGGAGATAGAATCTCTAGTCAAAGACATCCTGGAAAAGCTAAAAGACATGTCACCAAAAGATAAAATCAAAAGAAAACCAAGACTCGACACCAACATCCACTGTAGTCCTCAAGTTTAGTGTCTCTTGTCACTTGTATAAGTCAAATTTTGATTGTGGTCACAATGTTCACTTTCACAAAAAGGATAGATAGCACTGAACCATATGTTGTCTGAGTCTGTTAAAAGATTTGATTTGTTGAAGTCCATTGTTGCTGCTGTGTCTCCTTGGAAACTGACTGAATCCATGAAACTGATACTTTATTGTGGAGAAGACAAAACTTTATTGCGGATTGGCGATGCAAATGTTGCTTTATTGCGGATTGTGCGCGGATAGACTGAAGAAAGCTGAAAGAAACTGTACTCCTCGAAACATGTGATGTTCTCAGTTCCACACCCATTACTAGACGTAGGAATTGGCCGTAGTCACAGATAGGATCTGATTTATTATGGATGGAAAAGGGAGTGAAAGGGGAGGGTTATGGATGGCTAACCAATCTTGGATAGATCAATAACAAGCCATGATGGGAATGGGCAAGTTTATTGTGAGTGAATAGGTTGTGAGTGTGTGCAAAGTGAAAGGATGAAAGTGAATCCTGAAGGAGAGAGGAGCAAAGTCCCTACGCATGGCGCTGGTGACCCAGTTTTCACCATGGTACTTGCCCAGGGCGCCACCGAAGTGGTTTTCACCGTTGGACGAAATTATTTCTCTTTACTTTTTTGGATTTTTCAATTTTTTTGTTGTCACAAGGCGCCTGTTTGCCAGGTTTTCACCAAGTAACGATTTTTTTGTTTTTATAATTTTTTTGTATTTTTGAATTTATTTTTTTTTTTTGTATTTTTGCATTTGGATACTCAAAAAGAGCTTATGTGTAGAACCTGTGAAGGTGCATGCTGTTGATAGGATCCTCCAAGGGTTCACCTTTTGTAGTTGAGAGCTGATATGCCCCAGATCCATATACCGCTGTGATGATGTAAGGACCAAGCCAGTTGGGTTCAAATTTGCCCTTCTTTTCTCTGTCTTGCTGATTCTTAGGGTTCTCTCTGAGGACTAAGTCACCTACCTCAAATGTGCGAGGCTTGACCTTGTGATTGTAACTGCGACTCATTCGTTGTTTGTAAGCCTTGAGATGATTAAAAGCAGTGTGTCGTCGTTCCTCCAGCAGTTCTAGTTCTTGTAAGCGAGAGACCCTGTAGTCTTCATCGTTGATTATGTTTCTCAAGGAGACCCGTAAAGAAGGCAACTCGACCTCAATAGGCAAGATGGCTTCAGCACCGTAGACAAGTGAGTAAGGTGTAGCTCCTGTAGGTGTGCGGACACTGGTACGATAGGCCCAAAGTGCGGGATTGAGTTGGACATGCCAGTTACGGCCAGCGTCGTTGACTGTCTTTTTAAGTATTTTGAGAATTGTTTTGTTAGACGCCTCAGCTTGGCCATTACCTTGGGGGTAATATGGTGTGGAGAAACGATGAGAGATATGGAAGCGCTCACAGAGTTCACGAACATCCTGGTTCTTGAAAGGACGCCCGTTATCGGTGATAATGGAAGTAGGAATCCCATATCGGCAAATGATGTAGTTCAGGATGAAAGTAGCGATTTGTTTCCCAGTAACTTGTGTGAGAGGCACGGCTTCAATCCACTTTGTGAAATACTCTGTGGCTATGATAATGAATTTATGTCCATTGGAAGAAGGAGGGTGAATCTTGCCTATGAGATCGAGTCCCCACTGACAAAAGGGCCAAGGAGATGCAAGTGGCTGTAGTTCCTGCGCTGGTGCATGTATGAGGTCTCCATGAATTTGACACTGCTTACACTTCTTGACAAACTGATATGCATCTTTTTCCATAGTAGGCCAGTAATATCCAGTCCTGATAAGTTTCTAGGCCAAGGTAGGACCACTAGTATGCGGACCACATATCCCTTCGTGCACTTCTCGTAACGCAATCTGAGCTTCGTCACTCTCTAAACATCTAAGGAGGGTGCCATCTAGACCTCGTCGGTATAGGATATCAGCTAGGATAACGTATCGGGAGGATTGGCGGATGAAAGTGCGGCGTTGGTTGTTCGATAAATCGGGAGGTAAGATGTTGTCGCGAAGGTATGTGAATATGGAACCATATAACTGGGATTCAGGACCAACAACACATATCATTTCCGTAGGAGTGATCTCATATGACGGAATCAGCAGGTTGTCCACCAGGAACTCATAGCAGGTCTCATTTTGCGGTAGGTCAATGAGCGAAGCAATTGTAGCCATGGCATCAGCAGCACGATTCTGTTCTCTTGGTATCTGCTCAAACTCTATCTTTGCAAAGTGCTGTTTCAGATTATCTACCAGTTGTTTGTAAGGCATTAGCTTTTCATCTTTTGTTTGATAATCATCAGTTGCTTGACGGATGACAAGTTGAGAATCCCCAAAAACACGAAGTTCTTGGATCTTCCACTGAACTGCAATCCTTAGCCCCATTGTTAATGCCTCGTATTCCGCTATATTGTTGGTGCAAGGAAATGATAAGCGGTATGACTTTGGTATAGAATCACCTTGGGGAGTTATAAAGCGTATACCCGCTCCTGCCCCATGTTGTGTGTATGAGCCATCAAAGTATAGTTGCCATGGCTTTGCAGGTGATATTGTTAGAATGGACTCATCTGGAAATTCTGACTGTAGAGGAACATCATCTATCATGGGAGCATCTGCCAGTTGATCTGCGATGGCTTGTCCTTTTATGGCTTTTCTGTCCACGTATTCAATGTCGAATTCACTCAAAATCATTACCCACTTGGCCAGTCGCCCAGTAAGTGTAGCTTTGTTGAGCAGATATTTTAGTGGATCAATTCTGGCAATCAACTTGGTCTTGTGAGTAAGCATGTAATGTCGTAATTTTTGTGAAGCGAAGACCACAGCGAGACATGCACGCTCAATTGGTGTGTAGTTCAGCTCATATCCCACCAATGTGCGACTGATATAGTAGACTGCTTTTTCCTTGCCGTCAGGTATTTGCTGTGCTAGGAGTGCCCCCAGTGCTGTCGGAGTAGCTGATATGTAAAGTAGCAATGGTTGATCCAGAATTGGTGGCATCAAAATTGGCGGGTTCAAAAGATAGTCTTTGAGTGCCTGAAAAGCCTGTTGACAGTTCTCATCCCATTTGAATTTGATGTTTTTGTGTAGCAGGTGCTGGAAAGGATTGCACTTATCTGCAAGTTGTGCTATGAATCTTCGTATGGACTGGAGTCTCCCTTGTAAAGACCGAAGTTGACTGATATTCTTGGGTGGCGGCATGTCCAAGATAGCCTTGACTTTTGCTGGATCCGCTTCTATTCCTCTTTTAGACACAATGAATCCTAGGAGCTTCCCGGAGGTTACTCCAAAGACACATTTCTTTAGATTTAATCTTACCTTGTATTTTTCCAGCCTATCAAAAGTAACTGAAAGTATATCCAAGTGTGTATTTCTGTCTATTGATTTAACCAAAAGGTCGTCAACATAATCTTCCACCGTTACATGCATGAGATCATGGAAGATAGTAGTCATGGCTCGTTGATACGTGGCACCTGCATTTTTCAGCCCAAAGGGCATGACATTCCAGCAGAAGGTTCCCCATGGACAAGTGAATGATGTTTTATGTTGATCTTCAGGTGCAATCTTGATCTGATTATATCCAGAAAATCCGTCCATTAAAGATAACATCTCATGGCCTGCTGTGAGATCAACAATTAAATCAATGTTTGGTAGTGGGAAATCGTCCTTCGGACAAGCCTTGTTGATATCCCTGAAGTCTGTACATATTCGGATGCTGCGATCTGGTTTGCTAACAGGTACTAAGTTGGAAATCCATTCAGGATAATCAATTGGGCGTATGAATCCGACATCTAGTAATTTCTCCAGCTCTGCCTTGACTAGCAATGCCACCTGTGGATGCATTTTCCTCAATTTCTGTTTTACTGTTTTTGCCCCCGGTTTGACTGTTAAATGATGCATTACTAAGTCGGGGTCTAGTCCAGGCATATCAGCATAAGACCATGCGAAGTTGACTTGTCGTTCCTTAAAGAAGCTTATGAACTTTGCTTTCTCGGCCTCTGTCAATGATTGAGCCAAAAATATGTTGTGTGGAACCTCTGCTATACCAATGTTTGTCTTTATAGTCTCCTCTACCAACATGGATGATTTTTCCTCGTATGATGCTGGGAGAATGTCAAGCCTTCCATCTTCAGGCGCCTCAGAGAGGTTTTCACCCTCAGATACGTCCTTTCTTTTTACTTTTTTAGAGTCGGAGAGCGCCACAGTGTGGTTTTCGCCATAAGACCCTTGTTTTGTTTTTATTTTCACATTTTTGCGACTAGAAGGCCCGACACCCTCACCAAAGTATGCCATGTTATTTAGCTCTATGGCGTATCCTGCTTTATGGTCTCCAAGAGGAAGATCTTCGCGAATGCCAAGATAATCAACAATAGCTTCGTCATTTTGAAATGTATCAAACTGTGGTGGTCCATCCTGATCCCAGTCAATGAGTTGGGGGTGAACGAGGGGAAGGTCTTTAGTGTTTTTAGAGTCCGCAAGGCTAATAGTGAAGATGTGGTTATATTCAGGTATGTCAAGGTAGTCATCGAGGTCGTCAATGGCACTCTCCTCATCAGTGTCGATCGTGAGTGAGTCCAAATTATCATCACTAGTAGCACCCTCAGGGACAGGTGTCCTCATCCTATGTGATCCTGACCTAGGGCCTTGAAACGAAGCTTGTGCGGGATCCTTATGGGTCGGTTCTTGACCAACTCTGAATTTCTTGTAAAACTCCTCCTCCTCTGTAGGTTCATCTGGCTCTCTAAATGTCTCATTGAGTTCATAGTCGCTGGAGGATTTGTTTGAACCCCATTCCCACTCATTGGAGTCTGTGGAATAATTATCCTCTTGTTGAACTTCAGCCACTTTGACTCGCCATATCTGTTTTGTTCTCTTATTTTGAATCTTGGGATTTAGAAAACCAAGCCCCTTGGAGCGTTCCCTTCTTGTAGTCAGCTCAAGTTGTAGAGGCTCCATGACACCTTCTTTGCGTAGTCCGAGAGGACTCTTTCCATCATACCCGAATCTCTGCAGAATTTTGAAACCTTTACCATAGTTTTCACAGGGTATTATAATTTGATCATGTGTATCATCTTCAGCGTCCTTATATAGCATTTTATATAAATTTTCTTCCTCTAGTTCGCCCCATTTTTGAAAGACGGTAGGATCCCATTTGAGTAGCATGATGGAGATTTGCTTATTAGGATGTGGCCTCCCATATTCCTTGGGAGAGGTCATGACTTGTCGTAAGAACATTGTTTGATTCAGAGTGTATTCTCCCATGCCTTTGTCTTGAAACTTGGCTCTAAGTTCACCTTGTTTGGATGTCGAGGGCTTTAATGACTCAGGATCAATATATGCTGAAGAAGGAGTAGCCTCACGATTGCTGGGAATGATAATCTCAGTATGTGATCTCAAGTTATTACAATATATGAATGGATTTGGATCACCATTGACCGTTACCTCGACTCCATTATGAGGAAATTTTATGCACTGATGGTACATTGATGGGACTGCTCTCATTTCATGAATCCACGGACGTCCTAGCAATATGTTATATGTGAGGTCTAGATCCAGGACTTGACAAATCACGTCCTTTGTGACTGGCCCTATTCTTAGTGGTAAGATGACCGTGCCCTTGGACGAACGCTCTTCATCATCATAAGCCTTAATGGTGATTTGGTTCATAGAATTCACAGCTTTGTCAGAATATCCCAATTGTCTGATGGTGCTCAATGTACAAATATTAAGACCTGCTCCTCCATCTATCATGACTCGTTTTATTCGGTGTTTATGTATGAAGGCTTCAATATGTAGAGGTGCATTATGAGGCTGACTTATGGAGGCGTCATCGGCTTCTGTGAATGTGAGGGAGTGTGGAACGGATAGGTATCCCACCATGGCTTGAAACTGATCCACGTTCAGATTAGTAGGGACAGCAGTATCTCTCAAGGTTTTATCAAGGATAGCTTTATGTGCAGGAGATATACGTAAGAGCTCAAGAATAGAGATGAGTGCGGGTGTTTTCCCTAATTGCTCTACAAGGTCGTACTCAGGCTTAGTTGACGGAAGATTGGTATTCTTAGTAGAGGTACCTGGCAATGTGATCTTACCTCGACGGGTTGTAACATGACATTCAGAGGTAGATGTGGATGAAGATCCCACACCTTTTAGGACAATTTTGGGTCGTTGAGGAGGATTCTCAGGATTTTTATTTTTGATAGTAATGGTAGAACTATGATTGTCCATTGAGATGTGATTAATAGTGGAATCATAATTGTAAGATGTTCTGGTGTAATTGGCTTGATCATCTGTGACTTTGCCTTTTCCCTTGTCATGTTTTGGGAATGGTTCCTTAAACACCTCATGCTCTTGGTTAGATGAATGCCCCTCAATCTCAATATCTCCTCTGTCAATGAGATCTTGTACAATGTTTTTCAATCGATGGCAATTACTTGTCTTATGACCCTTGCTCTTATGAAACTCGCAATATTCATCATCATTCCACCAATTCGGTTTTACCTTTGGTTCATATGGAGGAAAGTCTGGGACCGTGATCACTTTGTTTGCTACAAGCTTTTTGAATACTGATTCAAGTGGTTCTCCCAATGGAGTATATTTCCTTCGTGGTTTAGCAGCCGTTTGATTGTTCACTTGATTGTTGGTAGAACTTGATCCAGAAAAGACGAACTTTGGTCTCACTGTGTTGGCATCAACAACACCATCATTAACTGTGTTCTTGTTCTTGTTCCAAAACTTTGGTTTGTCCTTTCCCTTAAAGTCCTCTTTGTTTTCTTTAAATAGTTTGATAACTCCTTGTTCAATCAAGACCTTTTCTGTTGCTAGGCCCTTTTCAATGACATCCTTAAATGTAGACAAACAAGCTTTTCTGAGATCATAGCCAATAGCTTTGTTAACATTTTGTGTGAACATCTCCACCATTTGTTTCTGCGGGATTTCACAAGAGCATCTGCTAGCTAAGTTTCTCCATCTTTGTAAAAATGACGCAAAAGATTCTCCTTCTTTTTGTTTCGTATTGCACAAGGTAGTAACTGAGACATCTGTTTCAATGTTGTAAGAGAAATGTTGGATGAATGCCTCTGCCAAGTCGCCCCATGACTTAATACCAGGAGGTAATTGAGAAAACCATTCCATCGCTTGATCTCCTAAGCTCTGTGGGAACAACCTCATTAAGTATGTTTCTTCTGCGGCTACCTCAATGCAAGCTATGAAGAATTGTCTTATATGTGCCTTGGGGTCTCCTCTCCCTCTATATTTGTCAAATTTCGGCGTTGCAAAGTGCGGAGGAAACGGAGGCATTGGAATGCTCTTATCAAATGGATAAGGGCATATATCTCTCATAGTATATGTGGGTTTTGATGTGCCCATGTCTTCCACTTTCTTTTGTAGATCTCTAATTTGTTGCTCCAAATTATTTTTGGGAGGAGATGGATTTCTTGTAGCATACCCCATGTTTGAAACACCCATTTGAGGAGGAGCTTGTTGCATGTATGGATGATACTGATCGTAGACATGTCCATATGGAGGTCTATATTGTTGCGACATGTATGGAGCGCTTGGCATAATTTCTTGTTGAGGGACCCCATATCTGTTTTGTGTATATAAACCATATTCAATAGGCCTTTCATTTTCCATTGTGTTGCCCCCAATTTTGGCATGAGGTCTCCTTGTGTCAAAATTTTGAGGAAGTCCTTGAGTATCCATTTGTCTTGGTTGACCCATATCTTGAGCATGTGTTTGAGCATAGGGCCTCCATGAATGTCTTTGAGTGTAAGTATCATGCATTTGAGCTTGTGTATGTGGGATTGCTGGTTTCTGAAGCAAAACTGATGGTGACTCTGGCATCATATTATTTGGTCCTCCACTATTAAGTTGAGTTTGTTGTGAAGGTCTACTTTCCATAAGTTGAGATAAGTCAAAATCATGTGGTATTTTAGCTCCACTTTGTGCCATCATGTTTAGGAAATATTGACGATCTCTCCTCATTATCTCTTCAACCAATCTATTGAATTGAGGATCCATTATAGATTCTTGTATGTCTGCTGATAGTATTGAAGAATTGTCCACATTATCATTGTGTGTAGCGTTGTGTATAGCGTTTGCGCTTTCCATATTTGGATTGTGTCTATAAACATTCATGTCTGGTAATGTAGTGTGCTCAGGATTGTAGAAGACATCATTGTCATACTCATAAGAACTCATGTTTACGGACCCTTGAGCTTCTTTAGCTTTTCTCCTAGATTTTTGAAGACGGGTTTCAACCATGAACTAGGTGTTTAGCAATATGTGAGAGACTAGACGAAAATGACAAGAGTATGTAAGACCAAGAGTTGTATGGAATGTAAATGAATCTGAAGTTTACTTGCAATGTCCAAAGTGTAAGACCAAGTATGTATGTAGTAGAGTAGGTGTGACTTCCAAAGAAAGGATAGTTTCTCTTGATGAGGTAAGCTGACCTTGACTCTAAGTAAGACCAAATGAGACCCAAAGGTAAGAAACCTTGATGAGGGACCACTTAGCAAAGTGTTGTAGTGTGTTGACAAAGTATGATGAGGATAAGCAAGTGACCTTTTGACTCAAGTTTAGACAAGTCTGAATGTAAAATGAGGTATGAAGCAATGATGGACTGTGTAAGACCTTAGAACAGGCTGAATGCTAGATGAAATCTGAAGAGACAACCTAGGAAGCTCAAGTATGCCGAAACTGATTTCTTTGTTTGCTTGACTGTTAAACTTTTCAAATCCTGAAACAGACGCCTCTGTATACTTCACAGACGCGGTTTTAATACACAGACGCTATTCTGTTTGACGCAGACGTGATTATGAGATTTTCTGTTGATGTTTGCTGGGACTGTAACAGTTTTTTTTTTTTTTGCAATTGTGGACACAGACGCGCCTGTATACTTCACAGGCGCGATTTTCAGACACAGACGTGTCTATGTTCGACACAGACGCTGATAAAAACACAGACGCTATTCTGTACTTCACAGACGCGTTTATCAGACACAGACGCGATTTTAACCGACACAGACGCGTTTCTGCAACCTTAGTGCAATCTTTCCTATCTGTGAATTTGTTTTGCTGTGACCAAATCTGATTTTTCGACTGTTTTTCGTGACAAGAGGACACAGTGTTGATGACCCAATGTTTGCAGACTGTTTAGACTCCAAAAAGTGTGTTGTTTGATGTAAAAAAATTTTGCATACACTTGAAGACACAAAAGACACAATGTTTTGCTGTTTTGTCTTGATTGTTTGAATGTTTATCATAAGTCAAGCACAATTCTTATGGCTGGCCAGGACAATAATTGTTGATCCCACATGGGGTTTTACCCCCGAGGCTACGCTATTCAGAGCGGATACTTAGATGCTTGACCTCACTGGCTCCACCCTCGGCACTCACTTCTCGGGTCAGCCAAGCATCAGTCCCCATGAAAACTCCCCATGGCGAACTTTGTATCTCTACTAAGAACCGTATGTGTGTGGGCCGCTACCAGAGGTCCGACCTCCTGCCTCAACAACTAGAAGGATTTGGGCATCTAAAACAATGAGGTGCTAGTAAAGGCATCCGCTCGTGTGGCCATACATGCGGCACTTTCAGCTCTGTAAATACAGAAGGCTCCCAGCCGGTAGGGGTTACGCCCTACAAATGATCAAATAAATTTGATCAAACGGGTTTATGGGGAGACATAGTGTCGGTATGAACTAATCAGCACACGTTATTCATAGTTTTCACCATGAATACATTTGATTATAGTGGCTTGGAAGAAGATGGCTTTTCTTTTGCTACCACTTGGGTCGTTCTCTTCTCACTAGTAGTCCTAATGACCACACGGGAAGACAGACCCTCTAAAGAGTAAACAAAAAGAGCCTATTGCTCAAGACACAAAAGACAATGGTTCAATTTTAGTGCACCAATTGAAGTGTTTGCTAGGCTATGAAGACAAGGCACACAATAAAATTACAAAACCCTAGCTAAGGCCCTGCAACAAAATTGTTAGTAGTTTGGGTGGTTTCAAATGATAACCCCTTCCTGCAAGCACACAAGTTAGGTAAATTATTAGAAAACCTAAAAAGACTTTGTGAAAAGGGGCCTTCAACAAAAACGTATTTGCCTCCAAAGCAAGCTGCACAAATCAGGTTAGCTAGATCTGCAAAGGTTAGGCAAAAATAAACCAGATCTGGAACCCTAAGTACAAAAATCCGAAAACCCGAATCGAAAAACTTGAAAAATTTGCAAAACAGAATGCACAGACGCTGTTATACCAGACACAGACGCAGTTCTGTGATTCGCAGACGCAATCTAAGAACACAGACGCCTCTTTCTTCTACAGACGCGATCAGATGGTGCACAGACGCGATTCGGGATCACAGACGCGACTTTCGGAAACCTGCAAAAATAGAAATGACAGAAACACAGACGCGATCCAAGATATCACAGACGCCTCTGAAATACAAAAACGCGATCCGAACACTCGCAGACGCGGAAAAAAACCTAAAATGTCGTCGAAATCGTCCGATCTGCAACTTCAAAAATGCAAAATCTGCAACAAAATGTTAAATGCAAAGGGACAAGGGTCCCACCGGGCGTGCCAAAATGTATATGGTGAAAATGGATATCAATAAACAACAATATTGAAAAACTAAAATGGATTCAACCACCAAACCCTAGCCTAACAATGAACAAAGATCCACCATAACATATGAAGATAACCTAAGACAATGCAAAATAACTCAAAATCACAAAGATTATACCATCACATGTCCACTAAGGTTTTGATCTCCATTCTTCCTATCTCCATTGATCTTGTTTGATATGCTTGCCCTCAGATTTTTATGTGCACAAGAGCTCAATAAAGAACGGAATGTGGTTGCAAGTAGAATTGTAGTGTAGCCAAGTCCTCCAAAATCAGTCATTAGGGTTTGTCAATGAAGAAAGCATCTCCTTAAATAGAAGACACAATGAGAAATGGAGGGTTAAGATTGAGAGGTGTAAAAAGAGAGGTCGGCTAGGATTAGAGGGTAGGTAAAAGAAATAGTAAAATAATGAAAGAGGTAGGTAGTGTAGGAAATAAGAGATGAATGACATGTGTCATGTGTAGAAAAAGATAATGAATTAATTAAATAAATAAAGATTTATTTAATTAATAGAAGAAGTAGGATAATTAAATAAATAAAATATTTATTTAATATAGGAAAGGGATAATTTAAATAAATAAATGTATTTATTTAAATGAGAAATAAGGCTAGAAGAGGATAAATGAATTAATTAAATAAATAAAAATTTATTTAATTAATAGAAGAATTAGGCTTAGATAATTAAATAAATAAAATATTTATTTAATTAGACATGACAATTTTGGGTGTCTACAGAGTCAACTGAATTGATTAACTTGTAGACTGAATAGACTAGCTAGTTGACTAAGTTGATGAATCAGATGACTAAATTGATTGGAGAGATAAGTGGATTAATTGATCGGTTAGAAAAGGTGATTGAGAGTTGAAAAGGGTGATTGATGAGTTAACTAAGTTAACTAATTAGATAACTGATTTGATCAATCAGTTCTGATTTTAACATGTGTTGTAGGATTTTGAAATTGAATTTAATTTTTAAATTGGATTTGAATTTGGACTTTTGAATGTTGAAATGCACATGAAATTAACTGAAATTCAAATTTGGTAAAATATGAATTTGGAAGAAATGAAATTAATTGGAATTAAGTGAAATTTGAATTTGGGGAAAATGGCATGAAATTAGATGGAATTAATTGGAATTAGAATTTGGGGATTGGAAGAATTTAATTAATTAATTAAATAATTTAGATGAAATTATTTAATCATAGGAAATTGAATTAATTAAATAATAAAGATTATTTAACTAAGGAAAATGTCATAATTAATTAAATAATTGATATTTAACTAATAATTGAGATAGGGTTAATTGATTAAATGATGAAATGATAGAAATTCGGTAATTAGAAATGTTAAATGTTCTAATCAGAAGAAATATTTAATTTAATCAAATAATTAAAGAATTACTCAATTAAATAGATGAATAATTAGTGTAGAATTAATGAGATATTTTTAGGTGTCATCACATACATACATACATAGATACATACATATACATACATACATACATACATACATACATATATATATATACATGTATACATATATATGTATATATATGTATGTCTATATACATATTGTTGTTTAACAGATTTGCCCCTTTCTTTAAATTATATTTTGAATTACAATATGACTCATGCACGCCCCTTTATGAAAGGAAAACAAATAAACCAACAGTTGGGTGAACTGATTATAGGCTCATCCTTTGCATTAGAGGGCAGCTCCTCATGAGATTTACAATGAATTTTTATGCAGAAAAATTTGAAATGAATACACTTTTAACCAAAAAGCACGAAAGGCTTTCGCATTCATTCATCAACACAAAAGAATGCTTACAAAACAAAACTGAAAGAATATCTTGAAGAACTATTTCAAATTTAGATCTCACAGACTCCTACTTCCACACATGTTCATTTTATAAACTCAAAACAAAGCAAATGCATAGCAGTATGAACACTGGTCGATTCTATCTCATGTCTCACAGGAAAAGGGGTACCAGTACCACTTAATCCACAATGAATTTACTTGCAAATAATGAAATCAATGAATTCAGGAACACAGAGAGAACTAGTAAATGAAATGATATATTTCACGCATCAACATATATCCCAATAGAGATCGTTGATCCATCAAACACATAGATTTAAAAGATTGCATCCAAAATATCATTTTCATTAAAATACTAGAGATATCAGTTCTAAGAAATTCAAGGAAATCAAATTTGTTCCTCCAAATCATAGTTTTTCGGACCTTTACATAAACTAACTTACCAACATAAATAGCCTCTAGGCTAATAGTTTGTTACATCATAACTAAAACTCTAACTTTAACCACAGGTTAAAGAAACCGTTTGCTTAAAAACAAAACAAATTAAAATAAAAGCCACAGATTGGCTGACAGCTCATCCCTTGGTTGATTAGGACTCCATCGTGGCAAATGAAGCCGCTGATTTATCCTGCTTTGGTGCGGAATTGTGCATGCCACGCCACTCCAAATGTGTTGCTGAGAAGTTTAGGATGACTTAAAAATAGGGGAGTCTAATATGCAAAATACATTGCTTCCAAACCTCCTTATCCATGTTTACCTACAACACCTTTGCCTTATGCGCCTCCAGATGATCAGAACAAACTGTGACCATTGACTCTATTCTAGCCACCTTCGAGAAATCATTTGTAGTCAAGGATTTTGTTTCCCTAATGAATTGTATCCTTTCTTGGAATATTTTTTCCATATCTGTAGCAACTTCGATTGTCTGACCATCTTCTTTCATAAGTTGGATGTCAATGCACTTAATATCTTTTTGCATTGTGTCGATTAGATCTGTCAACCCTTTCAACAATCTGGTAGATTCCTCATGGCCTTGTTTGATGATTGAATTTCGCTACTCTACATTCTTCTTCGACACATATAGTACATTGTCATCCAAAGTCTCCATAGGGTTCTCAGCCAAGAACTTCATCACACCAAATTTTTGTACATCATTCATTTGCACAAGTACTGCCACCCACTTAGTCCTTTCCTTCTCTGAGGTAACAACTTCTAATTCCAATTCCTTGCTTACAGTCATAGCATCTTCATATACTTTTACCAGACTGACAATATAATCTGAACCTTATTGTATTATGAGATCAAGCCATTCATTGAACATCTGTGCCACCATTATGTTCCTCTGAACTTGATCTAACATCTTTTGGTTCGCTGGAGATTTAGGGTTGAAGGATACTGCCACTTGTGACAAGGGTTGAAGACTTGGATGGTGTATGGCATTAATGTATTCAACCATTTGAGTGATGATCTGCTTCAGCTCTTTTTTATCCTTTTCATCCTTCCATGATCTGGAAATCATCCTCTTCGTGGAGGATTCCAAGTGTTTGACATCAACCACTCATGAGCAACCCCCAAATCAATTTTCTCCACAATGAAGTCATCTTCAATGACTTTGTCTGAGTCTCTGCCTTGGATAGGTTTAGCTATCTCAGTTGTCCAATGAACTGTTGCCTCATCTACCTCAAGAATTGTGTGTGTTTTAATTTTCTTTGGCTTGGACACTTTTCCAAGACACTTGCTAACCATATCTTCCATAGGAATTGTGATTGGGACCACACTGCGTTTCTTCCCAATGGAAGCCTCTAACCATCATGGAGTTCTTGAAGGTTCTTTGGACGGAGGGGTTGTCTGAGTACTTGGAGAATCGATAATAGTTAGGGTACTTATTGGATTCAGCTCACCCTCTGGTTCTTTACCTGTGTCCACATCTTGTACCGGGGGTTCATTCATTTCCTATTGATCCATTATTATTTCAACTTCCTCACTTGGATCCAGGTCTACAATTATTTGGCTCAATGTTGGCTCTTTACTCTTCTTCTTTCTTCTTCCCGAGTCACTCAGACTGGTGAGGAACTCAATGGGGACCTTTTTGATCTTCTGGGTTGAATTTCTTCAACAACTGGCTTTGTATCACCTGCAACATCAACAATCTTGTTATCAGTTGAAATAGGAAGTTGAGTTTCTGCATTTGAACCAACTCTTAGGTCATGGAAGACATGAGTGATCCTTTTCTAAATTTTTGATCCCTTAACCATTTCTCAATTCTCCTTATAACATTGAAAGTCCTAGCCTGAATGTTTTCGTCTTCCTTTTTATCCAAGTCAATCTCAGGGATTGGGTGCCCTTAAACTTCCTTATTAAATTCAGGATCTAGAACATCCTCCCTTATTTGTTCCTGTACTCCAGGCACATTAATGGGGAGTCTCATGGTTATTACTTGTTGTAGAGTAAATTTTGACCATAGTCTCTTCCTTACTTCGTACTCATCATTACAAATTTCCCAGTAATCTTCCAACTGGGGTTCATGATAGAAGTGTTCATCTACATTTAGGTTTTCAACAGCATAGCCCTTGCTATCAAACTTTCATCTAGCAACATAGGGCTGCAAATTCATCTTCTTAAATTCCAACTCCAAATTCAAAGCATCCGACATAGACTTATAGCTGTAGTATCCAAGTTCAATGGGAAAGGCAACTCCAGATTCACCTTTTTCCCCTAACCTTTTATCAATATGAGCTAGTTGTTTGTTCACTTCAATGAGTACATAGCTATCAAAGGCGTACCTAGGTAGCTTGAATGGTTCACCTTCAAAACCACCTACCCAAAGATAGGTAAACCTAGGAAATTGAATGAAGAAGTTGCCATATATACTTATCAATTCCATAGCTTCAACTGACATCCTTTTATTTACATCACCCTGTAGTTCAAAAGCAAGTCTTCCTGAAAAGAAACCATTCCATATGGAAATATGGTCCACATATTTCTGTTGCTATAATAAAGGATAGTAATCATAGACTTTCATACCATCCACCCATGGTTCAATGAGCAAGTCGTGCCAATCTCTGGTATAGGCTAATATGTATAATAGATAAGAAGACATATAAAAGATAGACATGCCCATAAAATTACTTAAACCTTCATGGAGTCTCCTTGCAATTACTTGCACCCAGTCAAGATATTTGTCACCTGATAGAAGTACCTGAATATAAAAAATGCATCCAGTCCTCCCAATAAAAGGAGTGTGAATTCCCTTTTAGCCTATTCAACAGTATAACAATGTCTCGCACTTTTGTGATTAAGTGCTCCCTAGTAAGGGGCTTCGGTAGTCGTGACCCACCCATTTGAACTTTGAGGAGCCAGTTTCTTGTAATTGCACTTCTATATGCACTTTTCTTCTCAGAGAAGAATGCATATGAGGTCCCAATTGACCAATCCTTGTATGACTCCTTATGCGAGATTCCCATCGCCGCCATTACTATTTCCCTATTAATATCAACTAATAGCTCACCACTACTAATTCTTATGCACCTTTTTTCAGCATCATACCTATTCATACAAGCTATTACCAAATCTGGGCATGGGGCAGCAAGTGGAAATGTGGCGGCTTCAACGAGACCGCTTCTTACAATTTTCTCCATCATTGAACCAGCTTCAGGGTTTTTGCCTCTTTCTAAGAAATCCCCTAGGTCGGCGTGAGCTAAAGAAGTATCATCTAATTTTGGCAGTATGCTCACCAAACATGATGTCTGACCAAGTTTCAGTAGTATCAGCCTCATAATGCCTACTTATACTTTTATCAAGCAATTCTAAAGCATGATGGATTTCTACTCCAACAAACCAAAGATTTTCTTCTTACACTGACAAATCTTCTGAACTAAAGAAATACAGTATAGGAAAATTGTCTGAACTCACCTGTTACCACCATGATGAATCTATGAAACCCTATCCGGAAATTAGAGATGAATTTACCTTCGGTGTCTCCAGTTCGTTCAATTATAATAGCTACAACCCTTACAAATTATGGAGATGAATTCATATATCTTTTTTGAACAAACGGGAAAAACTGAGAAAAACTACACACATTTCATAATGATTCATTTAAACATGTGAAGTAACAATGATATGATTGAAAACCTGACACATTCTTAATTGTCCATCACCTCCGCACAAATAGTTAATCTTCTCATGATTACTTTCCAAATTAAAAATTTTAAATTATTAGATGTTGATAATATTCCTTCTTACCGCGCTACCTCCAGTGTTATCAAAATCCTTAGAATCAGCTTAGAGTGAACTTTTGGAACCTTGAACCATCTCACAAGGAGTTCAATGGTTCAAGTTCATTTAGTGAGAACAACAGTGAACTAGTGGCTCAAAACAATACCGAAAATGAGCAATAACCATAACTAACAAGTGAAAGGACTTCAAACTTTGAACCGAGAATACAAATGGTTCAAGGTTCAAGTTCAATACCGACTTAAACACATTTACACTTGCTCGTTAAATAACATTACATAGCCATGACTCACACAAAAGGACCTTTTGAACCTTGAACCAAAAAAGGTTCACGGGTTCAAAGTTCAAAATGCATAACAACAACGTGCTTGCTTTAGTTAAGACATTACCTAAAATGCACTTTGAACCTTGAACCTTTTGAATTTTTTAAAGGTTCAATGATATAGGTTCAAAGCGAAGAAATACAAAGACCAAAAAGAAAAGAGACACCATAAGGCAACTCGCAAGCTTGAAATTTTTAATTAAAAATTGAGGGGACACCAACACATATATACATACAGACATATATGTATATATGTATATATGTATATATGTAGATGTATATATATGTATATATATGTATATACACACACATATATGTATATGTGTATATATATGTGTGTGTGTATATATGTATATATACATATATATATACATATATCTATGTATATATGTATATATACATATATATATATACATATATCTATGTATATATGTATATGTATGTATGAGATATGTATGTATATATATGTGTATATATGTATATGTATATATATATATATATACATATATGCAAATATATATATATATAATATGGCTACAAAATCACTAGAAGGTGTCTACATCATCATACACAAAACTGATACAAAAACTGGATCCAAGAGAGCTATGATGAAGACCCTCCCTCGGAGCCGACATGCCTCAATGGAATCTGAGCACTCGAAGGCCCAGCCCCTAGATGATCTTGCCCGCCCCCACCTATGGACCTTGGTGGTGGTGGTGATGGAGGACCCATAACTCCACCTCTAGATGCTCTTTGTCTCTCATTAACTGTGTCAGTGGATCTGGAGGATCGTCTATAGTTGCCTGCTCTAAGATGAGGATGAATCACTACCATGTTTAGGTTCCTCCAATACTCTATTTGCTCCCCTTCCTAGATACAGTAGGTGAAGATAGAACATGTGTCACCTCCTAGGCTAGCCCAAGTTATCTTGAGATCCTCCTTCATGATTGTATGCCATTGGATGGCCTAATCTCTCTCATCCTCTCTCTCTCTCCCTCGAGATCATTGATCTCATCATCCTATCTCTATGTGAGCTCGTGTACCATGAGCAGCTCATCATCCTCCTCATCCCCTCTTGCTCCTCCCTCCTCCTGCCTAGCCTGCACTGGGGCATAGGAACCCGTTGATCACCTCTCTCACCACTGCAACCAGAGTCTATCCGCTAGTACACATGACCTCCCAGCTCAATTGTTCCCCCCTCAGCTTTAGCTTCGAGTCTCTGAAGACTCATCGTAGTGCATCTGCATCCCCCTCCCTGTCATACACAACCATCTCTCCATGTATGGGTACCCTCAATATCTTTTAAACATATTCTAATATGACTAACATCTCAATAGTCGGCAAATGGAATGTTCATGTCTCAAGAGTGCCATCTCTCTGCAAGAGTAGTCAATAGTCTTGTGTTTTCCTGAATCTCGGGCATATACATGATGTTTTGTAATCCCATAGCATCGATCATAACATCAGCCTCAGCAGTTAGCTCTCTATGTAGCTATTGAGTCATCGGGAATCTCTCTCATGACTCAATCTGGGGTAAATACTCCTACATCCAATCAAAATAATTATGTCAATTCCAGTAGTGCTCATGTTCATCATATAATGTTGCTTATCCTATCTTAGCCTAGTGGTACTTATGTTTATCACGTAGTGTTTCTCATCAGGTTCTATCCTAGTGCTTATATTTATCACATGGTGTTGCATTCTACTGTATATGTTTATCACATTGCACTTGATCCTATCTTGCTCAAGAACTCACCGGATTTTATCAATTCGATGACTTATCCTATATTCAACTTAGCAAACCTACCTACTTAAGGGCACTTATTGAGTGAATCATCTCGACATCTTATCCAATTGGTGATGCATGTCTATCACATGGTGGTTGATTATAGCCTAGCTTTCACTTTGCCTTTTTTAGGGCACCTATTGAGTGAGTCCTCTCAGTAGATTATCCAATTGACAGCGTATGTTCATCACAAAACTGTCAATTTTTGCTTTCTAAGACATAAACACGCTTTGGCAACTCAAATGTGGTTTTATCCAACCTATTCGTGCCTGCACAACATAGACATGCACATATGATCCATACACGTGATTAAAATCATATACGTGCACATACCTGACCTAGACGCATTTGCACGCTGCAAACGCATACAAACCTAACCTAAATATGTTTCTATCCCTAGACATCGCTTCCATGTTTTTGTTCAATCTACCTATAAATTGCATTAAATGCATAATAGTACTAAGCAAGGTTGACGTACTTACCATTTCACCCATGTCATCTGGTTGCTCGAACTGTTATATGCAATCAAATCAATGTACTCTCTCTGCCATCTCTCCTAGATTGTTGACTACTCTCTAAACTCTCTAACTACTCTACTCTGCTCTAATCTCCTAAGTGTTGTGAATGAAAATAAGGATGTTTTCCCCATGGCTTGTATATATAGGCTGTGTAACCCTAGTTCATCATATCGATCTCTTGCTTCCCGTTGATCCCTTTTCAGTCAATTTTCACCCACATGTCCTTGTCACTGTAAAGCGGAAAATCGAACCCTAGATGTTCCCCCTCTCCATGGAGAGAGAAAGGAGGTCACTAGGATTGACAGTTTTCACTTAGGAGAGACGTTACATTCAAAAGAGGGGTTGAAACTCACAAGATCCAATCCCACACAATGCAAGATTGAATTCTAGATGAGTTTCAAGGGTTGAGACATTAAGGATACCCTCTTTTGTAAAGAATGTAGATAGAATGATTGAACTAGGAATGCATGTAAAGTAGGAAAGATTCGCTTATAAACAGATATAGGGATACGGGATGAAGTTGTGGACCTGAAATTAGTAGTAAAATGTCAAGACAATGCTATTCTGCAAATTTGAGCGAAAGTTGATGGGACGATGGCGCCTGGAGTGCACACGGTCCTCTGAAAAATCCGCAAAACGAAGGGGGATCTGTTCATCTCTGCACAAGGATTCTAGATCTTCAATTACAGCCGCGTACTTGCAACCTACACACAGAAAAGAGAGGACGATTGTGGGGTTAGGGATTAGGGGTTTGCCTTTAGGTCAAACCCCGGTTTTGGAATTAACCAAGAAATGAGAATGTTGTAAATGTAAATGTTTGTAATGTAAACAAGTACTAATACCTTCTTGTAAGAATGTTTGTATTCTTACATGCGAAGGTGTAATAATGTTGTATGTTGTATGTGATCTCCTCTTCAATGGTTGAATCCTTGTCTTTGAATGCAACACCTAGCCTTGAATGGAGACTTAGAATGCTCAATTGCTTGAAGGAATACTTGAATGCTTGAATGTTTGAATGTTTGAATATCGCTTTCGCCTCTTGCTCTTGCTTATTTCCTTCCTCCCTTTCTAGGAGAGGAAAAGTAGTTTATATACTTGTCAATTAGGGTTAGGAAACTGATTTTTCCGACCTTAGGCCGACCTAGGAACATTATTTTCCGAATTGCAAACTTAAAGACCCGATGCCCACAAGAGACCGGGCCCAAAATAGGGCCAGGGACCATAGTGCTGGACGCCATGGTCCCACCTCCCGAGACAGCAGGGTGCAAGGAAGGATCAGGCCAAGGTGCAGAAATATGCAGTTTTTGATGTCGTAAACAGGTTTCAGGGTCTCCATTCAGGTTCAACGTTGCGCCACCATCATGAAGACCCAAATGCAATCGAAATTGCAAGTGTCACAATTTTAGGACGCTATAGTCACTATATATTTAGCCTTTCTAGCCTTTCTTTCTTATCAAGTGATTGTTTGCGATGTTTTCAAAAAAATTAATCCAATCTCTCGAGGGGGCATATCATTCTTGTCTTGGGTCAACGTTGCATTAGTTTATTTTATCTTCTTTGAGCCAATGTGTCAAGCTGCATTGTCTCAAAGAGGGGCAAAATGTAGACACTTAAAATTGTCCTAGCATAATTGTTAGTCCACCCGTAATTTTTCCCTTTTAAATATTCAAATTCACGGGTTGCTTTTTGTGCCTTTACTTCCATCAGGTAGTTTGTTCTCCTCGTACTTGAACCGTTGAACTCTTTTTTAAAAAGTTTGAATGGTTCAAAGTTCAAAGCGCGTTTTAAAAGAGAGTCATTTTTGGTCTTTGTCGTCGTGCAAACAAGTACGCTTTTGTTTGTGGTCATTGAAGTTTTGAACCCGTTGAACCAAATTTCAAGCAATTCAAGGTTCAAAGCTCAAAATGCTTTTTGATGAGTCGTGGCAAAGTATCGTTATATGATGAGCATGAGTCCTTATGTTTTGAGTTGATATGCGATCTTGAACCTTGAACCAAATTTCAAGCGGTTTAAAAGGTTCAAGGTTCACATTCAATAGTCCTTTTCTTTTGTCGCTCGTTCCCAGTGTTGTTTTGTGTGCCACCCACTCATTTTTATATTTCTTAAGTGAACTTGAACCGATGAACCTTTTTTTGTCAAACAGTTCAAGGTTCATGGGTTCATTTCAAAATTAACTCAAAAGCTTTTTGGTGGAAATAAAAGCGGCGTGACAAGAAGGAATATTCCCTTATTTGACAATTTAAAATTCTAAATGTGGAAAGTAATCATGAGAACATCAAATTACTTGTGCGGAAGTGATGGATAATTAAGAAGGTGTCAGTTTGTGTCATTTCACCGTTACTTCGCACGCTTGGGTAAATCATGTTGAAGCGTGTGTAGCTCTAAAGATATTTATCCATCTGATTCAAGGAAATGTGTATGAATTTATTTCCATATTTAAGAAGGTCACAACTGCCATACTTCAGTAAATTGGAGGCATCAAAGGTAAAAGCAACTCTGTTCTCCAGAAGAATTTCTAGTTTTCATGGTGTTAATGGGTAAGTTCAGTTTATTTCTCCTAAGTTGTGTTTCTTTGAGTTCTAAGGTTTTTATCAGTATAGAAAAGGGAAATCTCTAAATTGTTGGGGTAGGATATTGTCTTGTTGTTAAAATTTCTTCGTTAAAAGGGTAGATAGTTAACATGAGGCCAATGCTGCCGAAGCTTGGTCGGACCTCATGTCTAGTGAGTATTTTGCCGGAATTGGAAGACACCTCCTTAGTTCATGTAGATTTAGGGGATTTCCTGGAAAGAACCAAGAACCCTCAGACCGGTTCATTAATGGAAAAGATAGTTAAGAGTGATCTTGTGGAAGCTGTTGCGTTCCTGCTCGTCGCACCGTGCCCAAATTTAGTGTTGGCATGCATGAACAGATATGACTCTGAGAACAGATGTATCAGAACCAACGATGGTGAGGAGATGGTCAGTATTAATAGAGAAATGATGATGGCGGCAATGGGTATTCCACATAAGGATGAGTATGAGGACTGGACTATTGGGAGTTCATATGCCTATTTCTCCAAAAATAATAGCAAGTACAGGAGTGTAATTGTTAGAAATTGGCTCTTGAAGATTCAGAAAGGAGGATCACGGTTACCCAAGCCCCTAACCAGAGAGCACTTCATCACAGAGGTGCAGGACATTGTTATACTTTTGAATAGAGTAAAGGGGAATTCACATTCCTTCTACTGGGAGGATTGGATGTACTTTTTCATCAAAGTGGTTCTATCCGGTGACAGATTTCTGGATTGGTCTCAAGTAATTACAGAGAGACTTCACGAAGGATTGAGCAATTTTGTGGGGATGACAGGGTTTTACATGTCTTCTTACCTTTTCTACATTTTAGCTTGCACAAGGGATTAGCTTGGACTACCTAATGAACCCTGGACTGATGGAATGCGGATTTATAATTTTTACCCTATGTTGACACAACAAAGACATGTTGAGCAGATTGACAGGTGGAATGGAGTCTTCGTGGGGAGACTTGCCTTTGAGCTTCAGAATGATGCAAATAGGAGAATGTCGATTGAAGCTATGGAATTTGTGAGTATATATGGAAGTTTCTTTATCCAATTTCCTTGATTTACTTACATATGGGTAGGTGGCTTTGAAGGCCAACCATTCAAACTACCCAGGTACACTTTTGATAGCTGCGTGCTTATAGAAGTGAGCAGGCAGTTGGCCTACATAGATAAAAGATTAGGAGCAAAGGGCAAGTCCAGGGTGGTATTTCCCGTTGAACTCGGATATTACAGTTGCAAGTCTGTATCAGATGCCTTGAACCTGGAATCAGAGTTCAAAAGGATGAACCTATAGCCATATGTGGCAAGGAAAAAATTTGACAACAAGGGTTATGCAAGGGAGAACCTTAATGTAGATAGTCATTTTTGCCATGAACCTCAGATAGAGGATTATTGGGAGAACTGCAAGGATGAGTATGAAGTGAGAAAGAGACTATGGTCCAGATTCACTTTGGAGCAGATAACTACCATGAGGCTCCCAATTAATATATCTAGTGTATCAAAAGATACAGAGAGGGATGTTTTCGATCCTGAAATTGATACAGAGATTGAAGGAAAACTAATTCCATAAATTGACCAAAACAAAAAGGAAGATGACAGTATCCAAACAAGAACCTTCAATGTTGTCAAGAGAACAAAGAGATGGTTGAGGAATCAAAATTTCAAGGAGGGACTCCACATGTCCTCACACGAATCAAGAATTGATTCACACATTGTGGTTCAATCTCCTATTTCTACCACTAATGAAGTTGCTGGTGTTGCAAGTGTCTCAAAGCCCGTTGTAGAGAAAATTCAACCAAGAAGGTCAAAAAGGTCGCCACCCAATCTTACAGTCGCTCGAGTAACTCGTTCCAGAAGCAAAAAGAAGAGTAGGGAGCCTGTCCTTAAACGGATCATTGTAGACTTGGACCCCAATGAAGAACTTGAACAAATAATGGATTCACAGGATCAAAGCGAGCCCGAGATGCAAGAAATGGACACAAATAAAGAAGTGAAAATTCAACACGATCCCATGAATACCTTGGTAATTGTTACTTCACCAAATGCACGGACCACTCTGCCACCTAAGGAACCTGCAATCGTACCAAGATGGCTGGAAGCCGCCATTGGAAAAAAGAGGAGTGTGGTGCCGGTCATAATTCCAATGGAGAACATGGTTAGCAGATGCTTGGGAAAGACATCAAAGCCAAACAATCTCAAAACACAAGCTATGCTTGATGTGGATGACACAACAGGCCACTGGATAGTCGAAGTTGCCAAACCCATTCCTAGAAGAGACACAAACAAGGCTACGTAGGAGGATTTCACTATGGAGAAGATAGATTTGGGGGTTGCTTCAAGGGTTGTAGATGTTAAGCATCTAGAATCCTCCACGAAGAGGATAATTTCAAGGACTTGGAAAGATGAAAAGGATAAAAGAGAACTGAAACAAGTTGTCACACAGATGGTTGAGTACATCGATGCTATCCACAACCCAGACCCCCAACCATTATCACAGATACCAGTGTCATTTGACCCTAAATCACCAGCAAACCAGAAAATGCTAGATCAGGTTCAAAGGAACAAGGTAGTGACAGAGATGTTTAATAAATGGTTGGACCTGATAATACAACAAGGGTCAGATTGTATTAGTAATCTGGTTAAAGTTTATAAGGATGTTGAAACCATGAGTAAAGAGCTTGAACTGGAAACGGCCGCCTGGGAAAAAGAAAGGATTAAGTGGGTAGCAATCCTCGCACAGATGAACGATGTTCAGAAGTATGGAGTGATGAAATTCCTAGCTGAGAAACCGGTGGAGAACTTGGAAGACAATGTGTTGTACATGTCAAAGAAAAACGTGGAATGGCACAATTAGATCATCAAGCAGGGCCATGAAGAATCCACCAAGTTGCTCAAAGGATTGATTGACTTGATTGACACTATGCAGAAGGACCTCAAGTGTATTGATATTCAACTCATGAAGGAGGGTGCCAAGGTAATCGAAGAAGCTACAAACATGACTAAGGTTTTTCAAGAAAGGATCTAGTTCATTCAGACAACAAAATCCTTGACCACTGATGACTTTTCAAAAGCGGTAAGGATTGAATCAATGCTCATTGTCTGTTTGGACCATTTAGAGGTTCACAAGATGAAAGTTACACAGGTAAATATGGACAAAGAAGTGTGGAAGTAGAGGATCCTGCACATCGGTCTTCCCTATTTCCAAGTCATCTTAAACTTCTTGGCAGCGCACCTTGAATGGTGTGGTTCTGCCATGGTGGAAGCCTAGATGATCCAAAAATGAAATGTCAGCCTTTTAGTGGCTGTTAATTTAGTTTTCTTTTATGTTGTTTTAAACAATTTCTTTCACCTGGGTGAAACTAAATGTTATTTGATCATGTAAAAACTATGGCCTGGTGGCTATTTAAGCTGAAGAGCTTGTCTTTGTATAGGTTCTGAAAATTGTGATTTTGGGAGCAGCAGATAAAATTTTGGTTTTTGATACGAATTGTTTGGATGATACAATGACTGGTTATTAATAAAATGTTGTGTTATCTTTGAATCTGTGCATTCTGAGATTCATAATCTTTCTTAAGCTGTTATGGGCACAATATAACTTGGTGATAGGTTATCTATGTATTTCTTCTCAGTTCATGTTTATTATTGATTGTTAGATGACTCGCATGGTATTGATTTGCTTGATCCCCCTTGCCCTATGAGGCATGAGAGAGTATCGATCGAGACATTAGTTTTTGATGAGTCCTTATTTTGTTTTGAATTTATACAACAAGTATGTTATAAATCAGAGTTTGTGAACTCTCCTTTGAATATTCTTTGAGACATTTTCCTATGTTGCAGTTTTGAAGGCATTTATTTGTGTTGATGGATAAATGTTGGAGCCTTTCAATTCTTTCTGGTTATAAGTGTTAGCATATCAATTGTATAATAAATTCATTATAAATCATACGAGGAGTTGCCCTCTAATGCAGAGGTTGAATTTTCATTAATTCTTCCAACTGTTGGTATATTTGTTTCTTTCTAAAGGGTAAAACGGAGTCATATTTTGTTTTAAGAAGATAATAGTTAAAATTTCAAGAAGAAGACAAACCTGTTAACCAACAATAATTAAATAAATATTGTTATTTATTTTATTATTTTATATGAAGCTTTCTATCAATTAAATGGATTTTTATTTATTTAATTAATTCATTTATCCTCTTCTACCCTTTCCTTATTTAAAGAAATATCTTTATTTATTTAAATTACCTTTTCCCTAAATTAAATAAATATTTTATTTATTTAATTGGTCCTATTGATGGGTGTTTTGACACACTCGCCAATAGTCGGGTAGAACACGAATTCACACACCACCTCTCCTGAAAAACAATCAATCTTGGAAGATAGACAACTCCAAGGTCTCTGTAGTCGGTTCACAACGGTGTTGGGTAACTCGGTGGTTGACGTAGTTGTACCTGTTAAGGGGCCTCTTGATTCGTAACATTCTGATTTATCTGCATAAGCTAGAAAACTAATCAAAACTAAGTTAATTGGCAACAAAGAAATTAGAAAAAGATAAAGGGGATGCAAGAGGATGACAAATATTCAACATTCATTCCATCTAACAATATCAGCTAAACCTGGAGGAGATTTAGAAAATCTATACATCAGCATGCAAATCAACAATTAAACACACTAACGAAGCCAAATTCAGAGACTGAAATTACTAAACCACATTTGTATCAACATTAAACACCATTGAAATGTGCAGATCAATAAGAAACAAACACGATTCTCTCCAGTTTTAGGAAGTTAAACCAAACAAAATGAGGTTAAACATTGACCATATGAATGAAAAAAATTGAAATAAACATAAATAGAATTAAATTTCATAAGTTCGCCTTCGAATGAGGATAGTTATTCAGCAAAATTGTCACACCGAATGTCTGATTTTTGTTTACATTAGGTTACTTCCAACTACACTTAACATTCAAATACAATGAAAAAGTATCTGGAATGACCTTTAGCCAATTTCCAGAAATTTTCCAGCTCCTAAACTATTCCTAGATCTAAATTCCTAATTCTGAAAAGTTTAATTTCAGAATTGCTAACCCCTTACAATGAGCTTTCAGCTCCAATTTATAGATATTTTCCCAAAGACCCACTTTTAGAAACATGCAGATCAATCCCCAATTTGTGCATGCAAGCACTCCAAAGAAAGAATATTCCCCTTGAAACTCCAAAATCAGCTTCAGTTGTGAATGCAGACAAGTCTCTATAACAGTGGCTTTACATTTTAATGCTACGTTCAACTTCCTGTTTTTTAGCTTCCAGCACTCTCAAGTTCAACTTTTGTTCCAACTTTAGTCTTACATGCAAAACAATAAAATATAATAAATTATTCCAATTTATTTGTCATGCAAATAAACTTTCATTAATTTACAATAAAATTTCACTCATTGTAGATTTAAAGGAATTTAAATTTATTGATTTAAACATTATTCCCTCAAGACTTAAATTACAACATTTAACAAATTTAGAGTTTATTAAATTCTAAAATATATTAAAATTTAATGAATACTCCCATTTTCATAAAAGATCCCTCTTTATGGTCCCACCAAATGTAGAGTTTACCTTGAAAGCAAAAAAGGAATAATTAGCTTACAAATGAAGTTTATAAAGTAATTGCATTAGCTAATTAAAAGAATCCAAATTTATTCCAAACTCAAAATGCACATTTGAGACGTTGCATTGTAAAGCATTTAAAGAATATATTTCAGAGAAACACGAGGCATAAAGTTTATATAAAAGAAAAAATCTTCTTTGTGTGCCTTTGCTTGTTTTACCATACATGTCGTGAAAATGTGGATTTAGCTTCTCGTGAAGATTCAACTTTGCCATTCTCCCGACTTAGGGACTTACGTATTTCAGCATTGTGCATACCTTTCGGAGTTTAGGGAAGATGGATCTATTTGCTTCTCTATCTAGAAACCCTGAAATCAAGCTGTTTACCATATGTTTGCCTAATCAAATTCGAAAACAGGAATTTTCAATACGTTTACCATTCATAATTGTTTTTTATCAATGCTAAACTCAAAACGTTGAGGTACTTTCCGCCATGGATTCCGCGAATTTCTTTGTGTTGTGCATTCCATAAACATGATTTTTATTTTTATTTTGTATCTATGTTGTGCACTTTTATTATTATATGTTCACACTCTCATTTGCTACGCCCCCTTTTCTCAAAGCCAAGAAACTTGAAGAGCACCAAAGCTTCGGGTAGTTGCCTCCTTCAGAGCCCTAGGAATGAAAATTTTGCAGTCCGGAGCTTTGGACATTGCCACTGTTAATAATGTTGAGGTTTCTCGGCGTATTTTACTTACGTTTGATGGCATTTTGTCAAGGAAGAGATAAGCATTATGCAATGATAATGCATTGCACAGGCAGACCTAGGGTTTGAGCCTACACCCGAAACACAGTCTCTCTGGTCCAATACATCTCCTTGCTCAACGCCTTTCATAACCTTCATGCCTCCCTGCATTGCATAAATCTTCTCTCGCTTGCATCTAAATGTTTATATTTCAGACTCAGACTCCGGAGTTTCGGACTCACGGAATCCCAAGCTCATGAAAATTTTATTTCCTTGGGACCCCGGAAGAATTGCTCCCTCATTATGCAATGTTTTGGTGCGTTGCTATTCTTTGTTGTTTTCTTTCCTTTACCCTAATTAAGATTTATCTTCTTATTACACCTCGCACTTGATCTACTATGAATTCGTATCTCTTTTCATCGATTCCTATAGACTGCAAATATCTTCTTTCTTCTTTGAGTAATGCAAAACACGATGCTACAATGTAGAGGCCATTTTATTACTTATGCATCTAAATCGGTTTTTAAAATGATCTCCACCTTCTACCATTTCTTATCGCTGCTCTATTATTTTGTAGTGATGGATTCATTACTTAGTGCTTCATTGTTGCCCGAGCACAATGTTGATGCGCACTTCATCCACCATCTTACCTTGCTCATACTACATCCTTTTGGCATGCCCTGAACATCTATGCTTTGTATAGACCACGGACTTTGGGGTTACAGATTTCCGGGTCCGAAGCTTTTCCAATATTTGATTCTTCCATACCCCAGGGTCCGGAGTTACGGAATATTGCATTTGAGAATTTCGAGTCCTTCAAGTTTTACATTTCGGGGTTTCGGGTTTTCCGGGTGTGGAGTTTTGGATAATTAATTCTTTCATATTTCGGAGGTCCGGAGTTCCGGAATTCTTCTTTTTTACATTGTCATTATATAATATTTTCGAAGTCCGAAATTTTGGAGTTTCGAGGCTTCGGGCTTTTGGGATAGTGAGTTTTCGCAACTCCTCCACACCTCGGGAATCGGGAGTTCTGGGTTATCCTTTTATTATTTTATTTCTTTGCCTTCATTTTGCTTCGGAATTTGGATTTGGGTAATTGCATTTTGGACTTCACGGTTTAGGTATTATGAAGCTCACTTTGTCATTTTGGGAACACAAGACTCTGAAGTTGTAATTTTTTTATTAAACTTCTAACCTTTTTAGAATTGATTTCAATGCCAAAATTTTACTTTAAATTTTTATCAAAACTTTTGTAAAACTTTGAAACTTAAATTAATTCTAACCTTATTGCAAAACTTGTTAACAATTTATTAAATTTAACTTTAAATACTAAAATCTATATAAAAACTTATATTAATATCTCAAATGTTTAAATTTAAATTAGTTCAAATTTAAAACATTATTAAAATATTAATGTAAATCTTAATTAATTTTAATATTTAATCTTAATTTTAACAAACTTAAAAAAAAAAAAATTACATTTTTTTGGATTTTTGAGATTTTATGATTTTTAAGGTTTTTGGCTTTTTCAAATTTTTAATGGATTTTTGCATTTTGGGGGGATTTTGCGGATCTTTTACACCTAGGCTAAGCCTACAACCCACAGAAGACGAAACAACTGACAATGACGACGACGACGAAACAACGACCAACAAGACGACGCACATGTGACAACACGCAACGACATGAAAATGGCTTTAGGGCTCCAAGATCCTGAGGTTCCAAAGGTCAAAAAGAGAATGACCTTGGAACTTTGGAGTTTTGAAACTCTGAAGAAGGAACAAACAAAATGAAGAGAGAATCCGGGATACTGGAATTCTAGGATCTTGGGGCTCCAAGAAGCAAGCACAGGACTTTGGGACTCTGGGGTTTCGAAGTTCCGAAATCAAACAACGAAGCGACACTTCGGGATTCCGGGATTTTGAAGTTCCGAAGTGTCAAAACGGAAAACAATAAAGACTTTGGAGTTTCGGGAGTCTGAAATTCTGACGTCAGACAAAGAAAAAGAAGCAAAAGGAACAAAATGCACCTCGCGATCCTGGGAATCCGAGGTTCTAAAGTGCGAAAGAAAAGAAAACAGGACAAAGATAAAACGAATCAAAAAGGGGGCACCAACTCGAGAAGCGAAAAGTTGGGGTGTGTTCTGCAGGGCATAACAGGTCCCATTTCCTCTATTAATTGAATAGATCTTTGTTTATTTAATTAACTCATTATCTTTTTCTCTCCATGACACTTGTCATTTATCTTTTCATTTCTCCAACTTACCACCGTCATATTTTATTATTTTTCCTACCTACTCTTTAATCCTATCCCTCCATTTTCTAAGGTGTTCTCTATATAAGAGGACACTTTCATCCTTATCAACCCTAATCAGCTACCTAATCTTAATGCATCTATCAAGCCTTCTTGCAATCAAGCAACCTCACAACCTCAATCCGTTATTTGTTGAGCTCTTGTGCACATACAAAATTTGAGAGCACATATATCAAACAAGATCAATGGAGATAGGAGACAATGGAGATCAAACCCTACTCGGCATGTGAATGGTATTATTGTTTCATTTGTTCATTTGCATGTTCTTAGGTTTTTTCATTGGTGTATGGTGAATTCTTTATTGTAGAACTAGGGTTTTGTTGTGGTTGGATCTTTTGTGGTTTTGCAATAGTTTATCATCATCATTTTTCACCGTATACAGTTACAAAAACATAAACACATTTTTTGTTCCTCTATCACTATTTTTAATCCATTGTAGTTGAGCACATATTTGAGCTCCTCTACTATTATAGGAGAATAATTTTGTTAAAAATAAATAAATTTGAGCTACTGATTATTGTCCATGAACATGCTAAATGTATTAAACGTTGAACGAGATCACCTATGTTCTAGTTGTCCTTTTGATCTCATAAAACTTTGGCACTATATATATAGTTATGTGCTTAATATATGGAGTAAATAATTTATTAAAATTGTAGGTGAAATATATCTTAAATACATCTAGCTAAAATATACCAAACACCAAGATAGATGAATTTTAAGATATCGATACACATGTACACATAAATTTTAATTTTAAACATCAAAGTCAAGTTTGATGATTAAAGAATATTGGACAATTTGTCGGGCCCACTCAATTGTTTCCTATGAAAAGACCAATTTATCTAAAATAAACGTACTACCAAGAAAGCTTATTTACTCTAGTCTTACAATTTATTGGGTGGCATACTTTATTCTTCATGCTAAGGCTTTAGTAATGATCTTGTAGGAAGTGATTTAAGTACAATAATAGGTTCCACTCATTTACAGTGTCTTCGTCTTTACCTCTGGGAATGATCTTTGATCAATCACTAATTAGTAAAGGCCCCTAAGGAGCCCATTTTAATAGCTTCAAGATACACATGGTACAAATCTTCTCATGCATGATGGGGAGAAGGGGGTCTCCTACCAACCCATCAATTATGTTTTTGTAGTGTTCTTAGAAAGTTTTCAAGATGTTTCAATGAAAATATTGGAAAGAGCCATCAACAATTTTAACGATATAAATGTACTCCTTTTTACACTTTTATTACAAAAAAATAGAAGAAATTTTTTGTTCTTCTATCACCATCTTTTATTCATTGTAGTTGATCACATATTTGGGCTCCTTTGCCTTTATAAGCAGCTAATTTTTGCAACAAATTTTCAATATGAGCTATTGATTATTAGATAAAAATGTTATAAGAGTTGGAGGCTAAAAGAGATTACCTGTATTCTAGTTGTACTTTTAGAAACTTTTCAATTGTGTGATGTTTGAAAAAAATTGTTCTCATAAAACCTTATGCATTATAGATATAGTTATGTACTTAACATACGGAGTAAATACGTCGTTACAATATACACCAATCAAAGAATGACTGAAAGAGAGATACAAATCATCACATAACTTGCAAAATTCTTTGATTCTAATCAAGGGCGTAAAATGTCTGAAAGTGAGTAATTAGCTCTTTGATTTGTTGAATCTTATTCATGGCATCTATATTCTTTTTGCACAAAACCTGAGACTCCAAGAAAAGACAAGCCACCTGAAGAAATATGTCAACGTAAAGCCATAGAATAAGATTTGCCTGATAATAGTTACTAGATAACATAGCATTACATCTCATTTTCCAAATATATTTTAAAATGACTTTTCTAATAGAATCAGCCACCACATTTTTATGCAAACCATAACCAAAAAAGCCTCTTTCCATTTTAGATCATCGACCAAAAATGGCTGAAAATTTTGTAAAACAATAGAGCATTTCTTTTTAGCATGAGAGCAATCCCAAAAGATATGTTTCATGCTTTCAACACGAGGAGAAAATGGACAAGTCATTGGTTGAACCAAGATAAATTTCAATGTATCCCCTATAAGTAGCTTGCAATGCAAAATTTTCCAAGCCAGCACTTCAGTATCAAAATCAGTCTTTGTTTTCCAAATTTGTGCACTCATTTTTTACCAGAACTTGCTACTAAATCTGCACTTCCATTTAATATTTAAATGGGGTGTAGGAGACCAATGGGGTAACATTTGTATATAAACTTTTTTTTATTACCCAACCATTTCCAATCGTTAAAAAAATTGCAATCCCTCCAGGAGTGCAAATTTTCATTGAAAGCTCAATGGGGACTAATGGCTGCACAAAGATCAAAAAATGTTTATAATTGTTACTCAGTTCCCATATTTTTCATTAATGATTTGCCGATATTCCTAGTCAAGCATCTAAAAATGCCAAATGTCTTTGAACTGTCGAATCCCCTACATGAACATATAATAAGCCTATTTAGGAAAACTGAGAGCTAATGGTTGGTTATGATAGGTGACAAGTTTATTCCACCAAATTGAAATTGAAGCAAAACTGAAACCATATTGCAAGGAAGTTCCATTCCACTTCAATAATTGACAAACCTGTTGCCAAGCCTTCCAAATAGACTGAAAAGGGAAAGAAGCTTTAATTTTTAAAAAGGGAGACATGAGGATTTTGGGAAACCAATTAACATCTTGCAACTTTCTTTTGGCCAAAGCTTCAAGGATGTGATAACAAACAAGAATTTTCAAAGGTTCATCACCATTAGCAACTCTTATAATCCATTTAGTAGCAAAGCATAGCCCTTGAGTATTTGGATCCAAGATACCCAAACCTCCTTTATGTCTTGGTTGAATGAAATGAGACCAAGAAGAAGAAACATATCTAGCACTACCATCCCACTTGGACCAAAGGAATCATCTAATTAATTTAACCAACCCTTCATAACCTTTTTTAGATGGCATCCAACATGAAGAATAATAGACATGGGTCGAGATGAGAATTTTATTAGAAAATTTGATCTTGCTAGCTAATGATAATCTATTACTCCAATTAAACATCTTATTTTTAAGTCTTCCCAAAAACCAATCCCATATTTGAAAAAGAGAGACCCCAAGACCATTGGGAATGCCAAGGTATTTGGTGATCTCCCCAAGCTTAATTTGCCTCCATTATCTAGGAATCCAATGAGGAATAGTATCATTATGGACCATAAGAAACTTGATCTTATTATGTGCTAATTGAGAACCAAAAGAAAAACAATAGATATTAAAAATTCACAAGATGTTCAATTCTGCTTCAGAATTTTACAAAAATAACATGCTATCATTAGCAAAATGAGAGTTAATGATGAATATCTAGATTCATTTGATAAGATTCATCTTATTAGCTTTTTGAATAAGGTATCCCAGGGCATCAATTGTAAGCACATATAAGAATGGAGATAAGGTACATCCTTGTCTTATGGATCACTGCAGCTTAAAAGATTCTAACATAGTTTGATTAATAACAAGATCAGCATTAGCATCTCTAAAAATCATTTGAACATGATTTTGGACTTTTGGCCCAAAACCCAGCTAATGAAGTCTTTTTAGAATGAATCTCCATCGAATTTTATCATAAACTTTATCAAAATCGATCTTAACCATTAATAAAGCATCTTCATTTGAATGTTGGGCCCATTCATTGGTTTCCCAAGCTAACATTAAATTATCAAGAATAAATTCACCCTTCACAAATCCTATTTGTTCGAGTCTATCAATGCCTTGTACAACAGGTCGGATTCTAATAGCCAATGCACTAGAAATAATCTTATATGAAGTGTTTAAGAGAGTAATTGGACACGAACCAACAATAGTATTTTCATGTGTTCCCTTAGGAATAAATTTGATTGGGTCTTTGTTGATGCTCAATCCTAAGGTTCCCTTTTGAAAAGCTTATAAGTAACTATATAAAAAACATCCTTGATATGGTTCCACATTGCTAGATAAAATCCAACAGGAAACCCATCAAACCCTAGACATTTATTAGAATTCATAGAAAAAAGAGCATGTTCCAATTCATCCAAGGATAGAGTACAATCCAAAAAATGAATATATCCAAGATTAATCTTAGAAGGGATACAATCCTTCACACCTGAATCTAAGATTTGTTGAATGTCATCCAAGTTGTCCTCTTCCTTGAACAGTTGTTCATTAATTTTTTCAAACAACATTATAATTTAATTAGAGTCTGAGTGAAGTCCCTCTTAATCCATGATTGCAAAAATTCTCTTTTTTCTATGTTTATAGTTAAGATAATTGAAAAAGAACTTGGATCCTATATTTCCTTCTTTGATCCATTGAAGCCTAGCTCTAATTTTAGCTCCTTGACCTTTATAATGATCCAACTTGTGAAGCTGAGATTCTATAGAAGCAATAGTAGTTTGGATCTTTTTATTTATAGGATCAATATTTAGTTGTTTCCATGCATGTTCTAGCTTCCCCTGAAGGGATTTTTCTCTTTTTTTACAATTCCATGTCATTTTCCTGGCAAATGATCGAAGGAAGTCAATACATTGAGGTAGAGAAACACACCACCATGCAATCTGAGACTCTCCTTCCTGTGGTTTAGGAATGGAATTCCAAATTCCAACTAGGCTGAAACACAATCAGAATATTTAAGATGGGAAATATTAAGTTTGTAAGGAAGCTATGAAGAAGAGGATGGGTTGCAGTAACAAAGATAGAACAAATGATGGGAAAATGATTAGACAAAGTGGTAGAATAATCCATTTGCACATAAGTACTGGTAGGATTTTCAATAAGACGAATATTATGAGATACATAGAATCTGTCCAATCTACTCAATTGTTATCATTTCCAAGTCTACAATTAGACCATGTAAACCAATTATTGTGTAAGGAAGTTAAGTAGTGGAACAACTTCCTACACCAACATTGTGTTAGCGCCCCCACAATTTCTCATTTAAAATTTCCAAGCTTGCGGGTCTTTTGTACCTCTTCGTTTTGAACATAAGCCGTTGAACTCTAAAAACAGTTCAATTGGTTCAAGGTTCAAGGTGCTTTTAGGTAAATGTCTTTCGCGGCCTTTATCTCAACCAAAGCAAGCACGTTATTGTTATGCATTTTGAACTTTCAACCCATGAACCTTTTTGGTTCAAGGTTCAAAATGCCTTTTTTTGTGAGTCGCGGCTATGTAATGTTATTTAACAAGTGGGTGTTAATGTGTTTTAAGTCAGTTTTGAACTTGAACCTTGAATCAATTGTCCTTTCAGTTCAATAGTTCAATGGTTCAAGGTTCAAAGTTCTTGCTTGCTAGTCATGGTTATTGCTCGTTCTCGGTATAGTTTTGAGCTACTAGTTCACTGATTGTTCTTCTCGAATGAACTTGAACTATTGAAATATTTGTAAGATGGTTCAAGCTTCAAAAGGTTTACTTCAAGCTGATTCTAAAGACTTTGTTAACACTAGAAGCGGCGCGGCAACAAGGAATATTCTCGACATCTGATAGTTTAAAATTTTTAATTTGGAAAGTAATCATGAGAACATTAACTATTTGTGCGGAAGTGATGGGAAATTAAGAAAGTGTTAGGTTTCCGGTCATTTCACTATTACTTCACACATTTAAATGAATCATTATGAAGCGTGTGTAGTTTTCTCGGTTTTTTCCCATCTGTTCAAAAAGGATATGTGAATCCATCTTCATAATTTGTAAGGGTTGTAGCTACTACAATTTTGAGAATTGGAGACACCGAAGGTAAATTCAACTCTACTTTCCTAAGAAGGTTTCACAGATTCATGGTGGTAATGGGTAAGTTCAGACGATTCCCCTATGTTGTATTTCTTTAGTTCTAAAGATTTATCAGTGTAGGAAGAAAATATTTAGTTTGTTGGAGTAGAATTCTACCTTGTTTTAGATTTGCTTGATTAAAAGTATAGATAGGCAATATGAGGCCGTTATTGCCAAAGCTTAGTCGGACGTCATGTTTAGTGAGCATATTATCAAAACTAGATGATACTTCCTTGGCTCACGCTAATCTAGGGGATTTCTTAGAAAGAACCAAGAACCCTCAAGCTGGTTCAATAATGGAGAAAATAGTGAGAAGCGGTCTCGTTGAAGCCGTTGCATTTCCACTTGCTGCACCATGTCCATATTTGGTGGTAGCTTGTATGAATAGGTATGATGCTAAGAATAGATGTATAAGAACCAGTAATGGTGAGCTATTAGTTGGTATCAACAGGGAAACAGTAATAGCGGTGGTGGGAATCCCACACAAGGAATCATATGAGGATTGGTCAATTGGGACCTCATATGCCTTCTTCTCTGAGAAAAATAGTGTGTATAGAAGTGTAATTACAAGAAACTAGCTCCTTAAAGTTCAAAAGGGAGGGTCACAGCTTCCAAAGCCCCTTACTAGAGAGCACTTCATCACAAAAGTGCGATACATTGTTATACTACTGAATAGGCTCAAAGGGAATTCACACTCCTTTTACTGGGAAGATTAGATGTATTTTTACATTAAGGTACTATTATCAGGTGACAAATATCTTGATCGGGCGCAGGTAATTGAAGAGAGACTGCATGAAGGTTTAAGTAACTTTTTTGGCATGTCTAGTTTTTATATGTCCTCTTATCTTTTCTACATATTAGCATATACTAGAGATTGGCCAGGCTTTCTCAATGAACCATGGGTGGATGGCATCAAGGTTTATAATTACTACCCTTTGTTACAACAGCAGAAACATGTAGAACATATTGCCAGATGGAATGGTGTCTTCGCAAGGAGACTTGCTTTTGAACTACACGGTGATGTGAACAAGAGAATGTCAGTTGAATAAATAGAGTTAATAAGTATATACAACAACTTCTTCATTCAATTTCTCAGGTTCACCTATCTACGGGTAGGTGGTTTCGAAGGTGAACCATTCAAGATACTTAGGTATGCCTTTGATAGTTATGTACTCATATAGGTGAGTAGGAAACTAGCTCATATTGATAAAAGGTTGGGGGAAAAGCGTGAATCTGGAGTTGCCTTTCCTATTGAACTTGGATACTACAACTGTAAGTTTGTATCCGATGCTTTAAATTTGGAATTGGAATTTAAGAGGATGAACTTGCAGCACTATGTTGCTGGACATAGATTTGATAGCAGAGGTTATGTCGTAGAAAACCTAAATGTGGATGACCACTTATGTCATTAACCCCAGTTGGAAACTGGGAGAATTGCAGTGATGAATATGAGGTAAGGAGGAGACTGTGGTCAAGATTTACTTTGCAGCAGATAATCACCATGAAGCTTCCTATTAGTGTATTCATAGTACAGGAGGAAATAGGGGAAGATGTTCTAGATCCTTAATTCAACAAGGAAGTTCAAGGAAAGCCAGTCCTTGAGATTGACATGAATAAAAAGGAAGATGATAATATTCAAGCTAAAACTTTTAATGTTGTAAGGAGAACTAAGAAGTGGTTGAGAGACCAAAAATTTAAGAAAGGATCACTCATATCCTCCCATGAACTAAGAGTTGATTCACATGTTGTGGCTCAACTTCCTATTTCTTGCACTATTGAAATTATTGATATTGCAGGTGGTTCAAAGTTAATTGTTGAAAAAATCCAACCCAAGAGATCAAAAAGGTCACCGTTAGGTTCTACAACAACCTGAGTAACTCGGTCAAGGAGCAAGAAAAAGAGCAAAAAGCCAACATTGAGCCAGATTGTTGTGGACTTGGATCCAAGTCAAGAGATTGAAGTAATAATGGATCAATAGGATTTGGGTGAACCTACGGTACAAGAAATGGACATAGGTAAAGAATTAGAGAGTTAATTCAATCCAATGAACGCTCTAGTTATTGTTAATTCACCAAGTACTTAGACAACTCCTCCATCCAAAGAACCTGCAAACACTCTGCGATGGTTAGAAGTTGTCATTGGGAAGAAGTGCAGTGTGGTACCGATTACAATCCCTATAGAAGATATGGTCAGCAAGTGTCCTGGAAAGGTGTCCATGCCGAAAAGACTCAAAACACAGACAATGCTTGAGGTAGATGAAGTAATAGGTCATTGGATAGCCGAGATGGCTAAGCCTATAGCAGATAGAAACTCAGACAAAGCTACCGAGGATGACTTCACAGTAGAAAAGATTGATCAGGGGGTTGCTTCACAAGTCGTTGATGTTAAACACTTGGAGTCTTCCACGAAGAGAATGATTTCTAGATCATGGAAAGATGAAAAGGATAAGAAAGAGCTGAAGCAGATCATCACTCAAATGGCTGAGTACATCAATGTCATTCACCATCCAAATCCTCAACCCTTTTCATAGGTGGCGGTATCATTTGATCCCAATCTCCAGCTAATCAAAAGATGTTAGATCCAGTTCAAAGAAATAGAATGGTCACGGAGATGTTCAATAAATGGCTTGATCTCATAATTTAGCAAGGTTCAGACTATATTGTCAGTCTGGTAAAAGTATATGAGGATGTTGTGACTGTGAGAAAGGAATTGGAATTAGAGATCATTTCCTGGGAGAAAGAAAGGACCAAATGGGTGGCAGTTCTTGCACAGATGAAGGATAGACAAAAATTTGGAGTGATGAAGTTCTTGGCTGAAAAACCTATGGAAAGCTTAGATGACAATGTATTGTATGTATCAAGGAAAATGGTGGAGTGGTGAAATTCATTTATCAAAGAGGGTCACGAAGAATCCACTAAACTGCTAAAAGGATTGAAAGATTTAATTGATACAATGCAAAAGGATCTTAAATGTATTGACATCCAACTTATGAAAGATGATGCCCAGACAATTGAAGCTACCACAGATATGACAAAAATCTTCCAAGAAAGGATACAGTTCATTCGGAAGACAAAATCCTTGACTACTGATGATTTCTCAAAAGTAACCAGGATTGAGTCAATGCTCACGGTTTATTTCGATCATCTAGAAGTGCACAAGGCAAGGGTGACACAAGTAAATATGGACAAGGAGGTCTGGAAGCAATGAATTCAGCATATTGGACTCCCCTATTTTCAAGTCATCCTTAACTTCTCGGCATCACATTTAGAGTGGCATGGTGTGCACAGTTCTGCAGCAAAGCAGGATAGACCAATGGCTTCCTCTGCCATGGTGGAGTCATGATCAATTAGGGGATGAGTTGTCAGCCTTTCTATGGCTGTTATTTTAGTTTCTCTTGTTTTAAGCAAATAGCTTCTTTAACATCTAGTTAAAGTGAAGTTTTAATGATTATGTAACAAACTATGAGCCTGGAGGCTATTTAAGCTAGGAAGTAAGTTTATGTTAAGGTCCGAAAAACTGTGATTTTTCAAGGAACAAACAAAAAAATCTGTATTCTGTAAATTTCATAAAACTAGAATGACTGGTTTATCAATGAAATGTTATGGTGTGCAGTCTTTGAATCTATGTGTTTGAGGATTGGTGATCTTTCTTGAGAAATCAGCTAATGTGCATGATATCATTTTGTTATCAGTTATTCCTATGTTTTTTGGATTCATTGTTACCATTATTTTCAAGTAAATTCATTGTGGATTGAGTTGTGTTGATCCTCCTTGTCCTGTGACACATGAGAGAGAATCAATCAGAGTTCATACTGCTATGCATTTGCTTTTGCTCTAAATTTATGAAATGAACATGTGTGGAAATATGAGTCAATGAGCTCTTATTTGAAATTGATCATCAGAATATTATCTTAGTTTATTTTAAAAGCATTCCTTTGTGTTGATAGACGAATGCTAAAGCCTTTTCATGCTTTCTGGTTAAAAGTGTCTTCATTTCAATGTTTACTACATAAAATCCATTGCAAATCATACGAGGAGCTGCCCTCTAATGCAGAGGATGGATTTTTAATTGGTTCATCCAACTGTTGGTTTATTTGTTTCCTTTCATAAAGGGGTGTACAAGAGTCATATCATTATTCAAAGAAAGCAAAAATTATAATTTGAAGAAAGGGACAAATCTGTTAACCAACAGATTTTTGGCGACTCTGTTGGGGAGTCGAATCACAAGACTAGTTGCCTAGTTGCAAGACTGGAGTCA
Organism: Cryptomeria japonica; assembly: GCF_030272615.1. Lineage (NCBI taxonomy): Eukaryota > Viridiplantae > Streptophyta > Pinopsida > Cupressales > Cupressaceae > Cryptomeria > Cryptomeria japonica. Next base: position 25,281,519 of record NC_081414.1, read on the forward strand.
AGAAGATATACTAGGTCCCAAAGACAGGAAGGGATAGTTGATTCCATTTTTCAAGAGTTACAGAATCTAAATTTTCAACCTACTTTTTCACCTCAAAGACGAGCAAGAAGCATGCCTCCTTCCCCATCTCCTTCACTTCATGTATCCTCAGTCTGTCAAGCTTTGACCTTGCATGGTATTACTTTACCTAATATAATCAACCCAACTCCTCTCAATATCATCTTTCCAATGGCAGCAAATAATCCTTGGGGAGCTGTGGTAGGTCCACTAAACTTAGGTTTAAATTTGAATCCCCTACCCAAAGGAGCGAGGGATCACTTGCCAAAATATAGTGGTGATGGAATAACCATTGTTGATGAGCACTTGAATGTGTTCAATGTTGCCTGTGGGATAATAGTTGTTCAACATGAGGATGTTTCCATGAGGCTATTTGTACAAACACTAACTGGAGTAGCAGCAGATTGGTTCTATCACCTGCCAAATAGTGTGATAACAAATTGGCAGGATTTGAAAATGTGGTTTGACGCAAGATTCAAAGTGGTTGAAGATGAACACTCTCTTTTGGCTTAATTGGCCCAGTTAAAAAAAGAGATTCCAGAGTCTATGAGGGACTTTGAAGCAAAATTTGATAAGATTGTACATAAAATTCTAGTCAATCAAAAACCCTTGGATGACAATCTAAAATGTTTTTTTATAAATTCCATGCCTTCAGAGATAGGTTTCCTGATCCGCATGCAAAGGGTTGCAAACCTAGGTGCTGCCAAAACACTTGCGATTGAGTTGGAAGTTGATCTAATCACTGCAGGGAAATGGAAAAAAGAAGTACAAATACCCAATGCTCAACCTTCTACATCTTCAAACCCTATGATCCAGAGACTGATGAATGATGTAATAACTCTTAAAAGACAATTACCTAAAGCCAGTACATCATACTCATCCCCTTATCAAGACATACCTAGGAGGAATACAAATCATTCTTTGGGCATTGGAAACAAATCTTTGCACTTAACCCCTACCCAACAAAGATTGGCAATTGAGGCACCACCACCTAAGGGGAGTATGTGTGTTTTTCATCTTACAGATGAACATGATGGTAGTTCTTGTCTTGAGATGGTGCGTTATATGCAATTGATGAATTCTAAAGAGATTTCAAATGAATGGAGTGAAGAGGAATCTCTAAAGCAACCTGGCGACTCTAAAATCCACTTCCTAGTTCATGAGTCAGATTTAGAAAGAGGAGGTGACATTTTGGTTACTTTAGAAGATCCTTCATGTGTTGTGCTCACAACAAATCAACAAAATGTAAAACCTCAAGGCATTTCTTCATCTTCTGCTATGAGTTTTAAAGGTAAGGAAATTGTTTCAAAATTTCATAACAATTATCAAAAGTATCAAGAGTCCCCATTGGTAAGGTCTGTTGAAAAAGAAAGTTTGTTTGATATTATAGAGTTTTGCAAATCCTCCCAAATTCAAATTACACCTACTGAGTATCTTAAATTAAATCCCAAATAATTGGATAGACTCGTTCATTTTGTAAAAGTAAATAATGTGTTACAAGCTAATGGAACTCAACAGTCAGTAAATGCCACATTGTCTTCCCACGGTGATGTATCAACTTATCCTGTTGCTCATGAAAGGACCCCTGAAATAACTGCCCTCCAAATAGATGATACTTTGTATGTCCTTGAATCAAAACCTGAGCCCTTTTATATATCATTGTTTATAAATGGTCATAAATTAAACAATTGTATTATATATTCAGGTGCCTCAGATAATATAATGCCCTCTACAGTAGCTAAAGCATTTGGGTTATCCTTAACAAAAACTTTTGGCAGATGTTATTCAATGAACTCTAAACAAATTCCCCTGTTGGGACAAATTAAGGATGCTCAAGTAGTTCTTGCCGCCCACCCAAATAAAAGAATCAAACTGACTATTCTAATAGCTGACATCACAGCCAGTTATGGCATGTTGCTAAGTCATACATTTTGTAGAGACTTAGGAGGTGAGATTAAAATGGATTGGTCTTGTATATGGTGAAAATGGATAACAATAATAACAATATTGAAAGGCTAAATGAATTCAACCACAAAACCCTAGCCTAACAACAACAAAGATCCACCATAACATATGAAGATTACCTAAGACAATGCAAATCAAATGGAATCACAAAGATTATACCATCACATGTCCAATAGAGTTTTGATCTCCATTCTTCCTATCTCCATTGATCTTGCTTGATATATTTGCTCTCAGATTTTATATGCACAAGAGCTCAACAAAGAACGGAATGTGGTTGCAAGTAGGATCGTAGTGTAGTCAATTGCATAAAAGATGATTAGCATGAATGATTAGAATGATTGATTAGGGTTTGATAATGAAGGAAGCATCTCCTTATATAGAAGACACTATATGAAATGGAGGGATAAGATTGAGAGGTGTAAAAGGAGGTCGGCTATGATTAGAGGGTAGGTAAAAGAAATAATAAAATAATGAGAGGGGTAGGTAGTGTATGAATTAAGAGATGAATGACATGTGTCATAGGTAGAAAAGGTTAATGAATTAATTAAATAAATAAATATTTATTTAATTAATAGAAGAAGTGGGATAATTAAATAAATAAGATATTTATTTAATTTAGGAAAAGGATAATTTAAATAAATAAATGTATTTATTTAAATGAGAAATAAGGCTAGAAGAGGATAAATGAATTAATTAAATAAATAAGGATTTATTTAATTAATAGAAGAATTAGGCTTAGATAATTAAATAAATAAAATATTTATTTAATTAGACTGGACAATTTTGGGTGTCTACATTTTGCCCCTCTTTGAGACAATGCGGCTTGTCGCGTTGTTTCAAAGAAGATAAGATGAACTGATACAGAGTTGCCCCAGGATGGGAATGATATGCCCCCTCGAGAGATTGGATGAAAATGTCTGAAAAGATTGCAGACAATCTCTCGATAAGAAAGAAAGGCTAGAATGGATTGACCGGATAAAGTGACAAAGTCACGGGATAATGAAGACTGACTCAGAAAATGAAGGCTAGGGTAGTCTATAAGATAGACAACAAGGGAAATACATCCTCATTGTCATCTACACATTCACAAGAGCATATTGCAGAGAGAAAATAGAGCAGGAGCAGTCAGCAGCGATGGCTTTCACTCACAAATTCGACTGCGTTCATCGATTTCAGAGGCCAGCAGAGGCAGAAAAGCTGGTAAGTACCACCAAACCTCCTCGTACTTTGATACATTTATTTTTGTCATTAATGCATACTAGGTAATGTAATAAATGCATGTTTATGTCAGAAAAACACATTTGCGTTTGAAAAGTATGAATTTGCATCTTCTAGGTCAAATCGGCAGTTCTGTGATGAACATACGCTATCGATTGGATAAGCTGCTGGGAGGATACACTCAAGCAGGTCCTCTAGGAAGACTAGGATAGATCAAGGCACTTTGTGATGAACAGTGAGTACCAAGATAGAGTACTTTGTGATGAACAGGGAGTACTGAAATATGAGCAGCACTTTGTGATGAACAGGGAGTGCAAATGTGAGTAACACTTTGTGATGAATAGGGAGTGTCACACACGTAGTACTTTGTGATGAACAGTGAGTACCACTAGGATAAATAGCAACACTTTGTGATGAACAATGAGTGTCACTAGGGTAGATAGCCATATGCATTTAGATAGTGAGTAGCATTTTGTGATAAACAGTGAATGCCACTATAACTGACATGATTGAGTTGTTTGACTGCAGGAGTATTTGTCGATGCTAGAGTCACGGGAGAGATTCTCGTCGACGCAGAGGTTGTGACCTGAATTGTCGCTCGAGGACAGAGCTGCCATCGAGGAGATGGGTTTGAGACATGTGTTGTATGTGCCTGAGTTTTGGGCAAACATGGGTTTGCTGACTGCGATGGCTGAGAGATGGCACTCTAAGACGTGCACGTTTCATCTGCCGATGGATGAGATGACAGTCACCCTAGAGAATGTATATAGGATTATGCGGATACTGATTGATGGGGAGTTGATTCTGTATGATCGAGACGGAGACAGGGATGCCCTGAGATGAGTGTTCTAGGATTTGGGACTAGAGATGAGGGTGGGACACGTGGCATGGGATACCATGACATGGATAGGATTAGCACTACCAATAGTGTTGGCAGGAGTGATCAGTGAGTTCCTCTGTATCAATTTTGTACCATTTTGTATGATGATGTAGACACCTGCGGGTGATTGTAGCCATATGATTTTGACATCATTGTATCATGACACTTTATATATATATATGAGATGATTCATCTTTGCGGCAGCTATATGCATGTGTACCTATGTGATGAGATGTTCTTATGTGATGCTTATGATATGGATGCAAATATGTATATGATGCAGTGCAATATTTTTTTTTTTTGTTCGTTTATGTTTTATATGTGTATGCATGATGCAAATGTGAATGTAAGTAATGCAGATGAATATGATAATGCAAATGTAAATTGTGCTAACAGGTGTTGTGTGCAGGATGTGATGCAGTTGTGATATCTATATGTATGTATGAAATGCTTATATGTGGTAATGTAGGTGCAACTACATGAAATGCAAATGTTTTTGGTGTGTCATTATACTCAGTCATGTGATAGCAGGCTACACGGACTCGAGAAGGATGATGGAAGTCAATCAAGAAAGGGGGGATGAAAGACAGAAGATATGAAAGTGAAAGAGCTTCTTGTGCATTATCATCATTGAGCTTTATTATGGCAAGTAGGTTATGACAATCGAGGCATATGTTTGACCCAAAAAGTCATTGTACCTGTTTGCATGGAGATAAGACAGTCACAAACAAGGAATGCCCCAATTCATACTAGACTCACAGTGTCCTCATATCCTTGGACAAGTCATAGCATTACTAAGAGACAATCCATAGACAGAAAATACAAATAGGTGACGATACCCCATCCTCGCCTTTCTAGTCAAAGACATCCTGGAGATAGAATCTCTAGTCAAAGACATCTTGGAAAAGCTAAAAGACATGTCACCAGAAAGATAAAATCAAAAGAAAACCAAGACTCGACACCAACACCCACTGTAGTCCTCAAGTTTAGTGTCTCTTGTCACCTGTATAAGTCTTATTTGATTGTGGTCACAATGTTTACTTTCACAAAATGGATAGATAGCACTGAACCATATGTTGTCTGAGTCTATTGAAAGATTTGATTTGTTGAAGCCCATTGTTGCTATTGTGTCTCATCTGAAACTGACTAAATCCATGAAACTCATACTTTATTGTGGAGAAGATGAAACTTTATTGCGGATTTGTGATGCAAATGTTGCTTTATTGTGGATTGTGCACGGATAGACTGAAGGAAGCTGGAAGAAACTATACTCCTCGAAACATGTGATGTTCTCAGTTCCACACCCATTACTAGACGCAGGATTTGCCTTAGCCACAGATAGGATATGATTTATTATGGATGGAAAGGGAGGTGAAAAGGGAGGTTTATTATGAATGGCTAACCAATCTTGGGTAGATCAATAACAAGCCATGATGGGAATGGGTAAGTTTATTATGAATGAATAGGTTGTGAGTGTGTGCAAAGTGAAGTGATGAAAGAGAATCCTGAAGGAGCGAGGAGCAATGTCTCTACACATGGTGCTGGTGACCCAATTTTCACCATGGTACTTGCCCAGGGCGCCACCGAAGTGGTTTTCACCATTGGACGAAATTATTTCTCTTTACTTTTTTTTATTTTTCAATGTTTTTTGTGTCACAAGGCGCCTGTTTGTCAGGTTTTCACCAAGTAACGATTTTTTTTTTTTATGATTTTTTTTGTATTTCTGAATTTTTTGATTTTTTTTGTATTTTTGAATTTTTTGATTTTTTTTTGTATTTTTGAAATTTTTGAATTAGGATACTCTGAAGAGCTATGTGTAAAACTTGCGAAGGTGCATGTTGTTGATAGGATCCTCCAAAGGTTCACCTTCTGTAGTTGAGAGCTGATATGCCCCAGATCCATATGTTGTTGTAATGACGTAAGGACCAAGCCAATTTGGCTCGAACTTGCCCTTCTTCTCTCTATCTTGCTGATTTTTGGGATTTTCTCTGAGAACCAAGTCACCTACCTCAAATGTGCAAGGCTTGACTTTATGATTGTAGCTGCATTGTTCCTTGACTGAATGATGTGTATCTTGATTGAATGTCTTCCTCGATGAAGGAACTGAGATAGAATTACTAGTGTGTGGACTACACAGGCCCGTATGTGTGTCACCTGAAGAAGTTTGGGCATCCCTGATAACAAAGTCCTTCAAGGAAGCTCCATTAAAGGTCCCTGATGTATCGCTAGAAGGGAAAGGATGTGTGGAACAAGTGGATGAGTTATGAAGGCTTATGATTGTGAAAAGAAGTGAAAGTAGGATAGCATGATGGAGACTTAGGATCAACAAGTATGCTTTTTGACTTGAAATTTTAGAACTTTTGCCCCCAGTTATTTTGATATTAGGGGAGATCAACTCTTGCTCTTTTTGGTTTATAGGATTTTTATCCTTGACTTTGATTTTTGCAGAGTCCAATAGCTTTTGATTTTGATTTGGACTAAAGGAATTTTCTTTATTTTTGACTTTTAGATTTTTCTTTTCAAAGCTTGATTTTTGATCCCCAATTAATAAGGGCTTTTGTAATTGTTGTTGATCCAAGTCTAGGAGAGGAGTGGAAATGGAATGAGTGGATGAAATGGTAAAGCTATGTGAGTTCTCAAGAGAGCTGGCGATATGCTCAATAGATTCTTTGTTGGAACCACTCTTAGGACTATTGATATCAAGAGTTGCTTGCAACACTAGAGGAGATTTGCATTCAGACTTAGTAGCCACAACACTAGGTGGTTCATACCCAATTCCTTGGCATTGCAACTTGTTTGTAGACTGTTCCTGTTGACTGACTACCTTAGGAGATAATGGGAGTTGGTCAACATGAAATATATACTCACCACATCCTAGGTCTTTAATCTTGAACCTTTCTTTTAGCTCTGCTTGTTTGGATGTAGAAGCTTTAAGGATTTAGGATCCATATATGCCGATGAAGGAACAGCTTTGCGATTGACTGGGATTGTTATTTCTGATCGAGGTTGCAGATTGTTGCAATATATGAATGGATTTGGATCCGCTTTGATGGTCACTTCAACTCCATTATGTGGAAACTTGATACATCGATGATATGTAGATGGTATTGCACTCATCTCATGAATCCAAGGACATCCCAAAAGTATGTTGTATGTGAGATCTAGATCAAGGACCTGAAAAACCACATCCTTTGTAACAGGCCCAACTCTGAGAGGTAAGGTGATTGTGCCTTTGGATGAACGCTCTTCATCATCATATGCCTTGATGGTAATTTTGTTTATAGAATTCACAGCTTTATCAGAATATCCCAATTGTTTAATAGTGCTCAATGTACAAATGTTCAGACCTGCTCCTCCATCTATCAGGACTCGTTTGATTCTATGTTTGTGTAGGAAGGCTTCAATGTGTAATGATGCATTATGTAGCTGACTTAAAAATGCGTCATTGGCTTCTGTGAAAGTAAGGGAGTGTGGAACGGAAAGGTATCCCACCATGGCTTGAAACTGGTCCACGTTCAGATCAGTAGGAACAACAGTATCTCTCACAATTTTGTCAAGAATAACTTTATGTGTGGGAGATATGCGTAATAGCTCAAGGATTGAAATGAGCGTAGGTGTCTTCCCTAACTGTTCTACAAGGTCATACTCAGGTTTGGTTGATGAGGAGGTGGTGTTCTTGGCTGGAGCACCTTGCAAAGTGATTTTACCTTGGTAAGTTGTAACATGACATTCAGAGGTAGGTTCCGAAGAAGATCCAACACCTTTTAGGACAATCTTGGGTCTCTGGGTAGAATTCTCAAACGTTTTGTCCTTGATGATAATAGTAGAGACGTAATTGTCCATCGATATGTGATTGATAGTTGAATCATAGTTGTAAGATGCTCTGGTATAGTTGGTTTGATCCTCTGTGGCTTTAGCTTTTCCCTTGTCATGTTTTGGGAATGGTTCCTTAAACATCTCATGTTCTTGATTGGATGAATGTCCCTCAATCTCAATATCACCTCTATCAATGAGATCTTGTATGATGTTCTTCAATCGATGACAATTTCCTGTCTTATGACCCTTGCTCTTATGAAATTCACAATATTCATCATCATTCCACCAATTCGGCTTAACCTTTGGTTCATATGGAGGAAAATCTGGAACTGTGATTACCTTGTTTGCCACTAACTTCTTGAAAAATGACTCAAGTGGTTCTCCCAACGGGGTATACTTCCTTCGTGATCTAGAATTTGTTTGAGTATTCACTTGATTGTTTTTAGAACTTGATCCAGAAAAAATGAATTTGGGTCGCACTGTGTTGGCATCAACAACACCATCATTGACTGTGTTCTTGTTTTTATTCCAAAATCTTGGCTTGTCTTTTCCTTTAAAGTCATCTTTGTTTTCCTTGAATATTTTAATGACTCCTTGTTCAATTAGGACCTTTTCTATCGCTAAGCCTTTTTCAATGACGTCCTTGAAGGTGGACAAATAAGATTTCCTTAAATCATAACCAATCTCTTTGTTAACATTTTGGGTGAACATTTCTACCATTTGTTTTTGTGGAATTTCACAAGAGCATCTGCTGGCTAGATTTCTCCATCTTTGTAAAAATGATGCAAAAGACTCTCCCTCTTTTTGCTTGGTGTTGCACAAAGTAGTGACTGATATGTCTGTCTCTATGTTGTAGGAGAAATGTTGTATAAATGCCTCTGCTAAGTCACCCCATGACTTAATTCTAGGTGGAAGTTGGGAGAACCATTCCATCGCTTGATCACCTAAGCTTTGTGGGAATAATCTCATCAAATATGTCTCTTCTGCTACTACCTCAATGCAAGCTATGAAAAATTGTCTTATGTGTGCCTTAGGATCCCCTTTTCCTCTATACTTATCAAATTTAGGCATCAAAAAGTGTGTAGGAAAAGGAGGCATTGGAATGCTCTTGTCAAATGGATAAGGGCATATGTCTCTCATTGTGTATGTTGGCTTTGGTGTATTTATGTCCTCCATTTTCTTTTGTAAGTCCCTGATTTGTTGCTCCAAATTGCTCTTAGGTGGAGATCGACTTCTTGGACCATACCCCATGCTTGAGGCACCAATTGGAGGAGGAGCATGTTGCATATATGGATGATATTGATCATACACATGTTCATATGGAGGAGGTCTATAGTGATGCTGCATATATGGAGCACTTGGTATAGATTCATGTTGAGGAACAAAATATCTATTTTGTCCATGTATACCATACTCTACAGGCATGTCATGTTCTAATGTGTTACCCCCAAATTTCACACGAGGTTTCCTTGTGTCCAAATTTTGAGCATGCCTTTGAATATCCAATTGCTTTGGTGGTTGATCCTTAGCATTGGTATGCGATTGAGCATATCTGTCTGCATAAGACTTCCATAATGGTCTGCGAAGGTGGGTATCATATGTTTGACCATGTGTATGTGGGACCTCTGGTTTTTGAAGCAAAGCTAATGGTGATTCAGGTACCATATGTGGTCCTCTATTTCCTCCACTATTAGGTCTCCTTTGATCCATATTGGAGTGAGGTTGTTGCAAAGGTCTATGTTCCATTATTTGAGACATGTCAAAATCATGAGGTATCTTGGCTCCACTTTGTGCCATCATTTGTAAGAAGTATTGTCTATCCCTCCTCATTATTTCCTCAACCAATCGATTGAAATGGGGATTCAAAATGGATTATTCCACATCTGCTAAATGTACTGAAAAGTTGTCCACATTGTCATTGTGTGTAGCATTGTGGTTTATAGTGTCCATGTTCTCAACATTTGGAATGTTTCTATAGGCATCCATGTCAGGTAATGTAGTATGATCAGAATTGAAAAAGATATCATTGTCATACTCATAAGAACTCATGTTTGCGGACTCTTGAGCCTCTTTAGTTTCTCTCCTAGATTTTTGAAGACGGGTTTCAACCATGAACTAGGTATTGACCAAGATGTGAGAGACTAGATGAAAAATGGAAAGAGTATGGAAGACCAAGAGTTGAATGGAATGTAAATGAGTCTGAGGGGTACTTGCAATGTCCAAAGTGTAAGACCAAGTATGTATGTAGTAGAGTAGGTGTGACTTCCAAAGAGAGGATAGTTTCTCTTGATGAGGTAAGTTGACCTTGACTCTAAGTAAAACCAAATGAGACCCAAAGGTAAGAAACCTTGATGAGGGACCACTTAGCAAAGTGTTGTTGTATGTAGTGTGTTGACAAAGTATGATGAGGACAAGCAAGTGACCTTTTGACTCAAGTTTAGACAAATGTGAATGTAATGTAAGGTGTAAAGCAATGATGGATTTTGTGAGACCCAAAGACAAGTTGAATGCTAGATGAAAACCTGGAGAAAAAACCTAGGAAGCTCAAGAATTCCGAAACTGATTGCTCTTGTTTGCTGGACTATAAAAATTTTCCAATTTGTGAAGTTGTGACCAAATCTGAATGTTTGACTGTTTTTCGTGACAAGAGGACACAATGTTGATGAGGACTCAATGTTTGCAAGTGTTTAGACTCTCCAAGAAAAGTGTGTTGTTTGATGTAAAAATGTTTTGCATACACTTGAAAACAAAAAAGACACAATGTTTTGCTGTTTGGTTTTGAATGTTTTGAATGTTTAAAATAAGTCAAGCACAATTCTTATGGCTGGCCGAGACAATAGTTGTTGATCCCACATGAGGTTTTACCCCCGAGGCTACGCTATTCAGAGCGGATACTTAGATGCTTGACCTCACTCGCTCCACCTTCGGCACTCACTTCTCGGGTCAGCCAAGCATCAGTCCCCACGAAAACTCCCCGTGGCGAACTTTGTATCTCTACTAAGAACCGTATGTGTGTGGGCCGCTACCAGAGGTCCGACCTCCTGCCCCAACAACTAGAAGGATTTGGGCTTCTAAAACAAAAAGGTGCTAGTAAGGGCATCCGCTCGTGTGGCCATACATGCAGCACTTTCAGCTCTGTAAATACAGAAGGATCCCAGCCGGTAGGGGTTACGCCCTACAAATGATCAAATAAATTTGATCAAACGAGTTTATGGGGAGACATAGTGTCGGTATGAACTAATCAGCACACGTTATCCATAGTTTTCACCATGAATACAGTTGTTTATAGTGGTTTGGAAGAGGTGGATTTTCCTCGCTACCACTTGGGTCATTCTCTTCTCACTAGTAGTCCTAATGACCACACAGGAAGACAGGCCCTCTAAAGATTAAACAAAAAGAGCCTATTGCTCAAGACACAAAAGACAATGATTCAATTTTAGTGCACCAATTGAAGTGTTTGCTAGTCTATGAAAACAAGGCACACAATAAAAATCCAAAAACCCTTGCCAAGGACCTGCAACAAAGATTTATTAGTAGTTTGGATTGTTTGAAATAATCACCCCTTCCTGCAAGCACACAAGTTAGGTAAATTTTAGATCCAAAAGACTTTGTGAAATAGGGGCCTTCAACAATGCGTTTTGTTGACCAATTCAAAGATCTGATTCATCATAAAAAAAGACCGCTTGTAAAATTTCAAGAGATTTCCAGAAATGTAAGAAAATCCAAAAAATTTGCTAATTTGCTCCAAAAATTAATTTTTAAAAATTCATATAAAATGAAAAATCAATCCAAAAAATATGAAATTTTTACTGGAGGGTCTTGATGGTCTTCAAAACTTGCAGAAAAAAATTTCTACAACAAATCCTAGCAGTTTGTGAGATATGAGTAAAATAATGCAAAACCCTAATTTTAAAAGATCTAATTTTTGAGGAATGATTTTGCATCAAATTTAAAATCACAAAGAACAAATCTTATGTATAATTTTGAGAGATTTCCAAAAATATAATAAAATCTGAAAAAATCACTAATTTGCTCTCAAAATTAATTTTTTATGAAAAATCATAAAAAATTCATATAAAATGAAAAATCGATTCAAAAAAACTGAAATTTTTATTGAATCTTTCTGATACTTTTTCTGACCTGCACAAAAAATTTGATGTCAAAATTAGAAGCTGTTTGTGAGACCTGATCAAAATAAAGAAAAACCCTAAATTTTAAAGATCTGATTTTTAGGGAAATATTTTGCATCAAAATTAAATTCACAAAGAATAGATCCTATGTATAATTATGAGAGATTTCCAAAAATATAAGAAAATCCAAAAAATTCTCTCATTTGCTCTCAAAATTAATTTTTTATGAAAAATCATAAAAAATTAATAGAAAATGAAAATATACTTCAAAAATTCTGAATTTTGGATTGAGAGCTTCTGATACTTTCTTCAACCTGGAAATAAAATTTGGTGCAAAATTTCCAAGCTGTTTATGAGATATGATTGAATCTCTCCAAAATCTTGATTTTGTGTCCAAAACCCTAGCTGCACAAGGTTATTCTCCAAATTGTTTTACAAAATAGCAATATAGGGTTAGAAAAATCTGCAAAAAACATAGATCTAAGAAAAATCCATGTCCCACAGGGCGTGCCAAAATGTATATGGTGAAAATGGATAACAATAATAACAATATTGAAAGGCTAAATGAATTCAACCACAAAACCCTAGCCTAACAACAACAAAGATCCACCATAACATATGAAGATTACCTAAGACAATGCAAATCAAATGAAATCACAAAGATTATACCATCACATGTCCAATAGGGTTTTGATCTCCATTCTTCCTATCTCCATTGATCTTGCTTGATATATTTGCTCTTAGATTTTATATGCACAAGAGCTCAACAAAGAATGGAATGTGGTTGCAAGTAGGATCATAGTGTAGTCAATTGCATAAAAGATGATTAGCATGAATGATTAGAATGATTGATTAGAATGATTGATTAGGGTTTGATAATGAAGGAAACATCTCCTTATATAGAAGACACTATATGAAATGGAGGGATAAGATTGAGAGGTGTAAAAGGAGGTCAGCTATGATTAGAGGGTAGGTAAAAGAAATAATAAAATAATGAGAGGGGTAGGTAGTGTATGAATTAAGAGATGAATGACATGTGTCATAGGTAGAAAAGGTTAATGAATTAATTAAATAAATAAATATTTATTTAATTAATAGAAGAAGTGGGATAATTAAATAAATAAGATATTTATTTAATTTAGGAAAAGGATAATTTAAATAAATAAATGTATTTATTTAAATGAGAAATAAGGCTAGAAGAGGATAAATGAATTAATTAAATAAATAAGGATTTATTTAATAATAGAAGAATTAGGCTTAGATAATTAAATAAATAAAATATTTATTTAATTAGACTGGACAATTTTGGGTGTCTACAGGTCTCAAGCCACAATTCCTGTAGGAAAACGGCGAGTCATTTTGCAGCCTGAACCAAAGTCTAAATTCAATGTTTTTCCCTTTTGATGATCCAAGGGCCCAAATTCTGTATCATCAATGTCAATTTGGAAATTACATGATTTTGTCTAATAATGAGGTAGCGGGAGGTGTATCACAACCAAAGGGAGAAGAAAGTTTGTGGTTAATGGAGTTTGATGGAAGTTGTGCAGCATCAAGTTCAGGTGCAGGGGTAGTGTTAATTCCACCTTTTGATACTCATATCCCTTTTTCTTTTAAATTGGAGTTCAAGAACACAAACAATACAGATGAGTATGAGGCTTTGTTATTGGGTTTAGCTGAAGCCAAGAAACTGGGAGTAAAACTTTTGTGAGTCAAAGGAGATGCTGAGTTGATTATAAAACAGGTTAGAGGATTGTTTAATGTAAAAAATGAAAGGCTAAAACACTATCGAAATAGAGTTTGGGATGAAATCAAAGATTTTGATGCATTTTCTATTGAGGCTATCCCTAGAGAACAAAATTCAAAAGCAGATTCATTAGCCATGTCAACTTCCTTATTGATTCCTCATCTTGAATTTGTTGATGATACTTACCTAGTAGAGTTAATATATCGGCCTAGTGTTCCTGATAACTCTGAATTTTGGCAAGTGTTTGAAAATGATAAACAAATTAATAATTTTATGCAGTGTGTAGAAACATTTGCTGCTACATATTTTGAAGGTTCAAATGCAGAGTGTAAGGAGTTCTCACCAGAACGAGCCAAGGAGTTGACTAATGGAGTTATGCAATTAAAAGGGAATAAGATTTCTAAAGGACTGGTTTCATTAGAATGCCTTTTTGATCGTCATCATGCCTACAAGAAAAGAAAAGGTGATAAGCCTCCTGAAGTTCAAGATGTTGGAGGTTATGAAAGGATTAACATTGGCACTGAAGAGGATCCCAAATATATCAATCTGGGGAAATGTTGCATACCTGTGCAGAAAGAGAGGTTCATTAGTCTCCTGTTGGAGTTCAAAGATGTTTTCTCTTGGTGTTATGATGATCTAAAGAACTTCAGGGATGGAAAATTTCAACATCACATTCCCCTGAAGCCTAGAGTAAGTCCTTTTTGACAAAAGCTTAGAAGTTTCAATCCTAAAGTAGTTGAGGCCATATTTCAGGAAGTAGATAAAATGTTAAAAGCTAGGATTATATACCCCATTCACCATTCTGCATGGATAGCCAACATAGTTCCTGTTCGAAAGAAAAATGGAGAAATAAGGATCTATGTAGATTTTAGAAACTTGAATCAAACCAGTCTAAAAGATAACTACCCATTACCTACTATGGACCATATTTTGCAAACAGCTTCAGGTTCTGAAATGATGTCCATGCTTGATGGTTTTTCAGGTTATAATCAGATCAATGTTTTGGAAAGTGATCAACATAAGACTGCCTTTATTACTCCCTGGGGTACCTTTTCTTATAAGAGAATTCCTTTTGGTTTAATCAACGTAGGGGTGACATTTCAGCGAGCTATGGACTTATCCTTTGGTCATTTGAAAGATAAGATAATTGTTGTATATCTTGATGATTTAACCATTTTTTCCAAGAGAAGAAAACATCACTTGATGGATTTGAGACAAGTGTTACAGAGGTTTCGTGAGCATGGGGTCTCCCTAAATCCAAAAAAGTCAGTGTTTGGGGTGACAAAGGGTAAGTTGCTTGGCCATATTGTCTCTAAAGAAGGAGTAAGAGTAGATCCTAAAAGAGTAAAGGCAATTCAATAGCTAAGTCTACCATCGAATAGAAATGCAATCAGATCCTTCTTTGGACAAGTAAATTTTCTGAGGAGATTCATTTCGGATTTTGCAGAGACCACTAGGTATATTGTAAATTTGATGAGTGAAAATAAAGCTTTTAAATAGAATGAGGAAGGAAAGAAAGCATTTGAATCAATAAAGGAGGCTATTGGTCATGCGCCTATTCTAGTTAATCTAGATTTTAAGAAGGACTTTATTATCTATTGTTATGTCTCAGAGCATACTATGTCAGGGATTTTGTTGCAGAAGAATGAGGATAATGAAGAAGTCCCAATATCTTTTATGAGTGTTCTCTTGAAGAAACACGAATTGATATATTCTTTGATGGAAAAACAAGCATATACGGTAGTGAAAGTCGTAAAATAGTTCAGGTTCTATATTCTTCATTCTCATGTAGCTGTTTATGTGCCTCACTCCGCAGTTAAGATAATTTTGACACAACAGGATATAGGAATGAATAATAGAGCCTCATGGGTGGCAAAGATTCAAGATTTCAATTTGGATATTAAACCCACAAAATTGGTGAGAGGATAGGGTCTGTGTAAATTGATTGCTGAGAGTAAGGATGAAGTGACAAAGGAATTTCCTTTAGTCTTGTTTGTCAGTCTTTACGATTCCTAGTTTGCCGATGTTGCATACTATTTGACCTATGGAGATTGCCCAATACATCTTTCTTCAAAAGAAAAATGGAACTTAAGGTTAAAGGCTGCCAAATACGTTATTTTTAATTACGTACTATATAAAAGGGGTTTGGATGAAACTTTCTTGCGTTGTGTAGATAAATCACTTCAGGAGTCACTGTTGAAGACCTTTCATGACAAAGCCTACGACGACCATTTTTCATCCACAGCAACTGCTTACAAAATTTTGAGAAATTGTTATTATTGGCCAAGTATTTTCAAAGATGCTTATGCATGGGTAGCCAAGTGTGAGAAATGTAGATTGTTCACAAGTAAGTCGCAGCTTGCAACATTACCTCTTCGACTTGTGATTGTGGATGAACCATTCAAACAGTGGGGTTTGGATTTTATAGGTCCTTTGACGCCTACTTCAAGTGCAGGGCATACACATATACTAATAGCCACAGATTATTTTACCAAATGGGTTGAAGCCAATCCGGTATGGAAAATGTGTTCGGAGGTTGTTTGTAACTTTCTTAAAGAGAATATCCTGGTTCGATTTGGAGTTCCACTAAAAATTGTGGCTAATAATGCCTCTAATTTATCTTCTACTGAGATTTCATTATTCTCCTATGATCATGGGATATCCCTCACTCATTCTTCTGATTATTATCCTCAGTGGAACGGTCAGGTGGAATCCAGCAATAAAAATCTTATAAATATTATGAAGAAATTGGTGTGTGAAAATTTCAAAGATTGGCATAAAAAATATACAAAGCTCTTTGGGTGGATCATACATCACCAAAAAGAGCTATTGGGATGTCACCATTTGAATTGGTCTATGGTGTAGGAGCTCAGGTAGCACTTCCTGGAACTTGTAGCTACCAAGTTACAGACTGTCGTTGAGGATGCCTATTTTCAAGATTCTCTGGAAAAATGGATTATGCATTTGATGAGGATTGATGAGGAAAGAGACAAGTTAGTAGATCGGATATAGAGCATTAGATGAGGGTAAGGAATATATTTGAGAAGTGAGCTAGGCTGCGGAAATTCATGCTAGGTGATCAGGTCTTGCTTTGGGATAGAAGGGAACCAAAAGGAGCACATACGAAGTTTGAATTGCTATGGAAGGGACCATTCGTGATTCAGGAGGTAAAAGGTCCTAACTCTTTCAAAATTGCATATAAAGATGGTTTTTCTCTTTCCCTCACCTATAATGGCCAGGATTTGAAATTATATCAATTGTAAACGAGAGTCCCTCGTGGTTTTGTACATAAATTTTTGTTTGTTTAGTTTGTAGTGTCTTTCTGATTGTTGTGTTTGTTTTGGTCTTTAAATAAAGTCTATTTGCAAAACCAGATATCTTTGAGTTCATGTCTAGTTCCCTTACAGTCCTAGTCCCCAGTCGAAGCTGATGTTAGCACCCCCACAATTTCTCATTTAAAATGTCCAAGCTTGCGGGTTGCCTTTTGGTGTCTCTATTCTTTCGGTTCTTTTGTACCTCTTCATTTTGAACCTAAGTCGTTGAACTCTAAAAAAAGTTCAATTGGTTCAAGGTTCAAGGTGCTTTTAGGTAAATGTCTTTAGCAGCCTTTATCTCAACCAAAGCAAGCACATTATTGTTATGCATTTTGAACTTTGAACCCGTGAACCTTTTTGGTTCAAGGTTCAAAATGCCTTTTTTTGGTGAGTCGTGGCTATGTAATGTTATTTCACGAGTGGGTGTCAATGTGTTTTAAGTCAGTTTTGAAATTGAACCTTGAACCAATTGTCTTTTCGGTTCAACAGTTCAATGGTTCAAGGTTCAAAGTTCTTTCTTGTTATCATGGTTATTGCTCGTTCCCGGTATTGTTTTGAGCCGCTAGTTCACTAATTGTTCTTCCCGGATGAACTTGAACCATTGAACTCTTTGTAAGATGGTTCAAGGTTCAAAAGGTTCACTTCAAGCTAATTCTAAAGACTTTGTTAATACTAGAAGCGGCGCAGCAAGAACGAATATTCCCAGCATTTGAC
Source organism: Cryptomeria japonica (assembly GCF_030272615.1). Classification (NCBI taxonomy): domain Eukaryota; kingdom Viridiplantae; phylum Streptophyta; class Pinopsida; order Cupressales; family Cupressaceae; genus Cryptomeria; species Cryptomeria japonica. Next base: position 25,299,357 of record NC_081414.1, read on the forward strand.
AGTTTAAAATTCTAAATTTGGAAAGTAATCATGAGAACATTAACTATTTGTGCGGAAGTGATGGGCAATTAAGAAAGTGTTAGGTTTTCAGTCATTTCACTATTACTTCACACGTTTAAATGAATCATTATGAAGCATGTGTACTTTTCTCGATTTTTTCTCATCTGTTCAAAAAGGATATATAAATCCATCTTCATAATTTGTAAAGGTTGCAACTGTTATAATTGAGCGAATTGGAGAAGCCAAAGGTAAATTCAGCTCTACTTTCCTAAGAAGGTTTCATAGATTCATGGTGGTAACAAGTAAGTTCAAATGATTCCCCTATGTCGTATTTCTTTAGTTCTGAAGATTTATCAATGTAGGAAGAAAATCTTTACTTTGTTGGAGTAGAATTCTACCCTGTTTTAGAATTGCTTGATTAAAAGTATAGATAAGCAGTATGAGGTCAGTATTGTCGAAGCTTGGTCAGATGTCATGTTTAGTGAGCATATTACCAGAACTAGATGATACTTCCTTGGCTCACGCCAATCTAGGGGATGTCTTAGAAAAAACCAAGAACCCTCAAGTTGGTTCAATAAAGGAGAAAATAGTGAGAAGTGGTCTCGTTGAAGCCATTGCATTTCCACTTGATACACCATGTCCAGATTTGGTGGTAGCTTGTATGTATAGGTATGATGCTGAGAATAGATGTATAAGAACCAGTAATGGTGAGCTGTTAGTTGGTATCAATAGGGAAACAGTAATGGCAGTGATGGGAATCCCACACAAGGAATCATATGAGGATTGGTCAATTGGGACCTCAAATGCCTTCTTCTCTGAGAAAAAGAGTTTGTATAGAAGTGTAATTGCAATAAATTGGCTCCTTAAAGTTCAAAAGGGAGGGTCACGGCTGCTAAAGCCCCTTACTAGAGAGCACTTCATCACAGAAGTGCGATACATTGTTATACTGTTGAATAGGCTCAAAGGGAATTCACACTCCTTTTACTGGGAAGATTGGATGTATTTTTACATTTAGGTACTATTATCAGGTGACAAATATATTGACTGGGCGCAAGTAATTGCAGAGAGACTCCATGAAGGGTTAAGTAACTTTGTGGGCATGTCTAGTTTTTATATGTCCTTTTATGTTTTCTACCTATTAGCTTGTACTAGAGATTGGCCTGGCTTGCTCAATGAACCATGGGTGGATGGCATGAAGGTTTATGATTAGTACCCTTTATTATAGCAGCAGAAACATGTAGAACATATTGCCAAATGGAATGGTGTCTTTGCAAGGAGACTTGCTTTTGAACTATAGGGTGATGTGAACAAGAGAATGTCAATTGAAGAAATGGAGTTAATAAGTATATACGGAAGCTTCTTCATTCAATTTCCTAGGTTCACCTATCTACGTGTAGGTGGTTTCGAAGGTGAACCATTCAAGCTACCTAGGTATGCCTTTGATAGCTATGTACTCATAGAGGTGAGCAGGAAAATAGCTCATATTGATAAAAGGTTGGGGGCAAAAGGCAAATCTAGAGTTGCCTTTCCTATTGAACTTGGATACTACAATTGTAAGTCTGCATCTGATGCTTTTAATTTGGAATTGGAATTTAAGAGGATGAACCTGGAGCCCTATGTTGCCAGACATAGGTTTGATAGCAGAGGTTATGTCATGGAAAACCTAAATGTAGATGACCACTTCTGTCATAAACCCCAATTGGAAGATTACAGGGAGAATTGCAGTGATGAATATGAGGTAAGGAGGAGATTGTGGTCAAGATTTACTCTGTAGTAGATAATCACCATGAAGCTTCCTATCAGTGTATCTGGAGTATAGGAGGAAATAGGGGAAGATGTTCTGGATCCTGAATTCAACAAGGAAGTTCAAGGAAAACCAATCCCTGAGATTGACTGGAATAAAAGGAAGATGATAATATTCAAGCTAAAAGTTTTAATGTTGTAAGGAGAATTGAGAAGTGGTTGAGAGACCAAAAATTTAAGAAAGGATCGCTCATATCCTCCCATGAACTAAGTGTTGATTCACATATTGTGGCTCAACTTCCTATTTCTTCCACTAATGAAATTGTTGATATTGCAAGTGGTTCAAAGTAAATTGTTGAAAAAATCAAACCCAAGAGATCAAAAAGGTCACCGTTAGGTTCTACAGCAACCCGAGTAACTCGGTCAAGGAGCAAGAAAAAGAGAAAAAAGCCAACATTGAGCCAGATTGTTGTGGACCTAGATCCAAGTGAAGAGGTTGAAGTAATAATGGATCGACAGGATTTGGGTGAACCGGCGGTACAAGAAATGGACTTAGGTAAAGAAACAAAGAGTGAATTGAATCCAATGAACACTTTGGTTATTGTTAATTCACCAAGTACTCAGACAACTCCTCCATCCAAAGAACCTACAAACACTCTGCGATGGTTAGAATTTTTCATTGGGAAGAAGCGCAGTGTGGTACCAATTATAATCCCTATAGAAGATATGGTCAGCAAGTGTCTTGGAAAGGTATCCAAGCCGAAAACACTCAAAACACAAACAATGCTTGAGGTAGATGAAGTAAAAGGTCATTGGACAGCTGAGATGGCTAAGCCTATAGAAGATAGAGACTCAGACAAAGATACCAAGGATGACTTCACAGTAGAAAAGATTGATTTGGGGGTTGCTTCGTGAGTCGTTGATGTTAAACACTTGGAGTCTTCCACAAAGAAAATGATTTCCAGATCAGGGAAAGATGAAAAGGATAAGAAAGAGTTGAAGCAGATCATCACTCAAATGGTTGAGTACATCAATGTCATTCACCATCCAAATCCTCAACCCTTATCATAGGTGGCGGTATCATTTGATCCCAAATCTCCAGCAAATCAAAAGATGTTAGATCAAGTTCAAAGAAATAGAATGGTCGCGGAGATTTTCAATAAATGGCTTGATCTTATAATACAACAAGGTTCAGACTATATTGTCAGTCTGGTAAAAGTATATGAGGATGATGTAACTATAAGCAAGGAATTGGAATTAGAGGTCATTGCCCGGGAGAAAGAAATGATCAAATGGGTGGCAGTTCTTGCACAGATGAATGATATACAAAAATTTGGAGTGATGAAGTTCTTGGCTAAAAAACCTGTGGAAAGCTTGGATGACAATGTATTGTATGTATCAAGGAAAAATGTGGACTGGCAAAATTCAATTATCAAAGAGGGCCATGAAGAATCCACTAAACTACTAAAAGGATTGACAGATTTAATCGATATAATAGAAAAGGATCTTAAATGCATTGACATCCAACTTATGAAAGATGATGCCCAGACAATTGAAGCTGCCACAAATATGACATAAATCTTCCAAGAAAGGATACAATTCATTCAGAAGACAAAATCCTTGACTATTGATGATTTCTCAAAAGTAGCCAGGATTGAGTCAATGCTCACGGTTTGTTCCGATCATCTGGAAGTGCACATGGCAAGGGTGACACAAGTAAATATGGACAAGGAGGTCTAGAAGCAACGAATTCAGCATATTGGACTCCCCTATTTTCAAGTCATCCCGAACTTATCAGCGGCACATTTAGAGTGGCGTGACGTTCCTAGTTATGTGGCAAAGCAGGATAGACCAGTGGCTTCCTCTGCCACGATGGAGTCATTATCAATTAGGGGATGAGTTGTCAGCCTTTCTATGGTTGTTATTTTAGTTTCTCTTGTTTTAAGCAAATGGCTTCTTTAACCTCTGGTTAAAGTGAATATTGAATGATTATGTAACAAACTATGAGCCTGGAGGCTATATAAGCTAGGAAGTAAGCTTATGTTAAGGTCTGAAAAACTGTGATTTTTCAAGGAACAAACAAAAAAATTGTTTTCTGTGAATTTCTTAAAACTGGAATGATTGGTTTATCAATGAAATGTTATGGTGTGCAATCTTTGAATCTGCGTGTTTGAGAATTGGCGATCTTCTTGAGAAATCAGCTAATGTGCATGATATCATTTTGTTATCAGTTATTCCTATGTTTTCTAGATTCATTGTTACCATTATTTGCAAGTAAATTCATTGTGAATTGAGTTGTGTTGATCTTCCTTGTCCTGTGAGACATGAGAGAGAATCGATTAGAGTTCATACTGCTATGCATTTTCTTTTTCTCTAAATTTATGAAATGAACATGTGTGGAAATATGAGTCTTTGAGATCTTATTTGAAACTGATCGTCAGAATATTCTCTTAGTTTATTTTAAAAGCATTTATTTGTGTTGATAGACAAATGCTAAAGCCTTTTGATGCTTTCTAGTTAAAAGTGTCTTCATTTCAATGTTTACTGCATAAAATTCATTGCAAATCATACAAGGAGCTTCCCTTTAATGCAGAGGATGGATTTTTAATTGGTTCATCCAACTATTGGTTTATTTGTTTCCTTTCATAAAGTGGTGTACAAGAGTCATATTATTATTCAAAGAAAGAAAAAATTATAATTTGAAGAAATGGAAAAATTTGTTAACCAACACCTTGAGAGGAGGGTAATGAAAAAACTATTACAAATCATTACAACGGTTATAGAAACTTAATAGAAATAGATACAATAGAATTCATACCACAACACATTGATTTACGTGGGGAAAACCCTTCCGAGAGAAAAACCCCACACTCCAAAAGCCGCCCAATATATTATTCAGCAATCAATAATAAATTACTATATACTTGCAGAGTAAGCTCTTCATAGCAGTACCACTAATTAGAGATTCAGAGGTAACTCAGTAGCCACAAGACTCTTACACACAACCTCTATCTCATGCACCTCATATATAGGAGACACAATGCAAGAAACCGACAAATGGTATTACAGAACCATGGGCTAAAACCACCCAATAAAGTATAGTCGACCTTATCTCAAATATAGATGCCCTATGACATGTCAAAACACACATCAACACGTGTCCCTCCCTCTTATAGCTCATTTATGTGTCTGATGCATTTTATATTTCCTATTTCAGGAGTCCAAACTTCAGTAGGTCATAATGTGACAACCGTGTGTCCTATTGATGAACTGTTTGAAGCATTGGAAAGCTCGTGAAGTTATCTATTACTTCATAAATGCTATGCCATTTATACCCAATTTGCAAGCCATTTCAGAGGGCCTAAAGTCCCAAAATTAAATTTAAACCTTTCATTCCACCACTCCAAAATGTAAACTTTAATATCTTCAAAACTAGTTGTGATCTTGTGATGAAACGTTATCGGTATGCTTATCTGGCCAACCAGAAGCGCAAATTTTTTTTAACTATAAATAGTAACCTCATGTAAACTCAAGGTTGAGACATCATTTTCCCAATATTCTCCCACTTGTTGAACACCTTGCAATAGCGAAGGGAGTATCAACACAATAAATTAATTGCTAGAAGCCATGAGGCCCATAGACCCCTAACACCATCTGAACTTCTTTGTGCTCACAACCTTAGTTAAAGAATCTGCAACATTCATCAATGTTTCTACCTTAAACAGCTTCACCCTACCATCTTCGAGCATATCTCTAAAAATTGATATTGGACATCAATATGCTTGGTCTGGGCATGAAATGTCAAGTTCTTAGCTAGGCAGATCGCACTCTGACTGTCATAATAAATTTTTATTACTCCTTGTTTTATTTCAATATCTGAACACAGTCTCTTAAGCCGAATGGAATCTTTACAAGCATGAGTAGCTGCCATATACTCTTCTTCAGTAGCAGACTAAGAAACCACAACCTGTCGCTTACTCATCCAACTAATTTCACCACCAAATAAAGTAAACACATAAGCATTAGTGGATCCTCTACTATCCATATCACCTGCCTATTTTGAATCCACATAACCATGAATATCAAGGGAAATCACATCTCCAACCAAATTAACATGATAACACAAGGAGTACATTGAGGTACCCTTCAAATATCTTAAGACTCTTTTGACTACATCCCAATGAACTCTACCAAGATTAGACATATATCTGGAAAGAACTCCCACTACTTATGCAATGTTTGGTCTAGTACAAACCATAGGATACATCAAACTTCCAACTGTACTCTAGTAAGACACTCTAATCATGTCTTCCATCTCCGATGGGGATGTAGGACAATCTGAAACAAATAATTTTGTTACATCTGTAAAAGGAACACATAATGGTCTGCAATCCTGCATGTTGAACCTCCACAAAACTGAAATCACATACTTACTCTAGCCTAGCCATAGCTTTTTGTTCACTCTATCTCTTCTAATTTCCATCCCAAGAATGTTCTTTGTTGCACCAAGATCTTTCATTTCAAATTTAGTAGGGAGTTGGGACTTTAGTTCTGAAATCATACATTTCCCTTTACCAATGAATACCATATCCATTGACATAAAATGCAATGTACAGGACATGATCACCATCAGATCTATAATAAACATGGTGATCTGATTTAGAACGCTCAAATCCCAAGTTCAACACATATGTATCAAATTTTTGTTACCACATCCTAGGACTCTGTTTTAGGCCATACAAATATTTCTTTCACCACATAGTGCTCTAGCTCCGTCATATAAATATCTTCCTTCAAATCACCATTAAGGAAATCGATTTTCACATCCATTTTCTCAACCTCTAAGTCATAAGAAACAACAACAGAAAGCAAAAATCTAATGGATGTCATTTTTGAACAGGAAAAAATATCTCACCATAATCAACACCCTCAACCTAAGAGTAGCCTTTTGCAACCAACCTTGCTTTTTACTTTTCAATGCTTCAATCTGAACCAAGATTTTTCTTTAACAACCATGTAAAACCAACAGGATTTTTTCCTTTAGTAAATGGTACAAGATCCCATGTATCATTATTTTTCAAAGTTGTCATTTCTTCTTCCATAGCAATCTTCCAAGATTCTACATCCTTCATACCTAATGCCTCTTCTACAAAATACAACTTCAATCATTAGGTGAATACCTTTCAGGTGGTTGTCTATGTCTTGTAGACCTTCAAACAAGCTAAGTTGGAGGTTCTTCCTCCTCTTCTAAAGATTCAAAGCTAGATGAGCTCTCCTCAACTTCTTGCCTATCTAGGGGTCCTGATTCAACTCTTTCAAGTGTAGAAGGGAATTGAATCACATCTTCCTGCTTAGTTTGTTTTGGCTGCAATGTAACAGAAGGAGATTTAATTTCTCTAAAAATAACATTTCCACTATGAATTACCTTTTGTGTAGCAGGGTCCCAAAGCTTGTATCCTTTCACACCATAACTGTAACCAATGGAGGTACATTTCACAACCTTGTTCTTCAACTTTCTTCGCTTCTCCTTTGGCACATGTGCATATGCCTAACAACCAAAAACACTAATATTTCTCAATTAAGGCCTATGACCCGACCATGCTTCCATAGGCGTTTTATCAACAAGAGTTGATGTAGGAGACTTGTTAATGAGGTAGCAAGCAGTGGCAACAACTTCAGCCCAAATTTTTTTAATCTAGACCAGCACCACTCAGCATACTCCTAGCCTTCTCCATCAGGGTCTTGTTCATTCTTTCTGCAAACCCATTCTGCTATGGAGAATACAAAGTTGTTTTCTATCTGTTAATACCACACAGTCTTTATAAAATCTATCAAAATCATTAGAGAAAAATTCACTGCCATTATTAGTCCTCAAACTTTTAATTTTCTTTCCAGTCTACAACTCAACCATTTCTTTAATTTGTTTAAAATGACTGTAAACTTCAGATTTACTCTTTAGAAAGTATACTCATGTCCTTTTACTAAAATCATCAATAAACGAAAAAAATATGTGAATTTTCCAAGGGAAGGAACATCTACAAGACCAAACACGTCAGAATGAATAAGATCCAAAATACCACAAGATTTATGAGAACCTGAGTAAAACTGAACGTGGTTTTATTTTCCATAAATGCAATGCTCACAAAAATCAAAGTCAAGATTAAAAACATTCAAACCTTCAACAAGAATTTTTTTTTCAAGGTCCTTAGACTCTTTTATCCAATGTGGCAAAGTCTCTGGTGCCATAACATAGTCTTCTCTACATGTAAATTTTCTTCAGAAGAAAGAGAATCCTTAAGTACCCAAAAGCCATGTCCATCCGTTGAAGGTGAAACCCTCAAGTGTTTCGACGAAGTATCCACATATTTTTTTTTAACAAAAATGCTCTTACACTCAACAATGTATGCCTCTAGCTTATACAAAGTGTCAAACCTGACACCTCTAGTAATCACCATAGAACCCTTAATCATCTTACATCTTGCATCAAAAAAGACTACCTGCACACCCGCATCTATTAGTTTTCTCATAGATAACAAATTTCATTTTAATCCAGGGATATGCAACACAGTGTTAATCCTTTTTATTCTACCATCAAGAAACCTGATTCTAACATTACCTTGACCAACAATGTCTAAATTTGAATCATCACCCAAGTACACCTTACCTCCATTAAATTCTTCATATTCAGAAAACCAATCTTTATTGGAAGTCATATGAAAAGATGCACCTAACTCAATTAATCATGCATCATTACTTGCATAAGTAGCCAGAGCCACATTGAGTGCATCGCCATCTTCCTTCATAGACTCAAAATCATAATTGTACTTATTCTTTTTCTTCTTCTTTTCTTCTTTGCAGTCCTTACGAATGTGACCAGGTTTATCGCAGTTCCAGCATATGACTTTGGACTTTCCAGGACATTTTGATCTTCCTTTGGATTTGGATTTATTGCGCTTCTCATTCTTCTTTCCTTTTTCCTTAGGTCTTCCTTGAACAGTTAGGGCTTCCTTCGAACTGATGGATACCTTCTTCCGCATCTCATCACAAAGTAGGGCACCCACCACATCCTCGGACTTCAAAACTTGCCAATAGCCACAACAAGAGAATCTCACGAATCAAGAAAAGAACAAAGTAGGATCTGGCATTTCTCTTATTCATCCATCTTAATACCAATAGATACAAATTGATCCACCAACATATTAAATTCTTCCAAGTGGTTTGAAATCCATCCACCCTCTTCCATCTTCAAGGAATATGACTTCTTCCTCAAGAAAATCTAATTTAACAAAGATTTTGCTTGATACATCTTACAAAGCTTAGTCCATAACTTCTTTGGAGAATTCTCTTCGTGGAGATTGATTATAATAGAGTCTGCCAAGAAAATTCTAATTAAACCTGTTACTACTTATCAAGTTGTCATTAGTTTTATATCCAAAGTCATTCTATATACTCTAGTCAGTTACTACTACCGAAATATTCAGTCGGTATGAACAGAACAGTCAGTTATAGAAGAAAGTAGTCACAGAGCCCAGTATGCACCGAGCTATCTATCGAGTATCATTCCATGTCTACCGAGCAGCAAAGATAATACACCGAGTTGATATACACCAAGTGAAACGTGTTTCCAGATTCATTGAACTTGGACACACATATGAAAACGTGTTACAAGATCGAGGATCATAGAACCGTTATCACATTGGAAATTGCACTTAAAGATTGTGTATGATTTCGAGGTCATTTATCCAATGAAATATTTTGTATAGTTATTCATCTGATAAATCATGTTTGTAAGATCGAAGCAATGAATCATATCACCGACATAAGAGATCTATTTATATAGCATGGATTAAGGATAAAAGTGTGATAGATAGAGATATACAAAGGTGTATGAAACAAGACATGTGTGATACATGAGAAAGCACTAAGTGTTATGACTGTTACAGAGACATAGAGGTCACCGAGAAGGATTTCAAAGAACACTCAAAGATAAGAGTAAACAGAAGGGTTTACCGAGTTACTTTATGGGTTACCAAGGTATGCTATAAGCAAGGTAATCTTATTTGTGCACATAGAATCTGCTATAACATTCCAGATGTAAAGTTGCAAATGTTTGTAATGATTTCATTGTAATATTTAAGTTGTAAGAGAAACCTTTAACAAGGTAAAAGACTCTAACCAAGTCTATAAATTGTAAAGCCTTTAACCAGGTGCAGTATTTAGATTAAGTGTTGCAAAATCCTTTAGCAAGGTAGATCTAACAGATCTTGATACTCCTAATAGGGTAAGTTATCAGAAATAGCTAAACATGTAGCTCTAACCGACAAATCTTTATTAATGCAGTAGTGAAGTTGTGGGTGCCATCCCCACCGCAGTTTTTCTCTCTAACCAAGAGTTTCTGCATAACCAAAATATATGTGTTATGGAGTGAATCATGTATGATTGTTATTTATTTGTTTTAGCTTTATGTTATGTTACAACAGTTTTTGGTTTATGCATAACAGTAAAGATATTGTTGATAAAAGGATTTGAAGTATTGATTCACCCCTCCCCTCTCAGTACATTAGCTTTCCATATTGGGCCTAACAATTGGTATTAGAGCTTGAATTTTGGAAAAAGGTTTAACAACCTAAAGAGAAAGATCCTATCAATGGAAGGCTATAAACAATCTCAGAGAATTGTGTATCTACAAGAAGAGTTGGATCATGCTAATCAAGTGATTGCAGACATGCAAAGACAAATGCAAAAATCATTGAAAGTGAGAAGAAGATTATCTGATGATTTGCAGGACTCTCAAGAGTTAGTGGAACAAATTGAGACATCATCTGAGAATAGTATATCTGAAGAGACTGAAGAAATGATTGGAGTATTGAAAGAAAAGAACAAAGCACTGACTGATCAGCTAAAAGCAATGAAAAGAGGACATGAACATTTCAGCACATAGATGACTGAAAATCGTGATGCATTGAGGACAGCTAAGGATAAAGTAAGAGATCTAGAAAGAGAAAAACAACAGCTTGAAGCATTAGTATCTGAAAAGAATGATGAAATCATAAGGTTGACTGGGATTCAACAAAATCTATCAGATCAATTAGGTTATGCACATCATGAAGCAAATTTTAAAGATGATGAGAATCAAGCATTGAAACTTGAAATATCAAGGTTGACCAATGAACTTGAAATAGAAAAGAAATCCAAGGAAACACTGAAGAAGAGCTATGAAGCATCAAAGATGTTGGATGAGCAGCTGAATACAAGAAGACCCAACAAAGAAGCAGGACTCGGTTACAAAGGAAAAGACTCTACCGAGAAGGGAGTTTATAAAACCGAGAGAGGAGAATCATCAAAGCAAGCTAGAAACAAGAAGCACATCAAAAGAAAGAAGCCTATTTGTAACTACTGTGGAAATCAAGGTCATACTGCTAACATGTGTCAAATCAGAAAAGGTAAGCAACCGAATGTCACTAAGTCTAATGGTTATTGTTACAATTGCAATAAATATGGTCACACATTTAACCAATATAGGACAAAGTCTGTTAACAATTATCAGAAGGAAAAATTCAAAGGGTTTTGTAAAAACTGCAATAGATATGGTCATAGTACCGAGAATTGTTGGCTTAAGCAAAAGAACTATATGTGGTCTGCACACCGAGCAAATACTAGAGGTTACCGAACTCACACAGATCCTTACCAACAATATTCTGCAGTACCATGGGATTACAATACAAGGATATGGTGTGACTGTTGTGGAAGATATGGACATATAAGTGCCAACTACTTTATAAGGTTTGGAATGAACAACCGAAGATCATGGAGAAATCCTGGTATGGCATGTTTTCATTGTCACAAAGTTGGACACTTGGCTAGAGATTACAGAGATCAACCTAGAGGAGACACTATAGAAATAAAAGAAAAATTACAGATAATTTGGAAAAAGAACGAAATTATGTCAAATGAAGAAAGCACCTTACCTACCGAGTTAGGTGCACCTATTCCAAATTAATCACTAAAGGTATGAAAGGACCGCATTCTCTCAAAGGTCAAATCTTAACAGTTCCTATTTTGTTATGTACTTAATTCAAAATCTGTATAGCTAAGATGTATTCGTAAGTTTGAAATTCTATCAAAGTCCTTTGGAACACTATACAGGAAGACTGTCAAGTCAGTGAATACAGGAAGCCTGTCAAGTTGGTAAATGAAGAAAGTCCGGTTACTCAGTTAAAGCGCAAAAAGGAAAGAAAGTTTAGTGGAACCAAGTGCATTTAATGTTTTTGACCTAACGTGCATGGAGCCCGATAAGGTATATTGTGTACTTAAAGCATTTACGCGGTCATTTTTCACTCACCAAGTTTTCAAGAGAGCAGAGCAAAGCGAATCAAAGATTATCAAACCTCCTCCAAAGAAAAATTCAAGGTATTTACATCAATCTCAATGCAATGTTAAGCTAGTTTACCGATCATATCAAGTTGTTTTTATCTTCTAAGTGTGAAGCGTCTACCGTTTGAAAATCTTCAAACCCTAAGGATCTTTTGTTAACTCTTATCTGAAATCTGCAATGGCACCTAAGATCCAAAATCCTGTTGTTGTTGAGAACATCAAAAAGCCCTCACTGAAATACTCTTTAACTCCCAAAATTGCATCTGAACTGGATGACAAAACCGCATTTTCACTCATCCCGGATAGAGTTTTATTAGTTGAAGATGTGAGATTATTCACCAAATGTCGAGTTGAAGAACTAGGTCACGTTGAAATCAAAGACACATATGATGAATTGTGCACCGGTGGTAAAATGGATAGCAAGTATGAGCACATTAAGATCAAGGGATTGACTGAAGCCCTAACCTCTCCCCGTGTATTCAAACCCCAGTAGGTCAAGTTTGTTCTGAGTAGAGTTCATGATGACTTCATGTGGCTAGAAGAGCAACCGTTTAAGATCACCAAGGAAATCATTCATTTGATCACCGGTTACCCTATTTATGATCATGCCCGAGCTCAGAAAATGATATCACAGAAGGAATTGATCAGTTAAACTGGAGTAGAATCAGATTGCAGAGGACTAAAATTGAACAATGTCATTGATGCAGAACTAAAGTTTGCCATTAGAGTAATAGGTTACTGTTTCTTCCAATCGGCAAGGGAAAACAGTGTATCCTATGCAGCAGTAGACTTAGCATATAAAATTGGGAAGAAAGGCATGAAAATTGATTTATGTGAGGTGTTGCTAAAAAACCTGTTTGAGAATCTGAACACCATAAGGAAGCCAAAGAAGAACAATTCGGCCAATACACTAAAGTTTGGATCACTGTTAATATGCATGTTTTTCTATTTTGAAAAATTCTTTCCCTCAGTCGATAAAGTTGTTTGGGAACTACACCGACCAATCACCCATCAGATCAATGACTTCATCAAGAAAGCTAGGTGATAATTTTAATGATATTATGGATGATTATTTCAGCAAGTTTCAGGAAAGGATGCATAACAGGTACCGGATTCCACCCAAGCTAGTGGAGAAATACAAAGATGACATATGTTTTGAAGTGGACACTGATTATTGTTATGTGAATGTTGTGGAACCAAGAACTCAATCTTTGCCACCTATGGGTTACGAGATTGATTTTGACCTCACACAACAGCAAATAAATGCATTTCTTACATTATCAAGGCATGCTACCGAGCTGAGGTATGGAACATATGAAGAAGTGAAGGAAAAAGTAAAAATGAGCATTGTAGTACCCAAAGCTACAAGGAAGGCAACAAAGATGATAAAGGCATTAACGGAGAAATTTGGAGAAGATTCTTCCTCCACACCTATCAAAGGCACTATAGCCATTACCAAAGAGGAATCTGAAGCCCAAGAGGCAGCTATAACACTGAGCACCGAATTGCCTAAGGGAAAAGTGTTGAAAAGAAAGAAACAGGATACATCAAAGGCCTCACCGACTCTTCCAGCAATGCAACCTAACACAAGAGCATCTGCAGCTTCATCGAGTAAGAAAACAAAGAGTGTTGCCGCACCCAAGGTAACAAAAACTTACAAGAAATCTACTCGGAGACTCATTTTGGCAAAAGAGTCTAGTGACACCGAATATGAAGATGCAAGCAAATTTCAGATTGTCAAGAGCAAGAAGCTAAATGTACATAGTGTTGAAAATTTTGGTGCTAATCTGAAGCAATATGGTGGATTTGGATCACTCAGATATGTTAAGTATGAATCCACAAATGATGCTGAAAAGAGACAAATAGAAGAAGCTGTCATCTGCACACTTCTGAAATTCCAATTGGTCCCATTGGAAGTATCTAATTCTCTTCCAAAAGAATTGTATGTGCATATTGATAATAGGTGGAAATATGCAATGGACTCCGAAAAATAGATTAGAGAAAGAATTCTGGTACATCTCTTTCCAGACATGTCGGTAGATGAAATCAAAGAAAATCTAACAAACTACCACAAAAACTTCCTAGTCAAGAAAAAAGCTTTAAAATTGATGAATGGACTTTATCTGGAAGTAGAGAAAGAGACCAAGGAAAAGTGGCAGGAAATCTTTCACATCAAGGATGTTGGTGAGCAAGCTGCAGTTGAAATAGTTGATGTCACCGAGCAAGATCCTGATGTCACTGAGCAAGACCCTGCTGACACCATACAAGTAGATGAAGATATCATGGATACAGAGGCACCTGAACAGGAAATGATAGAAGGGAATGCTTATGCCCAACTTGTATCTAGTGAGTCAGTTTTGGAACAAGTTCAGCCCTATCCTCTGGTCAATCAACTTGTCTCAACCGAGGCCCCTCAAGATACGGAACAAGGCACCAAAGGTCACAAGTCTACAGTAGGAGAAGGTACTTCTCAAGAACAGACCTCACAAGCACCTTGTAGCACTGAAAATGTTGCAACCAAGACACCAAAGGACACCACAGAGGCTAAAGAAACCAACCAAAGTGTTGCCTCTACCGAGGGTCATCAAGCCTCACAAACCATTGTCTTAGTTCAATCAGTGAAAGGTAAAGAAAAGAAGATGAAAAAGCATAGTTTCAAAGTAGATTTGTCAAAACCAATAGTGTTGCCCAATGTTGATATATCCAAATTAAAGGGGCAAGCACTCATTGATTTCGGTGAACTATGCAAAGCCAAAGCCAAACAAGAGAAGCAAATGGCTATTCAAAAGAAAAATAAAGTACTTCAGAAGGTGAAAGAACTCTTAACCGACATGCTACCTGAAGCTATAGTGACAACAGATGTAGCCATCCATGTACAACTGGATGAACTCCTAACCAAGATAGAGACATCTGGAGTAGATGCATCGGAATATTTGAGCAAATTAAAGGACAAGGAGCTCACTGCAAAAATGATTGAAGAAGTATAGAAAGTTATTGCCATTGGCAAAGTTAAACTTGTCAAATTTATTGCTGAGTTGACCCCTCAACTCAAGCACATTCTTTATTTATTTTAGAAACTCTATACATTCTCTTTATTTATTAAAGATATCAAGAATAAAACTGAAGTGATTGAGAAAGAGATCACCGATCTCTCTAATAAGTTGACCACTGAGCATAATTCCATTCAAAAATTTTATATCAAGCTACAACAGCTCATGGCTAAACAATTGGAACTAAGGAATGAAGAACACGAGATAAGGATGGACATAATGACACTTCAGACATTATTCCTTCCTCATCTTTCATCCCTCCAAGAGCAGATTAACAAGGCTACATCCCTATCCACTCAACAAGAGGGAAGCACATTAGATGGACTCATTTCACTATTAGTAGACATTACAGCTCAGAATTCACTCATGGACAGTGTTAAAGATGCCCTCTCTGCCGCTCTCACCGATGCCGAACAAAGTACAAATCCATTTTTGACCAGTTGCCACCACCGAATGGTAACTAAATTTTGATGTTTTTCAAAAAGGGGGAGTGATATAGTATCAAAGAATCAAAGTATCAATCAAAAGGAGTGTAGTATATAGGGGGAGTATATACCAAGCAAAACAGAGTATTCAAATATAGAGAACCGATCAGTGAACTGAACAGTTATCATAAAAAATTGATCACCACGCATACAAAATCAGAGTTTTGTACAGTATAGTGATAAGGGGAGTATATCTGAATATACTATTTCATTGACTAAAGTATATACTATGTGTTTAGTCAAATTTTGTAAGTATATAGATTATTGAGTTATGACTTTGAAAGCAGTTTTGTCAAACATCTCAACTAATGTCAAAAGGGGAGATTGTTACTACTTATCAAGTTGTCATTAGTTTTATATCCAAAGTCATTCTATATACTCTAGTCGGTTACTACTACCAAAATATTCAGTCAATATGAATAGAACAGTCGGTTATAGAAGAAAGTAATCAGATAGCCCAGTATGCACTGAGTTGTCTACCGAGTATCATTCCATGTCTACCGAGCAGCAAAGATGATACACCGAGTTGATATACACTGAGTGAAATGTGTTTCTAGATTCATTGAACTTGGACACACATATGATCGAGGAACATAGAACCGTTATCACATTGGAAATTGCACTTAAAGATTGTGTATGATTTCGAGGTCATTTATCCAATGAAATATTTTATATAGTTATTCATTTGATAAATCATGTTTGTAAGATCGAAGCAATGAATCATATCACCGACATAAGAGATCTATTTATACAGCATGGATTAAGGATAAAAGTGTGATAGACAAAGATATACAGAGGTGTATGAAGCAAGACATGTGTGATACATGAGAAAGCACTAAGTGTTATGACTGTTACAGAGACATAGAGGTCATCGAGAAGGATTTTAGAGAACACTCAAAGATAAGAGTAAACAGAAGGGTTTACCGAGTTACTTTATGGGTTACCGAGGTATGCTATAAGCAAGGTAATCTTATTTGTACACATAGAATCTGCTATAACATTCCAGATGTAAAGTTGCAGATATTTGTAATGATTTCATTGTAATATTTAAGTTGTAAGAGAAACCTTTAACAGGGTAAAAGACTCTAACCAAGTCTATGAATTGTAAAGCCTTTAACTAGGTGCAACATTTAGATTAAGTGTTGTAAAATCCTTTAGCAAGGTAGATCTAACAGATCTTGATACTCCTAACAGGGTAAGCTATCAGAAATAGCTAAACATGTAGCTCTAACTGAGCAATCTTTATTATTGCAGTAGTGAAGTTGTGGGTGCCATCCCCACCGTAGTTTTTCTCTCTAACCAAGAGTTTCTACGTAACCAAAATATATGTGTTATGCAGTGAATCATGTATGATTGTTATTTACTTTTTTTAGCTTTATGTTATGTTACAACAGTTTTTGGTTTATGCATAACAGTAAAGATATTGTTGATAAAAGGATTTGAAGTACTGATTCACCCCTCCTCTCTCAATACATTAGCTTTCCTTATTGGGCCTAACAAAACCATTGGTATTTCAATCAATGACATCATACTGAGCAGCCACAATAGGATCTATAGGTCTTGATACATTCACATCAACAACATCCCACATATCTCGATCTATTAGCAGATCTTCCATCTTCAGCTTCCACATCTCAAAATTACTTCCATTAAATTTCTCCACCTCTATTCTCCTCGATGAACTTGCCATCTGAAACTTCCTACAACAAGATCAAAAAGTATCTTTTTCATAAGCTCCCACTAAGATCTGGACTAGTTTTAAAAACCCAACAACCCACAACTAAAACCAAAGGTGATCAGGCTCTGATACCATTTGTAAGGAAGTTAAGTAGCGGAACAACTTCCTACACTAACCTTGAGAGGAGGCTAATGCAAAAAATTTTACGGATCATTACTATAGTTACAAAAAATTAACAGAAATAGATACAATAGAATGAATACCACAACACAGTGATTGACGTGGGGAACACCCTTTCGGGAGAAAAAAAACCCACACTCAAAAAGCCACCCAATATATTATTCAACAATCAATAAAAAATTACAATATACTTGCAGAGAAATATCTTCACAGGAGTAACACTATTCAAAGATTCAAAGGTAACTCGATATCCATAAGACTCTTAAACATAACCGTTATCTCATGCACCTCATATATAGGAGATACAATAAAAGAAACTATCAAATGATATTACAAAACCATGGGCTAAAACCACCGAATAAATTATAGATGACCTTATCTCCAATATAGATGCCCAATGACATGTCAAAAAACACATCAACACGTGTCCCTCCCTCTTACAGCTCATTTATGTGTTTGATGCATTTTATATTTCCTATTTCAAGAGTCCAAACTTTCGAAGGTCATAACTTGAGAACCGTGTGTCCTATTGACGAATCGTTTAAAGCGTTGAAAAGATCATGAAGTGTTCTATCATGTCGTAAATGCTATGCCATTTACGAACAATTTTAAAGGAATTTTATAGGGTCTAAAGTACCCAAAATCATATTTAAACCTTTCATTGCACCCCTCCAAAACAAAAACTTTAATATCTTCAAAACTAGCTGTGATCTCGAGACGAAACTTTACCGGTATGCTTATCTAGCCAACCAGAAGCTTTGGGGATAATTTCACACCATTTAGTGCTCGATCAAAAACTTACTATAAATATTAACCTCATGTAAATGCAAGGTTGAGACGCCATTTTTCCAACATATTGGTGTGGCTAAAAAATTTACTATGCAAAGGTCAATCACTCCAACCGCATTGCGACAATAGATCCATCTTTCAAACTCATCATTGCTGAGTTTGAAATATTTAAACCAATTGCAATCTTTGTGATGCTAAACCATGTTAAAATCTTGTCCCAACACCTAATCAACAATAGGAATACTATTGGACATCCAATCCCAAAGAGTAGCTCTTTCTTTTGTATTATTAGGAGCATAGATAGAGCAAAGCCCAATTGGTTTCCCACTGATAAATGTAAGAACCCAAACATAATTATGTGAAGGATCTTCTCCTTTATCAATAATATTTTTGGAAATCCTAGGAGATGGCACAATAACAACACCTCCACTACCCTCATTATGAGAAGTATGAAGGAAAAGTGCTTCATCCAAATGCTAAAAAGAGTGACATCTAAATGCTCATCATTGAGCTTGACTTATTGAAGGAATAAAATGTCAAGTTTCTATTTAACCAAAGCATCCTTAACTTTAAATTTCCTTTGAGGGTAGGAAATCCCTCTTACATTCCATGAGAAAACCTTACAATTAAAGAAGAATTAGGTAAGGTGTGATCATCCTCTTGTGGCAAGACATCAAATCTATTTGAGCTAAACAACTTGTTCCTTATTCAAACATTCATTTTCTCTTGCTGGTGGAGATTGAGATCTTTTGTCCTGAGTTAGGAGAAGGTGAAACAAAAGAAATTTTTGTTGGATATTTCTGCTTCTAGGGTATGTTGTTATCATTGTTGTCAACATATTCTTGTGTTTTGGTGTTGCAGAGAGATTTTTGGTAATACGGCGATTGTAGTGAGTTAATTTGGTTGGTTTATTTGTTTGGGATGTTGAATCAACTAGAGATACTCCATTATTTATTAGTTTCAATGATCTTGGAGCTTACTCGATCATATTATTTGATCCGGTTTTGAGGTTTAGTTTTTCTGTTCAGTGGTTGGCAAAGTCTGGTATTTGATTCGTTGTGTTCTGGTATGATTTGATCTTTGGTTGCGGATTTGGAAGAATGATTTTGATGTTCATGCATCTCTTAAGTTTAGATAGTTCATAATTTGGTTCTCTGCAAGTCATCTTTCTAGTCTGAATTGTTGTTGTTAAGTGTTCTTGAGTGCTAGCATGTTGATTGATGAAAATTTGAATAAGTGGTGTTGGTGCAGCTATTGCAGATGGTTATAACATTCTTGATGGTGTTTCCTAATCACGTCCTATCTATTTTGGTGGTTCACATTGATCCTTGTGTGCTTTATTGAAGATCTTATTGGTTCGGTGATATTCTTCATGTTATGGGGTATTTTCGGTGGTGTAGCATATTGCGATTGATCTTGGCAAGATCTTTGGTGGTGATGCGTATTCAAGGAGTTGATTTAGGTCCATATTATTATGTCTATGACATTGTATTGGTTTGGTGGTTAATCTATGTATCGTGTGATTAATTTTGTAATTAAGGGTTGAGGGTTTGGTCGACCCCGTAGTCAAGGTTGATAATTTGTATAAATAGGTGTTATATTCATGTAATTTGGGTATCGATGGTGTGTCTGCATTATGAGAGTGGTGTAGATGCGAACAAATGAATTCATCTTTCGGTGTGGTGTATTGAGCAAAGATTGTTACAGGGCAGACAAATGAGCTTAACTGGAACTGTCATCAGACATTAGTAGATGCTATCTTTGCAGTTCATGTAATCCGGATATTATTGTAAGGTAGTGAACCTTCCTTGAGGGTTGGAGCCTTCTGGGTTATCATTTTTTTAGCAGTGAGCTCTAGGTAGTATACCTAAATGCATGTGCATTCCCCATTGTAATATTTACACATACTACTATAGAGTATCATCTTATTGTGGGTAGGTTCCCACCATGGTTTTTCTCTTAACCGAGTTTTCTACGTCAAAAATCTTGGTGTTATGTGTGTTGCTATTATTGTTGTTATCTTTCTTTTTGTTGCAGTTGATCATATTTGAGATTGTGCTTAATTGGTTTAATCTGGTGAAAATTGATTCACTCCGCTCTCAATTTTCCTTCATTTTTGTTGCCAACAATTAGTATCAGAGCTAGATCCTCTGCAGGTAGCTTGACCGCTTGAGGAGATCTGAGATGGCAACCTATGTGTTCAAGAATGAGAGTCCAAGATTTGATGGAAGCAATTACACTGCATGGAAGGGTTGGATGGAAGTTCACTTGAAGTGTCTTGGAGATGAGTATTGGAAGATTACAAATAATGTTTACAATGTTCCTCGGAATGGACCAGTTACTATTGTTGAGATCAAGGATGTTGAACATAACATAAGAGCTAAGGAAGCATTGCTAAGTGCCTTGACTGATTTAGAGATGACTAATGTAATGTATTTGCAGACTGCACATGAAATTTGGAAGACATTAGAGACCTTGTAAGAAGGAGATGCTCAAGTTAAATTTAAAAAGTTAGAGAGTTTGAAAGGAAAGTACGAGGCATTGGAGATGGGATAAGATGAAAACATTACATCCTTTATGGCTAAGGTGAATGGAATTGTCATGAACATCAAATGTGCCAATGGAACCCTTGAAGAAGATGAGATTGTTGCCAAGGTGTTGAGATCTTTGCCTCATGATTACACGCATAAAGTAGCTGCTATTGATGAATTATGGAGTGTGACTATTGTGACTAGAGACATGTTAGTTGGAAATCTTGCTGCATTTGAGTTGAGTGAATTTGGAGAATCACATGGTAAATATGAGACTGCATTCAAAGCCTTTGTATCCGAGAAGCAGAAGTATGATCCGAGAGAGAATTCATGTAGGATTTCTAGATATGAAAGAGAAATGAGAGAGATGGAAGAACAAGAAAGAGATTTGGATGAGCTTCAAGCACATATTGCATGGAGATTTCCTAAAGGAGCTAGTAAGTATGATGGAAAGTTACCTTTGAAATGTTTCTCTTGTAATAAGATAGGATGGTTTTTCTTCTAGGTATCCTGAAAGAGTGTCTAGGTATGATAAGCATGCTAAATTTGAATTACATGATAGATCTAATAAGTATGATAGATATGAGAAGCATGATAGAATGATAAGCCTTATAAGCCTAACCAGAAGTTCAAATATCAGAAGAAATTTTATTATGTTGTTGATGAAGGTGTAATAGATAAAGAATCAAAGAATGGGAATTCAAAAGACGAATTTGTATTTATTTCTATCAAGGAAGATGATCTGGTACTAGTGAATTCTACAGGCTACATTATTCAGGAGAAAGCTTTGGCTGCTAAGATTGAAGAGAATGATGAATGTGTAATTGACAGTACTTGTTCACATCATATGACAAGAGATAAAAGCAAATTTGTGAATATGGAGAGATATGATGGTGGTATAGTAAGATTTGGAGATGACAAAGCTTGTGTGATTCATGGTAGAGGTTCAATTTCTTTTGATAGTAAACATAATACTGATGATGTCTTGTATGTTGAAGGTTTGAAGCATAATCTTCTGAGTGTTAGACATATGGTTGACAAGGGATATGATTTACAATTCAAGAATGATAAATGTAAGATTCTAAATGCCTCCGATATAGAGATTGCATCAGGGACTAAAACTAAAGGTAATATCTTTCACTTAATGCTAGTGAGAAAAGTTGTTTTATTGCTCAGATTGATGAAAGTTGGTTGTGGCATAGAAGGATGTGTCATGTTAATTTTGATTACATGATAAGAATAAGTTCTACTCAAGTTGTTAGAGACTTGCCTAATATTGTGAATCCTGCTAATCTGGTATGTAAAGAATGTCGGTTGGGAAAGCTAACGAGAACTTCATTCAAAAGTAAGTTGTATTCATCTAGTGGATTGTTAGATCTTGTGCATACTGACTTGTGTGGTCCTACCAAAGTGAGAAGCATGCAGGGTGATAGATATTTCATGTTGTTGATTGATGATTATTCTAGGATGATGTGGGTTACCTTTCTAACGGAGAAATCAAAAGTGTTGGAGAAATTCAAGATATTCAAAGCTAAAGTGGAGACTGAGACATGATTGAAGCTGAAATGTCTAAGATCTGACAGATGATGAGAATCTACATCAAGTCATTTTGATACATTCTATGAGAGGAATGAAATTAGAAGACATTTCTCTGCTCCTAGAACCCCTTAGCAGAATTGAGTTGTTGAAAGAAAGAACAGAACCATTTTGGATTTTGCCAGGACTATGTTGATTGAAGAAAATGTTGGCACAAACCTTTTGGAGATAATTTGTTAGCATTGTTGTTTACACATTCAACTGGGTGCATATAAAAGGTAACTTCGATAAGACTCCTTAAGAGCTATGGTTTGGTCATGTTCCTACAGTTAGATATTTCAGAGTTTATGGAAGTAAATGTTATATCAAAAGAAATGAAGATATAGGAAAGTTTGATGAAAGATGTGATGAAGGAATCTTCTTGGGTTATTCTACTAAGAGAAAGGCCTACCGGTGTTACAATAAAAGGTTGAATAAGATAGTAGAGAGTGCAAATGTGAAGGTTGATGAATGCCTTGGAAAGTATATCAGATCACGCAGATATGAATTTGATGATCATGATGTTGTTTCAAAGCCTGTGCAGACTGATATCTTAAAGCGAAATTATCTAGTAGAGACAATTAATCGGGATATTGTTGTTGCACGTGAAGAAGTTCAAGAACCTAAGAATCGGAATAAACAGAAGAATCCAAGGTATGTAAGATTAAATCATTCAAAAAAACAAATTATTGGTGATAAGAATAAAGGTGTGATGACTAGGAGAAGGATTGTTGTTGAAGAGATATGTTTGATTTCAAATATTGAACCTAAAGATGTTGCAGAAGCAAGTAATTGGATAAAATCTATGGAAGAGAAGTTGAATCAGATTGAGAAGAATAACACTTAGGAGCTTGTTCCGAGACCTAAGGACAAGAATGTGATTGTTACTAAATGCGTGTTCCAAACTAAACTGAATGAGGTTAGTGAAGCGGTTAGAAACAAAGAAAGACTGGTATGTAAAGGGTGTTCACAGATGGAAGGAATTGATTATGAGGAGACTTTTTCTCTAGTAGCTAGAATTGAAGCTTTAAGATTGTTGCTTGCATATGTTGCTTACAAGAATTTCAAGGTATAGCAGATGGATGTTAAGTCAGCCTTTTTGAATGGTGATCTTGAAGACAAAGTCTACATTGAGCAACCAGATGGATTTTCATTAGCAGATGAAGGAGATATGGTATGCAAATTAAAGAAAGCATTGTATGGACTGAAGAAAGCCACTAGAGCCTGGTATGCTAGATTAGATAAGTACTTGATGAAGTTGGGATTCTGTAAAGGTAATATTGATAGTAATTTATACTTTAAGGTTGATAATGATAAAATTTTGATTATTGAAGTCTTTGTTGATGATATCATTTTTGGAGGAGATGATGATTTGAGTATGAAGTTTGTTGATGATAAGCAAAAGGAATTTGAGATGTTATGATTGTTGAGATGAAATTCTTTTTAGGATTTCGGATTACATAGACTGACAAAGGCATTTTCATTTCTCAATCTAAGTATTCAAAAGAATTGTTGAAAAAGTTTGGGTTAGATGATTCTAAACCTATTGGAACTTTTATGGTGACTGGATGCAAGTTGTCTAAGAATGATGAATCTTAGAAAGTTAATCAAACTTTGTATAGATCTATGGTTGGTGGATTGTCGTACTT
This sequence comes from Cryptomeria japonica, assembly GCF_030272615.1. Classification (NCBI taxonomy): domain Eukaryota; kingdom Viridiplantae; phylum Streptophyta; class Pinopsida; order Cupressales; family Cupressaceae; genus Cryptomeria; species Cryptomeria japonica. The sequence goes on from NC_081414.1 coordinate 25,323,411, forward strand.
GACTCAGACTAGACCAAATATTATGTATGTTGTTTGTCTTTGTGCTAGATTTCAAGTTGATCCTAAAGAGACTCATGTTACTGTTGTGAAGAGGATCTCCAGATACTTGAAGGGGACTGTTGACTATGGTTTGTGGTATATGAAGAGTGATGATTTCATGTTATGTGCTTATACTGATGTTGATTGGGCAGCTGATGTTGATGACCAGAAGAGCACTACCAATGAAGCTTTCTTTCTAGGGAAGAAGTTGATTTCATGGTCCAGCAAGAAACAAGATGCTATATCTTTATCTATTGTTGAAGTTGAATACATTGTTGCTACTAGTAACTGTACTCAAGTAGTTTGGATGAAGAAAATGTTGAAGGATATTGGAGTTGTGTATAATGAGCCTACTATTATATACTGTGATAATTCAAGTTCTATTAATAATTCCAAGAATCCAGTACTGCATTTTGAAATAAAGCATATATCAATTAAGTTTCATTTCTTGAGGGATAAAGTTAGTGATGAAGAAATCAGATCGGAATATGTATCTACAAAGGATCAAATTGCAGATATTTTCACTAAACCTTTGCCTACAGATAAATTTGTTTATTTGAGAGACAATTTAGGGGTCTCTACCCCTCCCGATGATAACTAGATGCATGGAGTTACATCAATCTGGTGGACTTCAAAGTCTTATCTTCTTATCTGGGTTGATGAGTTGGTGTTACCACTCAGCTGAAGTATTCGGTGTGGTTCAGATGTCCAATTGTGAGTTTATCCTAAGGGGGAGTGATTTTCCTTCTTAGAGGAAGAGATTATTTTGTTAGAGGAGAGAAGCATGATTCATATTTTGTCTTTGGCATTGCTATCAAAGGGGGAGAGAAGCATGTGAAAAACTGCCTTATCTTCGGAGCTTTATGTGCTTGATCTTAGGGGGAGTTTTTTTAAAGATTGTTGATGATGATTTATTCCTTTGCATTGATTTTTTTTCACATTCATATGTTGTCATCAATGCCAAAGGGGGAGATTGTTGGATATTGTTGTTGTTAGGATATGCTATTGTCATTGATGTAAACATATTCCTATGTTTTGGTGTTGCATAGAGTTGTTTGGTAATATGGTGATTGTAGTGAGTTGATTTGGTTGGTTTATCTATTTAGGATATTGAATCAACTAGAGATACTTCATTATTTATTACTTCTAGTGATCCAGGAGCTTACTCGATCATATTATTAGATCCGGTTTTGAGGTTTGTTTTTCTATTCAATGGTTGGCAGAGTCTGGTATTTGATCTATTGTGTTCTGGTATGATTTGATCTCTGGTTGTAGATTTGGGAGAATGATTTGAATGTTCATGTGTATCTTTAGTTCAGATGGTTCGTAATTTGGTGGTCTGCAAGCCATCTTTCTAGATCAAATTGTTGTTGTTGATGAGCCAAAAGAATGGTTCTATATTATCTATATTTATGTGTCATTAGTGGAACATTAGGAATCTAGATATGTATTTTGAGTTTAGAACCTTTGCTAAGTGATAAGATTTTATATGTTTTGATGGTATGGTCATGTGACATGAACTCGTTTGATATATGTTCCTTTTTTATGTAATATAATAGGTAATTATGCTATGCAATGTTGCATGTGGATTTTGAATGTTACACTAGTAGGGATAATTAAGCCTATATTTATGCACGTTAACAATTTCATGTAGGGTTAAAGAAGAATGTTGAATTGGTCCAAGATGCTTAGCAATAAAGATTATGGAGTTTCTAGTCGGTAAAAGAGACAGCAAGGATTTTCATTGAAAGAGTTAGTTGGTGGTTGAAAGTGGTTCATTATGACTTATTTGAAGACTTAAATAATTTCCTTTGTTGAAGGAGTAGATTTAGGACCGAGGTTACGCTAGATTCTCTCTGATGTTCCAACAAATATTTGACTTATTCTCAGCATTTGTAACTTCACCTTCTTTTTCTCCTTGTTCAATTAAAGAATCCTCCTTGAACTTTGGGGAGTGGTATGCAAGTTAGTTAGGAATTCCATGCTTTAAATAATCTCCCACCTTCTCTTGTACGATGGTTGAGAATAAGATAGTTCCAATAGTTGTAACACAGTTCTAAGTCAAAGAAGCAGACTTCCAGCAATCTGTTGTTATGTTATCAAGTACTTTTGAATAAATAAAGATGATACTTTAAGTTCTAGGCATTTGATTCAGTTGTTTGGATGCTTACTAAGGGGGGCCACTTAGTGAGTACTCCTTTGATTTCTTTTCTCAATTATTTCTCATTCTGTATTTAGTATTATCCTGATCACGGACTATTCCTACAGCCACTGGAATACTTCCTGTGACTATTCCTACAGCTACTGCAAACTGAGTAGAATCCTATTTGTTGATCATGGATAAGTCATGTCTTTCTTAGTTGTTTCTTAGAATTTAGTTAGTTTTCCTTACAAGCATTTCAGTTAACTTTTTTTCGCATTTTCTTAAGCAACATTTCATTTCCAGCAATAGAAAAGGTGGTCATTTTGGTCTTTTTAGTGCATATACTTTGTAGACCCATTTCAAGTATACGCCCCGGGTTGACAACTAAATGCACCTTCATGATGAAAGATAATTACTTAGTCGTATGTCCAATCCCTAATTATGATTTCAAGGACTAATTTTTGAACCATTAGGAAGGCCAGTCATTTTTGGCATCGTTGTCGGGGATGGTGTCAAACTAGAAACCTTTTTAGTCATTGATAATTATACTTTGTTTTCACTAGTTAAAAGTTTTGTTTCCATTTACCTTTATAGAGTAATGACCCATAAATTACTTCTGGATACTATTGTATTCCTAGGAGAAGAGACTCTTTAGGGAGGTTTCATCCTAACTACCCTTATCCTGGCACTAATCTTGAGCAAGCTTATAATCTATTTGAAGATGGAGACCAAGATATAAACCCATTGGTTGAGTTGTTTGCCAACATTAAGGAGCCAGTTGATCAAGAACTTGTTGAGAACCCATTTTCTTTGATACATTATCAGGAAAGTGTTGGCATTGACAAAACCGGTTAATCCAGAGAACTGATATATGCATTGAGATTTGTCATTGATGTCTAACACTGAACGGTGGAGTGGTATCGGTGGAGTGGTGTATCTCAGTAGTAAAAGTGATAACTTGTAAACACAAGGAAACAACATAAGAGATAGAGGACCAAGGTTCAATCATCTCAAGGGAAGACAGACTAAGCTAATCGGTATGTCACTCAAGAATATTAGTGTTGAGGTCAGATCTTCAAGTTGGTCATTCTGATGATGATGAAGTCACGAAAGGTGACTTAGGCAAGAAGGCTTGAGGTTGTAGCAAACCAAAACCTCATTGACAAACAGGAAAAGACACTTGATGTAAGCATATCAAACCGGCAATCAAAGGTTGAACCGGTAATGTAAAGCGTAGTGTTATACCGGTACACCGATGCCAGCGAAGGAAGATAGGTGGTCACCAAAAATCTTGAAGCGGTGATTGATTATTCAGTTGCGGTGGCCAAAGGTGAGTCAGTGAGCTTGTGTCTACACCAAACTAAGGTTGGTGAAGTCAGCTTCAGTCATCATGCAATTAAGCCATGATTACTTGTGGATTCTCTAGTTCGCATTTATAAGACTGAACCCAATCCAAAAGTCACTATTTTGGGGGGATGCGGTGGCAGAATTAGTTGAGTAGTTGGCCAAATTGTTGCATGGTGTGCAGAGAAAGAGTGCAAAGATTTGGATTCTAAATCTACCAAAAATTTTGATTGCATTGATTAAGGAAACATCTGAAGGTGATGACAAAGAATGTATAAATTATTTTGAGTTCATTCAAAATATTCTTGATCGTAAAATTTGCAAAGTGCAGATCACGTGCAAGGTGATCCAAGAAGTGCAAAGTAGAGTGTGAGGAAGTTCTAGAAGATTTAGCAGAGCAGAGAGTGTATGAGATAGACCGGTGGAGTGCAGAGCTGAGGATAAGAGGACCAATAGAGTGCAGAGTCGAGGGTAAGAGGATCGACAGAGTGCAAAGCCAAGGATCAGAAGACTGGCAGAGTGCAAAGCCAAAGGTATAAGCAGAAAACTGGTGTTGTGCAGAGCAGATGCAACGGGTGTGAATGGAGTATGATTTACATTGTGATCTGATCAATCTATTAGTAGCTACTTCAGCAGATTATCTTTTTGTTGTCTTCTAACCATTGCAACTTAAATCCCTTAACCGGGTGGACTTTAACAGGTCCCTTTGTAAAATCCCTTAATCGAGTGACATCTTAATTGATGTTCTTAAGTCCTTTAACCAGGCTGCCTTTAACAGAGTAAAGGCACTAACAGGACTTAAACAAAATCCCTTAACCGGGTGGCACCTAACAGTGTCTTTGTAATCTGCTAACAGGGATGGCTCCTCACTGGGCGTACTCCAGAAGAGTACAAATTTTGTGAGTTCCTACTCACACCATGGTTTTCTCCCATTTGGGTTTCCACAAGATAAATCTTGGTGTCACTGTATATCTTTTCATGCATGCATATTCTTTTGCAGTAATTATGTATATTGATGAATATTAAGTTAGTGCAGATTTGAGTTAAAAGTTTTAATTATGAAAAACTGATAAAGTGTTGATTCACCCCTCCCCTCTCAGCACCAGTTGGGACTAACAATTGGTATCAGAGCACAGGTCTTTAGATTCAGAAGAAGCTCAAGAGCTTAAGGAAAGATCCAAAGATTATGCGAAAGGAGGGTCCTAAGTTCTCTAAGGAGAATTACACCTTATGGTATGGCAGAATGAAGCTTTATCTAAGAACCTTAGGAGAATATTATTGGAATCATGTAATCATAGAGTATAATGAACCTTCAGGGGTTCTCACTCCAGATCATATCAAAGAAAGGCAAGACAATACTGCTACTATGGATCTGATTGCTAGCACTCTTTCTAATAATGAGTATGTTGAGGTTCAAGATTTGAAAATAACTTTTCAAATGTGGAATAAGCTAAAGATAGTTTATGGAGGAGATCCTCATGTTCAAAAGGCTAAAGTGGACAACTTGAGAGGAAAATTTGATGAGATGGGGATGCAAGAAGGATAAAATATAGTAAAAGGATAAAGGATGTAGTAAATTCTATCAGAAGTGTTGGAGGAAAGCTTGAAGAAGATGATGTGGTTAGAAAAATCTTGAGGACCTTACTATCACAATATGCCATAAGAGTTTCTGAAATTCAGAAACTCAGATCCTTGGGAACAATTAATGTTTCTCTTGATTCACTGGTTGGAAAGTTGATTGCCTTCGAACTGAGAAACTGTGATAACAGTGTACCAAAGATTGATGTTGCCTTCAAAGCTTCCATGATGCAAGCACCAACAAGGAGAAGAAAAGAAATCGGAAGTAGTTCTACTATAAGAACCAGTCATTCTCATGAAAATGACAACCTGTTATCTGAAGAATAGGAACAAGATGAGATTGAAGCTCTATTGGAAAGAAGATTGCCAAGAGGAAAAGGTAAGTATAAAGGTAAACTTCCCTTGAAGTGCTTCTCCTCTAATAAAATAGGTCATATTGCATCTAGATGTCCTGAAAATGATAGGAAGGATAGATTTAGAAATTACAAGGACAAGAACAAGGAGTGCTATCTTGTAGAAGAAGGAGTTATTGATGAAGAATCAGAAGGATCTGATGGAGATGGAACTGCATTTGTGGTAGTAAAGGAAGATAATACAAAGGAAGGTGATATGGCACTGATTTCTAGTTCAAACCAGTGTGGAGATTGGGTAATCAACAGTTGTTGCACTCACCATATGACCGGTGACAAAAACAAATTCCTTATCATGGAGGATTGCAATGGAGGAATGGTGAGATTCGGCAATGATTCTCCTTGTGCAGTAAAATGTAAGGGATACATGGCCCTAAATGAAAAAACAAAATGTGAAGACATTTATTGGGTAGAAGGGATAAAATATAGTCAGTTAAGTGTTGCACAACTTAACAATAAGGGTTATCGGTTAGAATTCAATGAAGGAATATGCAAAATAAATGACAAATCAGGAAGTTTGATTGCTACCGATAAACAATCTAAAGGCAATCTGTTTCACCTAGACACCACCATAGGTAGTTGTCTAATGGAAAAGGTAGAAGACAGTTGGTTGTGGAACAAAATATTGTGTCATGTTAACTTTGATAGCATAGAAAAAGTCAGTAAGACTAAGTCTGTCAGAGGTATGCCTAATATTGTCAAACCTGAAAATGTTGTGTAAAGAATGCCAACTAGGAAAGTTGACTGGGTCTAGTTTCAACAGTAAATCTTTCCCATCTAAAAATGTGTTGGACTTATTTCATACATACCTATGTGGTCCTATGAAAACCAAGAGTTTCTATGGAGACTGGTATTTCATGTTGTTTGTGGATGACTTCTCAAGAATGATGTGGGTTGTATTCTTGAAAGAAAAATCTGAAGCCTTTCACATTTTAAAAGTCTTCAAGGCTCGAGTAGAGAGAGGAACTGGTAAGAATCTAAAATGTCTGAGATCAGATAGAGGAGGAGAGTTCACTTCTCAATAATTTATGAAGTACTGTGAAGAATAGGGGATTATGAGACAGATGTCTGCACCCATAACACCTTAGCAGAATGGGGTTGTTGAAAGAAGGAACATAACTCTTATTGACTATGTGAGGACTATGATGATACAGAAGGATATTCCACATATCTTATGGAGAGAAGTAGTGAGTACTATTGTGTACACCTTGAACCGGATACAGGTAAAGAAAGGGACAAATAAAACTCCCTATGAATTATGGTGTGGATACTCACCTAATGTCTATTATTTCAAAGTATTTGGAAGCGCGTGTTATATCAAGAGGGATGAGTACTCTGGAAAATTTGTTCCCAAGAGTGATGAAGGAACCTTCTTAGGTTACTCCACAAAGAGTAAAGAATGCCAATATTTGAACAAAAGGACTGGTAAGATTGTGGAAAGTGCAAATGTCAGAATAGATGAGTTATCTGAGAAAAATGAATAGGACAACAAGAGTGAACCAAAGGATTATAAAGGATTCGAGTACATTGCACCGGTCGAACCTGCTGAAGAGAATCCTATTGTAGTGGAAAATGAAGAAGCTTGTGAAGTAGAACCTGCACAATCAGTAGATGAAGCTCCAATAAATGAACCGGTACTAGAAAAGTATTTTAGAAATAATCACTTCGCTGAAAATATCATTGGAGACAAAGATGCAGGAGTACTGACTAGAAGAAGAGCAAGAGAGAATGCATGTCTGCTCTCCATAATTGAGCCCAAAACACAAAAGGAGGCTCTAAGAGATGATGACTGGATCAAAGCCATGGAGGAGGAACTAGAGCAGATTGAGAAAAATGAAACTTGGACTCTAATGCCCAAACCAAAAAATAAAAATGTAATAGGAACCAAATGGGTGTTTAGAAACAAAATGGATGAAACCGGTCAAGTGGTAAGAAACAAAGCAAGATTAGTCTACAAAGGCTATGCTCAGGAAGAAGGTTTGGACTATGGAGAAACCTTTACACCGGTGACCAAGCTAGAAGGGGTCATAATTTTGCTGGTCTATGCTACTTAAAAAAATTTCAAAGTTTACCAAATGGATGTAAAATCAGCATTCTTGAATGGTGTTTTAGAGGAAGAAGTATACATAGAGAAACCAGAAGGGTTTGTATCTAAAGATAGAAGAAATATGGTATGCAGGTTGTAAAAGGCTCTATATGGGCTAAAACAAGCACCAAGAGCTTGGTATGAGAGGTTGCACTCATATCTATTAATCATAGGGTTCAAGAGAACCAATGATAATAGTAACCTGTATTTGAAGATTGGAGAAGAAAGAAAACATTTGATTGCTGAAATCTTTGTAGATGACATCATCTTTGGAGGAGATGATGAGATGAGAAGAAGTTTTGCAGAACAAATGAAGGAAGAATTTGAGATGTCCATGATCGGTGAGATAAAAAATTTCATCAGCCCGCAAGTCTCATAGCTAAAGAATGGCATATTCACCAACCAAACTAAGTACATAAGGGAAATTTTGAAGACTTTTGGAATGGAAGATTGCAAACCTATTGGAACTCCAATGGTTATAGGTTGCAAGCTCTCCAAAATTGATGAGGCTCATGAAGTGAATGAGACACTTTATCGATCCATGAGCGGTAAGTTGCAGTATACAATACACAGTAGACCGGACATAGCACAAGTTGTTGTCTTGGTTGTCAGATTTTCTACAAATCCGAAAGAGACTCACATGGTGGCAGTCAAGAGAATATTTAGATACCTAAAGGGTATTGATGAGTATGGTCTCTGGTATCCACATAAGGGAGACTTCAGCTTAAGTGTCTTCACTGATTAAGACATGGCAGGGAACATTGATGACAGAAAAAGAACTAGTGGAGGTGCATTTTTTCTTGGAGATAGGATTGTGTCATGGACAAGCAAGAAACAAAACGGCATCTCTCAATCCACAGCCGAGGTAGAGTATGTGGTTGTTGCAATCAACTACACAGAGATAGTATGGATCAAGCAATTATTGGAAGGTATCCAAGAAAAGGTGATTGGACCGGTAGTGATTCACTATGACAACACCAATGATGGTCTTGAAAAGCACTGAGATGGGGGGTGAATCAGTGACACCAAAACAAACACAACTTTAAACACTAACCAATAGATGAACTTAACTAAGAATTTGAACAAAATACATGCTATCCAAAATGAAATAACAACATCCACATAAAGTAGAACATCCACCATAACACAAGTGTTTATTCATGGAAAACCCAAATAGGTAAAAACCACAGTGAGATGGAACTCACAAGTTAACTATCTACAGTAATAGAAAACTAACCAGTTAAGGTCTTACAAAGTGCTCTGCTAGGGGTGAATCTTGTTAGAGATCCCAAGCTTGATTAGAAGCTTATACCCTATTAAGAGTACTACCTTGTTAAGAGTAACCTTGCTGGAGGATTCTAGAATCCAAACTAATGGATCACCTTGTTAGAGGATTTGTACAATGAAGCTTGTTAGAGCTTACTCGGTTAGGGGATTTGATTCTCTTGTAATAATTAGAAAACAACAAGAAAGATTTGATATGTTCTGAGTAGCACAAGACTTGCTTGATCAGATCATTCTAAGTACATTCAATACTTCTCTTCATCTAAACACTTATCACTCTTCAACAAAATATTTCACTCTTTATACTTATCAGTATTCGCATAAAAAACTCCTCTTCTATATCAGTTCTCTTTCTTTAAATGATTCACTAAGATGTCTTTAAATAGACATACAAATCTTATGTCGATCATATGAACACAATTTCCTAGGTGCAGTGTATCTAGACATTAAACATAACTCATCACAAAAATGACCGCCAAACAAATGGTGTTGTTAACTCATCACAAAAATGACCGCCAAACAAATGGTGTTGGTAACTCATCACAAAAATGGATACCGATTAAAACAGTCAATACCGATTGGAACAAAATGATGGGGTTCACCTAGTTTGCTCAACACTTCACTTAGTTGGTGTTGCTCAATTCCACCAACTCTTCAAGCCTAATTGCATTATAGATCTCCAATTACTTCTCAATCTCTTCTAGGGATTTCTTCTTAACCTTTCCAAGGTGTTTTCTTCAAGTGTTTTAGCTAGGAACCCTACCAAGTTATAATGCTTCCCATGTGCTCAATTATGGCTTTCTTGGCTTCAACTTGTCAAATTGACCTCCTACTATTGTGATTTGATGTAGAGATGTGGAGGTGTTTTCTCACATGTTTTGAATGGATTTTGGTTCCATTTGAGGTTTGCAATATTTTCCCTCCTTACCGATTTCACCATTTTGCCTAGAAAAGGGCTACAAGGAATTAGCCCTATTAGGCTTCCAAAATCCATTTTTTTAGGGCTTGAGTGAAAACGGTCCAAAGGACCCCCTAGAAAGTTTGTTTTTTCTCCATTGTTTCACCTAACCCCAAGTTTTTGTTTTTTTTTTGGCTCCTTACTCCACTATACAATATGCTAACCCCAAAATGAGGGTTTTGAAGGGTTTCTAGGCCTTCTAGCCGGCAGTGACTGGTCAAGTTGGTGTTTGGGAATAAAATAACCTTGTCAAGGCATCTCCTTGCATTGGAAAATCTATCCCAGCTTCATGGACCCCTCTAAAATCTTATATGGTGGTTTGGCATTCACCCCTGCACTTTGCACATCAATTTCACCTTGTTTCCTCTAGCCGGGTTGCTCCTAGTCGCCTAGAACAAGGTAACAGTCATATTGAAACTCATCTCCAGCACTTGTCCCTGCATATGTACATTGTACAAGTGGTTTCCCTTCATTTCCCAACATTTTGTGATGGTAGTATGTGTGGAATTCATGGGGTAACCATTTTACATAAAACTGCTATATACAAGCCAAAACCGGCTGTGTGCAAACCAAAAGAAGAAAACACTAATGTAAACTAATTACAAAGCTTGAAATGGAACCAACAAAAAACAAAACACATTCTGAACTTAAAAAAAACATTCTCCAAACTTGGTAACCATGCAAGAGAGGGTTCTTATAGAATTTCCCACGTGTGGAGTCTTTCTAGGGCGTTGGACAATCCCTAACTCCATCGCTAACCAATTCAAGACAAAAGTTGTCATGACAACTTTCAAAAGTTGTCATGAAAACTTTTTGCAACTTTGTACTTTTCACTTTTTGGCCTTCTCAACCTATGAGTTCCATTCTAAGTCATCACACATGACTTTTAAAACATGTCTAAGACTAATTTAACCCTCTCTAATGCCTATACCAAGTTTTGACACTTTTGACCATCAAGAAGGTCAACTACCTACTCAAACCACTATTTAGGCACAAAATGAAAACCTAAGAAGAATGAACTCAACCTAGGCCTACACTGACTCTAAACGCTAACTCTTGGACCCTCCTGGAGTCCTTATTCACTAACCAACTTGGCTAGGGTCAGTACAAGCCAAAATTGAGAAAACTAAATAGTCTAAGTCCTAGGTGCTCCTGCACCGTTCTCCCAAACAAAAAAACATCAAGTCACCTCCTTGGGAATTATATTTTGATCGATGCCTAGCTTCTTAAAATATATCTCAAGCACCCATGTAGCTTCAGCATCATCCATACCCTGCCATTTGATTAGGTGCTCCCAATAGGCTTGATGCCTTGTCTTCTTGGGGATCCTTGAACTCAACACCTTCTCGGCCTTTAGATTTGGTTTTGCTGGTAAGTGAAGGTTGTTCACATCATCTAATACCTCTGAGTGACTACAATCTGAACCTTGAATTGGTCCCTTGTAGGCAATTAAGTCTGCTATGTTGAAAACCGGTGACGATCCTATGTCACTAGGTAGATCCACCTTGTATGTATTTTCTCCATACTTGGCTAGAATGGCACATGGACCTATCCTTCTCATTTGAAACTTGTTGGGCACTCCTCATTTTAGCCTTGCTTTTTTTAGGTGCACCATGACAAGATCTCCCACTTGAAATTGGAGTTTCTTCCTTCTTTCATCAACTTTTTGTTTGATTTTGCTTGTGTTCTCCATCAATGCTTGCTTGACTAATTCATGGACCTCCTTCATTGATTGAGAAAAGCCTTCTGCATATCCACTTCTTGTTGTTGCACTTCTGAAGTCTCTCAACTCCAAAATACCTCTTGGGTGCACACCATAGACCACTTCAAAAGGGCTCTTGCCAGTAGTCCTATTCATGGTGTCATTATATGCATATTCAGCTTTTGAGAGTACTTGATCCCATGTCTGACCATATTCCTTAGTAAGGCACCTTAATAATTTTCCCAAGCTTCTATTCACCACTTTGGTCTGCCCATCTGTTTGAGGATAGTAGGCTTATCCAAAAGAGAGGTTGGTGCCAAGATTTTGCCAAAATGTCTTCCAAAAATGACTCGCGAACTTTGAGTCCCTATCTGAAACAATGCTCATGGGTAAACCATGTATCCTCATTACCTCTTTGAAGAACAAATGAGCTATTTGGCATGCATCATGAGTGGTCTTACAAGGCACAAAGTGAGCCATTTTTCTAAATCTGTCCACAATGACATAAATGTTGTCATATCCCTGCTTTGTCCTTGGTAAACCTACTACAAAATCCATACTAATGCATTCCCAAGGTCTACTTGGTATGGGAAGAGGTTGGTATAAACTGACATTTGTAGAAGTACCTTTGGCCTTTTGGCAAACTATGCAAGTCTCCACATACTTTTTCACTTCTTGATTCATCCTTGGCCAATAGTAATATCTTTGCTTGTATGAGATTTTCTCTCATTGAGCCTCTAGGCACACAAAGCTGCCCACCTTTAAACAATAGTCCATTTTGCAAAGTAAAATCAAAATCCTCACTATGGAAGTGATTTTGATACACCTTACACACCTTGTAGGCATTTGATAAGTCTTCATCCTCTGGGTACAAGCCTTTAAAACTGTCAACACTTATGCTCCTCAATTGGATTTCTTGGACTATCAAAAGTCTCCTACTTAATGCATCAGCTACCCGGTTTAACTGCCCTTTCTTGTGCTTAATGGTGAATATGTAGGCATGCATGTACTCCACCCATTTCATGTGTTTATGACTGAGTTTGTCTTGTGAGTTTAGAAAACTCAATGCTTGGTTGTCTGTATAGACTACAAATTCCTTAGGAAGGAGATAGTGTCTCCACTTCCTCAAAGCATGCACTAAAGCATATAACTCAAGATCATAAGGGGATTATTTCCTCTTGGCATCACTTAGCTTCTCACTATGGAAGTCTACTGGTCTTTCTTCTTGGCTTAGGACAACACCTACTACAACATTGCTTGCATCATATTCCACTATGAAAAGTTTCTCAAACCTAGGCAACACTAACACCAGTTGAGTAGCTGTCTTCTCCTTCAAGGTTTCAAAACCTTTGTTTTCTTCTTCACCCCACTAAAACTTTGCCTTCATTCCACCTCTAATGGTGTCTAACATTGGTGCACATATAGCACTGAATTCCCTAATGAACTTCCTGTAGTACTAAGCTAGTCCATGGAAGCTTCTCACCTATGTTGCTGACTTAGGAGTACGCCAATTTATAATGGATTCAACCTTGTTGGGATCCATCTTGAGGTTTCCTTGAGACAACACAAACCCAAGGTAAACCAACTCCTACTTAACAAACTAACACTTATCCAAGTTCATGGTTAGATTTTCATCATACAATCTTTGTAATACATCTTGCAAATGATTAATACGATCTGCCCTATCCTTACTGAAAATGAGAATATCATCTAGATATACCACCACAAATTTACCTATGAAGTCCTTCATCACCTAATTCATGAGTCTCATTAAGGTGCTTGGAGAATTGGATAAGCCAAATGGCATTACAAGCCACTCATAGAGACCGTTTGTTGTCTTAAAGGCAGTTTTCCATTCATCACCCTCCTTAATCCTAATTTGGTGATATCCACTTTTAAGGTCAATCTTGGTAAAGTACTTGGATTCTCCTAAACAATCCATTAGGTCTTCTATTCTAGGAATTGGGAACCTATATCTGATGATAAAGTAAAATATATACATATATATAGAAAATCTATATCAAAGTGTTCATCATATATGACAATTTTAAACAAGTTCATGCATTGGCTATTCTAATAAAAATATTATTGAAATTCTGCCTCATCTGGGATAAAGAATTCTCCCATGATTCTAGTATGTTATCTATATACTCGGAGGTAGACAGCAACTAGGAATAGAATTCTTCCATTGAGTCTAGCGTGCAGGTTTCACGAGTAGCAAGAATAGCTTATGCACCAGAGTAGGCTCTCTGAAGAATGTCAACCTGTGAGGTGAGTTGACTCTTGAGCTCACTTAGAGATCAAAATCTCTTAGCCTTTTCATTATCATTCCTGATCAGTCTGTCATGCAAATCATCTATAGACTGTTTAAAGGCATGAATGGACTCCTAGAGTGGGACATATGCCTTGCATAACCTTTCTATTTCCTGCTCAATTTCAACTTGATTCTTAGAAATATCAGAATAAAAGAAAGTAACATTGGAGGTAGAGGCAAGATACTTCCCTCTAGATTCAATAACTTTCTTTAACAGACTTCCATTATGAGATAAAGCCATTTGGCCATTTTCAATGTTCTTAGCTAGTTTATCTCCATATGCCTTCTTGTGGCTCTTCTCAGCAGATATTTGAGCAGCATCTTCAAGCGATTTGATTTGATCAGATGCATCTGCAACTAACTGACCAACTTTGTTGATAGGAGTGGGAAGATGTGCAATAGCTGTTTCCGGTAGTAAACCAGACAAAATTTCTATTGTATTTTGGATTGTCTCTGCTTCAATCCTCTACTCTTTGAGTCACTTCTTGTGTGCTCAAGATTGCATAACATTAGTAATCTTCATCATTTCTGATGCACTCAAGGTGTTCATGTCAATAGGTCCTGAGATACTTAAAAAATCTTCATCATCATTATCATCAAGTAGTTCTTGCTTTGTTGGTTCAAGGGGTATACTCTTAATGATGGCTCTTTCTGTGTTTTTCTGTTGTATCTTTAGTTTTCTGAGTAATAGCTTCCTTAATAGACTCCTTTTGAGTAGTCTCAATGATCAGTGGAGATTGGTGTTGGCATTATAACAGACAAGGAGAGATTGTTGGCATTTCAATAAGGATATTGAGAAGGTTGTTGATGATTATGGATAAAACTGATTAAGGATGTTTACTGTCTTAATATTATCATTTTGTCATTGATGTCAAGAAATTGATTTTCTAATTCAGTATGATGTTGCCATATCTTGAGAAGTATGATTTGATGAGTATAAAGATGTCGGTAAAAGACACAAAAATAATATGATGAATAAGGGGAGAAATAAGTTATTCAATGGGCAATTATTACCGAGTTAGACAATGATGAGATCATGATGTTTAGATTATTTTGATATCATACATATGTTATTGATTGTAAGGTTAATACTATACTATGTTACCGAGTAAAGAACCTAGTCGGTAAACCCTAAGGAACCTAGTCGATAAACCCTAAGGTTATCGCTATCGGTTAATGACGGCGGTATGTCTACCGAGTGAAGTTTAGTATTTACCGAGTTGCAACCGAGTAATAATAGAATGCATTGAATGAATAAAAGCATTATTTAATGAAGGAAGCTGATGAGCTGGCTATGATTAACTGAGTGGTATGTTATGAATGAAGTTTGTTAAAGAATCTATGGCAAAGGAAAATCGGCAGGAAGGTCTACAGCTCAGATTGAACCGCAATACCCTAGCACAAGTTCCAAGAAATGTATGCAAGTTCCAAGGTGGGGTAAAACATTTCAGATCGAAAGATACATTGAACATGGTCAAAGTTTGAAGATATGATGGCTATGATTGATCATGGGAAATGTGATCAAGGAGATTAAGCGGTTGGCGAATTGTTTATAAATAAGGAACTGTTGATAAACAATGTATGCAGGCAAGTGTATGCACAGGGATGCTACATAGTGATTACCGAGCACAGAAGCTTGAAGACCTGTTTGAATAATAGAGTATAGAGCCCAATAGATGGACAAGATAAGTCCTATATTGTATTGAGCAAATAAGAATCTTCTTTAGCATTTTAGATGTGAAGTTGCAGATAGCTTTTTATTACTGTTATTTTGTGAAGTGACAGAAAATCTCTTAACCGAGTGGACTTAACAGTCTTATTTGTAAAACCCTCTAGCAAGGTGACATTCTGATTGAGTGTTTGAAATCCTTTAACAAGGTCACTTCTAACAAGGTGAAGATCCTAACAGATCTGAGGGAAATCCCTTAACCGGGTCACATCTAGCAATGTGTTTGTAATCTTTAACAGGATTTTCTTTTAACCGAGCATACTCTAGAAGAGTATATTTCTTAGTGGGTCTAAAATCCCACAATGGTTTTTCCCTATTTGGGTTTCCACATTAAATCTAGTGTTATGAGGATTATGTTGTTTCTATGCTTTTGAGTTTGCATGTTTAGCAGTTTTGGTTATATTACTGAAGTATATGTTACCAAGGTTGAATCTGTTGTTTTTATGGAAGATTAAGTTTGTATGATTCACCCCCCCCCCCCCCCTCTCATCTTATTAGCTTGGAATCTGTACTAGTATCAGAACTATCAATTGGTATTAGAGCTTTGGACTCTAGAAGAAAAAGTTTAAAGGTACTTGAGGCAAAGATAAAGGCAAAGCAAGAACATATCCAAGCAATGATTGAAATAACATCTGCATTGACCAACTCAGAGTTTAATGATATAGAAGGTTGCAATGATGCAAAAGCAATCTGGGACAAGCTCATATTTGTGTATGGCGGTGATGAACATGTTCAAAGAGAAAAAGTGGATAGTCTAAGAGGACAACTTGAATCTATGAGGATGAATGAAGGTGAGAACATAACCCAGTACAATACAAGACTAAAGGAAATTGTCAATCAAATCAAAGGAGCAGGTGGAACTATTGAAGAAAAGGATATAACAAGTGAGTTGTTAAGAACCCTTCTACCGGCTTATGCAATCTGAATCTCTGCAATCAATGAATTGAGGTTTGCACCCAATATGCCAGTTTCCTTAGATGCTACTATTGGTAAGCTACATGCATTTGAGTTAAGTAACTTTGATAACAGTGGGTCATCGGTAAATAAAGTTGAATCTGCATTTAGTTCTTTTCATCTTGATGAATCTAATGATTACAATGAAAGAATGAGTAAGCACGCTAAAGGGGATCACAGTGGAGCAAGTGAAATATTTCACAAGAACATGGAGGAAGTACACAAACTGTATGAGGAAATCAAAAAGCAAGAAGAGTTTGAAGCACACTATTAGCCAGAAGGTTACCGAGAGGTAAAGGTAAGTATAAAGGAAAACTACCTTTGAAATGTTTCAATTGTGATAAGATAGGACATATGGCTTCTAACTATCCTCACAAAGATTCTACTAAAAAGAGAGATTACCAAGATGATAGACAGAAAGATAATCATTACAGAGGACATCGAGACTTCAGAAGAAGAGATAGAAAGTCATGCTTAATAGCTGATGAGGAATCCAATGATGATAAATCAGATGAAACTAATACAGAGGAAGTAGTTTATGTGGCTATCAAAGATGGATCAGATGAAGAAAGGTATGAAGAAAAAACCCTAATATCTCACATAAATACTAATGATTCTTGGATCATAGATAGTGGATGCTCACATCACATGACAAGTGATAAACACAAGTTTGTTATACTAGAAGACTATGATGGAGGCTATGTAAGATTTGGTAATGATGCACCATGTCCGGTAAAAGGTAAAGGATCCATAACACTTCTTGACAATGCAAGATACAATGATGTTTATTGGGTTGAAGGTTTGAAATACAATTTGTTGAGTGTAGCACAGTTAAACAATACAGGATACCGAATAGAATATGAGAAAGGAATTGTCAAAGTTCATGACAAGCATGGAAAGTCTGCTACCGGGACACAAACAAAAGGTAACACATTTCACCTTGACTCAACTCGGAATAAATGTCTGCATGCAAAGATAGATGATACCTAGTTATGGCATAAAAGGTTTTGTCATGTAAATTTTGATAATCTATTCAAAATAAGCAAGAAGCACCAAGTAAGAGGTCTACCGAGTCTTGAAAAACCTAAGAATGCTATGTGCTGAGGATGCCAGATGGGTAAAATGACAAGATCAAGCTTTACAAGTAAGTCCTACACTTCCAAGGGAATTTTAGATCTTGTGCACACTTATCTTTGTGGTCCTATGAAAGTTCAAAGTTATTATGGTGATAAATATTTCATATTATTTGTGGATGATTACTCAAGGATGATGTCAGTTATGTTTTTAAAAGAAAAATCAGAAGCTTTTCAAATGTTTAAATGGTACAAGGCAAGAGTTGAAAATGAAACAGGAAGATAATTGAAATGTCTTAGATCAGATAGAGGAGGAGAGTTCACATCTGATGAGTTCAACTTATTCTGCAATGATCATGGTATAAAAAGACAAGTCTCTGCACCGAGAACTCGACAACAAAATGGAATTGTTGAGAGAAGAAATAGATCTATTGTGGATTGTGCCAGAACCCTGATGATTGAAAAGAAAGTGCCACAAACATTTTGGAGAGAAGCAATAAGCACAGCAGTTTACACCCTGAACCGAGTACAACTGAAGAAAGGAACTTTGAAGACACCATATGAAATCTGGTGTGACAAGAAACCTAATGTAAGTTATTTTAAAATCTTTAGAAGTCGATGCTATGTACACAAAGATGATAGAAATGGCAAGTTTGATCAGAAAAGTGAAGAAGGAAAATTTCTTGGTTATTCTTCTAGAAGTAAAGCATTTCAATGTCTGATCAAATCATCTAACAAAATAGTAGAAAGTGCAAATGTGAAAATTGATGAATTTGCAGAAAGAAATGATGAAGGAAATTCCAAAGAACCAGAAGATTATGATGAATTTGTCTATGTTTAACTGACAAGTCCTATCGAGAAAAGTGCAGAAGGAAATGAAGAAAATATCTAGTTACCGAGTGATGAAGAAGATCATACAGAGCCTACCGAGCCAGTATTAGCCAAGTATGTCAGAAGACATCATGCATCAAGTCAGATTCTAGGAGATAAGGATGATCCAGTAATGACAAGGAACAAACTAAGATAGAACACATGTCTGATATCTGAATTTGAACCGAGAATAGTAAAAGAGGCATTTAACAGTGAAGATTGGATAAATGCTATGACAGAAGAGATTAATCAAATCAAGAAGAATGACACATGGACACTAGTCCCAAGACCGAAGGACAAAAATGTAATCAGTACAAAGTGGATTTTCAGAAACAAGCTGAATGAAAAAGGTGAGGTCATTCAAAATAAAGCAAGACTAGTTTGCAAAGGTTATGCACAAGAAGAAGGAATTGATTATGGTGAGACTTTTGCACCTGTGGTAAGACTTGAAGGAGTAAGAACATTGTTGGCATATGTTGCTTACAAGAATTTCAAGGTATATTAAATGGATGTCAAATCTGCATTTCTGAATGGTATATTAGAAGAAGAAGTTTTTATTGAACAACTTAAAGGATTTGTTGAAGACAAGAATAAAGATCAGGTATGTAAATTGAACAAAGCCTTATATGGTCTGAAACAAGCACCTAGAGCATGGTATGAAAGATTGCACTCTTATTTGATCAAGATTGGTTTTATAAGGACAAGTGAAAACAACAATATGTGCATGAAGAATGATGAAAATGGAATACTGATCTCAGCCATATTTGTTGATGATATTATCTTTTGTGGAAATGACTCTTTATGCAAGAACTTTGGAAATGAAATAAGCAAAGAATTTGAGATGTCATTAATCGGTGAGATAAAGTATTTTATAGGTTTACAGATACTATTGGCATTTTTTATGTTTATGTTGTGATTTTCATTGATGGACACACACTTGTATTGAGATCCCCTTTATATGTATGAGCTAGAGCTCAACTGGTATCTGTTCCAACCGGTATGTTGTATTCTAGTCTTTAGACTATTGGTGATTTTGCAGAATGTGTTTCTTGGTCTGAAGCGGCATGTCGACCCCAAGTGGTTCATAGATCTCAAGTGGTACAAGGGAGCTAAGTGGCACAACACATTCTTACTAGTCTTCATTTGTCAAACCGGCAACTGGTATTTTGTATGAACTGGTAATACTCTGTGATGAGTTACCAACCGGCATTTTGTGATGAGTTACCAATCCACTGATTGTTTGACGGTGCCGACACACTGACAGTGCTTTTTGTGTTGTGTTACTGAGTATGTCTAGATTCATTGAACCTAGGAAATTGTAATGTAATCCTATTGGACCAACATGAAATCAGATTCCTTTAAAAGGACATCATGTCTGGGGTTTTAGGTTGTTGCTGAAAGGGTTTATGTTGTGACTAGGGTTTAAGGTGGTTGTTGAGTTGTTGTAAGAGTGATCTTATCTGAGAAGATCAACTTGTAACTGAGAGAGAGATAGAGAAGACTGAAGTAATGCTGGAACGCATTAGCAGTGAGCTATACTGGATCTAACCAAGCAGTTTGTGCTATTAGATAGATCAAACACTTGTTGATTACTCACATCTTTGACAAGATTGTAGCCCTTAATTGGGTAGGCCCAAAAGCCTTTTGTAAAATCCTCTAACAAGGTGGTTCACTTCTGTGAATCTAAAATCCTCTAGCAAGGTAGTCTTCAATCAGACTTATCTCCTAACAGAGATTGAGATTCCTAACAGGATCTGTTCTGGTGAAGAAAATTGTAAGACCTTAACCGGTATGGTTTCTATTCTGCAGATAGTGACTTGTGAGTTCCATCTCACTGTGGTTTTTCCCATTTGGGTTTCCACATCAAATA
Source organism: Cryptomeria japonica (assembly GCF_030272615.1). Taxonomy (NCBI): domain Eukaryota; kingdom Viridiplantae; phylum Streptophyta; class Pinopsida; order Cupressales; family Cupressaceae; genus Cryptomeria; species Cryptomeria japonica. The sequence continues at coordinate 25,343,765 of NC_081414.1, forward strand.
TCTTGTGTTATGGTTGTATTTCTTTTGTGGGTGAATTCTTTATTTGCATTTTGGTTTGCATGTGTGATAACCGGTCTGTTTGTTAAACTGTTTTACTGGTTTATCTTCAGACTGTTTAAGTGTTTAAGGACAAAGATTTTTGCATACTAATTCACCCCCCCTCTTAGTATTTATCAGATACTACAAATGAAAAATGAGATTTTCATTACTAAATCCAAGTACATAAACGAAATCTTGAAGAAATTTGGAATGGAGGATTCAAAACCAGTAAGTACTCCTATGACTACCAACTGTAAACTATCAAAGAATGATGAATATGCATCTGTTGATGAGATCTCACTTTACCGATCCATGATTGGAAAGTTGCAATATGTTGTTCACAGCAGGCCAGACATAGCACATGTAGTAGGTATAGTTGCAAGATTCTCTGCAGATCCTAAGGAAACACACATGACAACAATCAAGAGAATTTTCAGATACTTGAAAGGCACTGAAGATTATGGCTTAGTATATCAAAAAGGAAATGACTTTGATTTAAAAGTTTATACCGATGCTGATTGGGCAGGCAACATTGATGACAGGAAAAGCACAAGTCGAGGAGCTTTCTTTTTAGGAGAAAGACTAGTGAGTTGGCTTAGCAAGAAACAAGGATGTGTTTCACAGTCAATAGCAGAAGTTGAACACATTGCTGCAGCATTGAATTGTACTAACATGGCATGGATCAAACAACTATTGGAAGGTATAAATGAGAAATTTACCGAGCCAGTAACTATATTCTGTGACAATACTAGTGCAATTAACATTTCAAAGAATCCAGTTATGCACTCTAAGACAAAGCACATCTCTATCAAATATCATTATCTTAGAGAAGAAGCTCAAGAGAAGAAAGTGGTGTTGGAGTATGTTAGCACAAAGGAACAAATAGCAGATATCTTCACCAAGCCACTGCCAAGGGACACTTTTGAGTATCTCAGAAGCAAGTTAGGGGTCCTACCCCTATCTTCTACTCACTGACCGAGTTCGGTGAAAGCATCAATTTGATGACTCTACAGAATATCTTTTAGGAGTTGATGCCAATTTACACACTTTAGGAGGTTTTCTAAGGTGTTCAGGAAATAATACAGGGAACAAGAATTGAAGACATAAATGCTCTAACCAAGACTAAGTTGTCACATAATAGTAGGAAATCACTTCATACAGGAAGGAATTATGTTTTAGTTCTCTACTTTTTGGCATTGTTGTCAAAGGGGGAGAAGACTGGAGAAAAGGAGTGGATACTAATGTATGGCGGAGAAGACAGATGACAGGGGGAGAGCATTTCAGCATTTCAGAATCTCACAACAATCCAAATCAATTAGGTCAAATCAATTGGTTTTGCCATCAATGCCAAAGGGAGAGATTGTTGGCATTATAACAGACAAGGAGAGATTGTTGGCATTTCAATAAGGATATTGAGAAGGTTGTTGATGATTATGGATAAAACTAATTAAGGATGTTTACTATCTTAATATTATTATTTTGTCATTGATGTCAAGAAATTGATTTTCTAATTCAGTATGATGTTGCTATATCTTGAGAAGTATGATTTGATGAGTATAAAGATGTCGGTAAAAGATACAGAAAGAATATGATGAATAAGGGGAGAAATAAGTTATTCAATGGGCAATTATTACCAAGTTGGACAATGACGAGATCATGATGTTTAGATTATTTTGATATCATACATATGTTATTGATTGTAAGGTTAATCCTATACTATGTTACCGAGTAAAGAACCTAGTCGGTAAACCCTAAGGAACCTTGTTGGTAAACCCTAAGGTTATCGCTATCGGTTAATGAAGGCGGTATGTCTACCGAGTGAAATTTAGTATTTACCGAGTTGCAACCGAGTAATAACAGAATGCATTGAATAAATAAAAGCATTATTTAATGAAGGAAGCTGATGAGCTGGCTATGATTAAATGATTGGTATGTCGTGAATGAAGTTTGTTAAAGAATCTATGGCAAAGCAAAATCGGCAGGAAGATCTACAGCTCAGATTGAACCGTAATACCCTAGCACAAGTTCCAAGAAATGTATGCAAGTTCCAAGGTGGGGTAAAATGTTTTCAGATCGAAGGATACATTGAACCTGGTCAAAGTTTGAGTATCTGATGGCTATGATTGATCATGGGAAATGTGATCAAGGAGATTAAGCGGTTGGCGAATTGTTTATAAATAAGGAATTGTTGATAAACAATGTATGTGGGCAAGTGTATGCACATGGATGCTACATAGTGATTACCGAGCACAGAAGCTTGAAGACCTGTTTGAATAACAGAGTATAGAGCCTAGCAGATGGACAAGATAAGTCTTATATTGTATTGAGCAAATAAGAATCTGCTTTAGCATTTTAGATGTGAAGTTGCAGATAGATTTTTATTACTGTTATTTTGTGAAGTGACAGAAAATCTCTTAACCGAGTGGACTTAATAGTCTTATTTGTAAAACCATCTAGCAAGGTGACATTCTGATTGAGTGTTTGAAATCCTTTAACAAGGTCACTTCTAACAAGGTGAAGATCCTAACAGATCTGAGGGAAATCCCTTAATCGAGTCACATCTAGCAATGTGTTTGTAATCTTTAACAAGATTTGCTTTTAACCGAGCATACTCTAGAAGAGTATATTTCTTAGTGGGTCTGAAATCCCACAGTGGTTTTTCCCTATTTGGGTTTCCACGTTAAATCTGGTGTTATGAGGATTATGTTGTTTATATGCTTTTGAGTTTGCATGTTTAGCAGTTTTGGTTATATTACTGAAGTATATGTTACCGAGGTTGAATCTGTTGTTTTTATGGAAGATTAAGTTTGTATGATTCACCCCCCCCCCTCTCATCTTATTAGCTTGGCATCTGTACTTAACATTAAGTATCAGAACTATGAATTGGGGCTTCTCCAGTTGTTCAGTTGTCGGTTCACTGACCACTTTTAGTTGAGTACCTAGTTGATCAGCTGATGTAATCTATACTTTTGTGATTGTAGGAGGATCCATATCTGGTGCGTCTCCAGATAGGTCTACTGCATCCTGAACATCTTCATCAACAAGAATAATGAATCATCCTTCTTCTTGGTTGGATAGACTACATCAGCTTGAACAATTTCCTCTTCATCCATTTCCAGTCGAGGAACATCATCAGTAGTATCATCCTTATTGCTAGAGTGGATGACTTCTTCCCTCTTTTTGATTATACAAGCTAGCTAATGTGTCTCAGACTCAACAACTGACCTTTTTGCATTAAGAAGCTTCAGTCTTCTTACTTTAAAATTAAAATATGCTTTGTATTCCTCAGGTAAAGCACTAATTCCATTTGATGATAGATTGGGAAAAATATTGTACAAATATTTCTTCAATAATCTTCTTTTCTAATTGAATGGCTTCTTCCCATATATCTAATAAAGTATTATACAAAGAGATTGAAATATCTTTCTCCAAATCATGCAGAAATCTATTGTAATGACCCAAATATGTTATTACCTATTGGATTACTTGCTTCTGTTTATCTTCAGTAAAAGAATCATAATGTTCTTTGACATTGTCAAACCTGTTTCTACCCAATAACTTCATTGTCCTCTCAAAGATTGTGTCAGGTTTGTAGGTAGCAATATCTAAAGGTGTAGTTGCCTTTGGCACTACCTTTACCTTCTTAGGTGTTTTGTCAGTTGCTTTTTCCTTCTTTGGTTCTTCTTAAAAATCTGTGCCCTCAGACTCTCGTTGCAAAATCAGTTTGCTATTTCTCTTCTTTGGTGCGCTCTCCTTCTTTTCATATACTTTAGGTGTTGGTTCCTTCTTGGTTAGGACACTCCGAGTCACCCTTGTGGTATTTTTCATAGGATATTTTTCATCATATTTGTCTTGCTTTCCTTTCACTTTTGCTACAGGTGCAGTATCGGTTTCAATTGGTGCAGCTTGGACTGACAAGATGTCCAATTTTGCCTTCTTTTTATCTTTGGGTGATGATAATAGGGTATTAGCATAGCCAACCAGTAAATCATGATTGACCTCGTAGCTCATATCTTCCATCTCTTCTTCTCTAGGTTCAATTGCTTGCATCAAGCAGAAGTCAGTGGTAATCATGAAGATTATGTCTTTTGCAAAGTGTTTAACCACATCTTCAAGTAACCGCACTCTCATGATCATCTTTTTCTAGAATTCATTAAAATACTTGTTCATGGCAGTTGAAAAAATATTCTTCACAGCCTTAATGTTGTTCTTGATCTATGCATTGATCGGTTGTTCCTTGGACCATTCAATATCACCAATACCTGGTAGGAAGTTCTGAAAGTAGAAAAATAACCCGGCTAACAGCTGACCATATTTGAACTTTTGTGTATTGTCCTTCTTAATGGATTTCAAACTTTGAAATAATTGGTCTCTGATAGCTTCACAAATATCATAGTCTGCATTATCAACAATCATTCTATGTGTTGTGTGAATTGTTGCAGATGGAACACTGTTAAGTCTACTAGAGTAGAATACCCAGTAGCCTATCATCATTGTTGCAAGTTTCACCGTAGGGTCTCTAATAGTGTTGATAGAGAAGGCACGCTTATCAAATGTAGAACCAGTTAGCTTGAAGAGAGTTTCCTTTGAAATTCTTCTTAGCAGAGGAATTTCACCGATTGAGCAGTAACCCATTACAGCCCTAATAGCCTCCTTAGTTATCGTATGGGTTCTTTCCAAATACATATTCTCTCTGTGGACTCAACTCAAGATGATTCTTATGTGTTCATCCTCAAATTCTTCAAGAAAATATGCGGCATTATGAAACCCTTTTTCAAAAACCCTAGCATATTTTGCTTCAATTTTTCCATTCTTATCACAAAGTGATTTCAGCTGAGTATAGATGTGTAGAGTTCCTAAATCTTCTATTTTGCAATCTATATAACTAGACAAGTCACCTTAAACCACAACACCACTCAGGACTTGCGATAATGCATTATAAGACATAATTTCATCTACCTTTAGAGCTTTCTCAGGCTCAGCAGTGATCATCAACCTCTCTATAGACTTAGAAGTAGATGTCATTCTAGATAAATAGATTTCGAAGCGGTATACAAATAAATACCTTGTATCTTGCACGTCGCTCCATTTTTTGGTTGAGATATTCAAATGCACACCCATTCGCCTCTCTGTAACTTTCAGTTCAGCTTGATTTCTCTAATCACAAAGCAATTTGCCAATTTACACCAAGACAACCTTGTTCTACTCTGCAATCGCTTCAAATTTCTTTTTTGAAAGAGTTAGGGTAAAAATCATAGAGTAATACTTGTTTTTATCCACTTTACCAAACACAATAAATGCTCACACTTTTAGGTTACAAAACCTAATTTTTATTTACCACTCAAGTGAAATACCGGTTGATAACATGTTAGCAAAAAGTCACCAAAATTCAAAATTCAAAAAATTCTTTCCCGCTTATTTTTTAAAGGGGTTCGGAAATGTTTTACTGTTACGCTCCACTTAGCCGTGTTAGATAGGCTTAAGTCACCAATGTTGGATTCTCTTCACTTGGTGAAGGAAAGGTTTCCTCTACAGGCAAATCTTCACTTTTCTTCTTCCAAGTCTAGTTCATATCTTCTTTGGTTTCCTCAACATCAATTTTTTGCTTGCCTTTCCGATCCTTGAAAGAGTTGACCAGTTTACTATTTCTTGATCTGCAAAACTTTGCCAAGTGCCCCAGTTTGTTGCAATGGTAACAAACCATACCAGATGATCTCCAGGGTCCTGCATTTCCTCTTCCTATTCTTTTTCTGTAGTTCAAAGCCACATGACCAAGGTTATTACAAAAGGTGCAAACAACATTTGTTGCCTTTTCCATTTTGAATGGACTAAACTGGTTAACATAGAATCTTTGCTAGTTCTGGTTTACCCGGTTATCAAAATTCCTTATCCGGTCACCATTTGGTCTAGGATGCATGTGTAGTACAAGATTGTTTGATCCATATCTGCACTCAATATGTCTATGCCCATACATTCCACATGTGTAGCAATGACCTTCAAACTTTCTAGACACATACCTAGCATTAGTATTGTAATTTGCATTTTTGTTAGGTTTGTTCCTACAAACATTTGCAGTATGACCAGACTTGTGACAAACAAAGCAGACAAGTTTAAAAACTTTCTTACCAGTAGTCTTATTGACTTTAGAAGTAGTTTTGTTCTTTGTACCAGAGGATTCACCTTTTTTAGTTGTATGAGAACCAAGTCCAGAGATATCACCCTTCATTCCTTGTGATTGAATTTGTTCTTCCAGCATGGTAGAACTTTTGATGAACTTCTCCAATTTCTTATTGGCTTCAGTAATATTTTTGACAAGATCTTCATTATTCTTAGACAGGTTCTCTTTCAGAGACGATGCCAACTCAAGATCCAGCTTTAGGATTTCCATTTCTTCTGTTTCAGCAATCAATTCCTCATGTATATTATCTTTTTCCTATTTGATCTTTATGATCTCCTGATCTCTTACCTTGATAAGATCTTCAGCAGCTCCTCTGGCTTCCAATTCCTGACTCATGCGGATAGTGAGACCTTCTAGTTCTCTTCTTAGATTCAGTTTTTCACTGTTCACCTTTTCAACTTCATCAGCTAAAGCTTCAATATTGGCTTCATCTGAAGAACTATTATCAGATATTTCTAGTAGTTTTTTAGATAACTCTCTCCTTTTGGCTTGAGATACTTTTAGTTTTCCCCTAAGGGATTCAATCTCATTTCTGCTAGCTTCTAGCTCTCTAACCATCTCGAAGTAGCTTTTGTCCCCCATGGTAGTTTCAAGATTCCCTTCTAAGAGGTTAGGCTTCAAATAAGTCAGGCTCTGATACCAATTGATGGTCTTAAAAAGTACTGAGGGGGGGGGGGGGTGAATTAGTGACACCAAAACAAACACAACTTTAAACACTAACCGGTAGATGAACTTAACTAAGAATTTGAACAAAATACATTCTATCCAAAATGAAATAACAAAATCCACATAAAGTAGAACATCCACCATAACACGAGTATTTATTCGTGGAAAACCCAAATAGGTAAAAACCACAATGAGATGGAACTCACAAGTTAACTATATGCAGTAATAGAAAACTGACCAGTTAAGGTCTTACAAAGTGCTCTGCTAGGAGTGAATCTTGTTAGAGATCCCAAGCTTGATTAGAAGCTTATACCATGTTAAGAGTACTACCCTGTTGAGAGTAACCTTGCTGGAGGATTTTAGAATCTAAACTAATGGATCACCTTGTTAGAGGATTTGTAAAATGAAGCTTGTTAGAGCTTACCCAGTTAGGGGATTTGATTTTGTTGTAATGATTAGAAAACAATAAGAAATATTTGATCTATTCTAAGTAGCACAAGACTTGCTTGATCAGATCATTCTAAGTACATTCAACACTGCTCCTCATCTAAAGACTTATCACTCTTCAATAAAAGATTTCACTCTTTATACTTATCAGTATTCACATAAAAAACTCCTCTTCTATATCAGTTCTCTCTCTTTAAATGATTCACTAAGATGTCTTTAAATAGACATACAAATATTATGTCGGCCATAGGAACACAATTTCCTAGGTGCAGTGTATCTAGACATTAAACATAACTCATCACAAAAATGACCGCCAAACAAACGGTGTTGGTAACTCATCACAAAAATGGATACCAGTTAAAACAGTCAATACCGATTGGAACAAAATATGTGAACCGTTGTCCTGGAATCTTCCACTTGATCTTCATGTTCAACTTTATCTTCATTTTGATACCGACTTAATGTAACCACGGGTTATCTCTTAGGCACATACCAGTTGACACAGAGTACCGGTTAGAGATAGACCTTAAACATACCGGTTAACAGTGTAAATCAATGAAGTTACACCGGTAGTCTATGTAATCATATGTGTGTGAGAGAGTGTTTCATCAATGACAACAAGTGATGAATACATGATAATCATCATGAAGCCAACAACCAATCCCATCGACATATCCAAGAATCTGGTGATGCATTCCAAGACAAAGCATATAGCTATCAAATATCACTATCTTAGGGAACATGTTCAAGAAAAGTAAGTGAAGTTGGAGTATATACCAACAAAAGAGCAGGTGGCTGATATCTTCACTAAGCCACTACAGAATGATACCTTTGAATACCTCAGAGGTAATCTAGGGGTGATGCCCCTACCTACATTAAAGTAGGTAAAAAGGGATCTATATCAATCTGGCATGATTTCTTTATGAAAAACATCTAAGACTAGATTGATAAGTGTGGACTACTCCGGTTAGGGGGAGAAGTCTTGATTAGTGTACTGAATTACATCTTTGGCATTATTGTCAAAGGGGGAGATATGATTATAATGTTTGAGTATTGGTAAGTAGTGATTGAACTAAAGTTGTTGAAATGGAGTATTACCAGTGTTAAGGGGAGATATTCATTACTCAAAGTAGAAGTAATGACTGGTACAGAAATGAAGAAAGTACATGCAACTGATAAGATAGATTCTGAAGTGTTGCCATCAATGCCAAAGGGGGAGATTGTTGGCATTGACAAAACCGGTTAATCCAGAGAATTGGTATATG